>NC_090185.1:32697669-33027669 GCF_024679245.1 Pseudorasbora parva | reverse complement strand
TGGATGGACGGACGGATGGATGGTCTTATGGATGGATAAATAGAAGGATGGATGTACGGACGGACGGATGGACTTATGGATAGATAAATAGATGGATGGACTGATGGATGGACAGACGGACGTATAGATGGATGGATGGATGGATGGATGGACTGACGAACGGATGGACGCATGGATGGACGGATGGATGGATGAACGGACGGACGGACGTATGGATGGATGGATAGATGGATGGCAAGACGGATGGATGGTGTGTTTTACAGAACAAAGAAAGTAACATGGTTTGGAAACGTTAGTCCCTATTAATTGCTAATTAATAGAGAAGTGCAGCCAGAAATTCAGGTGAGGTACATCTGTTTGGAACAACATGTGAATAATGATAAATAATAAATAGCCTGCATTTTAATTTTTGGTTGAACTATCCCTTTAACTAATCAATTACACAGTTTCTCAAGCAGAATATTGATCTTAAATCAAAACGAATTCCAGTTCCTCTCATTTGGCAAATTGCTCCCGATAAGGGCCTGACATGAGTCTGCACGGATGCCAAAAGCAAAGAGCCAGAGTGATCACGTGACCCTCCGCTGCATACATGAATCATAAATGAGTCTGTCACACCGCGGAAATAACACGCTGTCTGTTTGTTATCAGCCCTCCTTTTCAATAAACAAAAACACACAGTTTGATATAACAAAAGACAAGTAAACCAAGGAAGTTAAGTAAAAATAATGATTTCAATGCTTTCATTCCCCCACACAGGTAAGACCATACGTACATCTACGGGTGAGACAGTCGTTCGTCGATGACGTAGCTCCCCCTAGAGGAAGAGGAGTAGACGGGATGGAAACTGTGGTAATGAATCCATCCTCGCCGCCTCCTCCTCTTTCTCTGCCATAGAAAAGCTCTAAGCAGTTTTGTCAGTGCATAATCACAATCTCGCTAAGCAGCCTTCCTCGCGGTTTTATTACAAAAATGGAAGACAGACATTCATTTCGGTACAAAGGCTAAACTCGAAACCCAGAGCCGAGCCTTTGCGTGATTACTGGCGTGTCAAGCTGACAGATAGACTCGGAGTTCATTCACTCCATCGAGGACTGATGTGTAACCCGAGCAGGCCTTGAGGAACAAAAGATACAACGCGAGGGACTCCGCTCTCATTTGGTGATCAATAATCAGACTAACTTCATCTTCTCCAAATCCCCCCGTCCCATAAGCATGGGTCAATGACAAATGCAATGTCCCAGATCTTATAAAAAAAATATTGTAAAAAACAAAACAAAAAAAAGTAGTTATGATAAGTGCCAAAGACTTTTATACAAAATGTATAATTAGTATGCATGTTAGATTCATATGGCTCTACGTGTTTATACTAAATAAATAAATGCATCAATGCATAAACAAATGCATAAATAAATAAAATAACATAAACAAACAAACAAATAAATAAAATGCATAAACAAATACATAAATAAATAAATCACTAAAATGTATAAATACATAAATAAATTAATGAATGTATAAATGCACAATAAATAAATAAGTAAATGTATTAATACATTTACAAATAATAAATGAATGAATTATTAAATGCATAAATACATATATGCACAAATAAATAAATGAGTGAATAAATACATGGATAAAGGAACACACATGCACAACACACACACACACACACACACACACACACACACACACACACACACACACACACACACACACACACACACATAGATAAATTAATGCATAAATAAATAGATTAACAAACAGATAAATAAACAAACAAATAAATAATTGTATAAATGCTCAACGAATAAATGAATAAGTGAATTGAGAAAGAAAGAAAGAAAGAAAGAAAGAAAGAAAGAAAGAAAGAAAGAAAGAAAGAAAGAAAGAAAGAAAGAAAGAAAGAAAGAAATGCACACATAAATAATTGAGTAAATAAATAAATGGATAAAGGAACACACACACACACAGAGATAAATAAATGCACAAATAAATAGATTAAAAAACAGATAAATAAACAAACAAATAAATAAATGTATAAATGCACAACGAATAAGTGAATAAATGAATAAATAATACATATATGCACAAATAAATAAATAAGTGAATAAATAAATGGATAAAGAAGCACACACACACACACACACACACACACACACAGATAGATAAATAAATGCACAAATAAATAGATGAACAAACAGATAAATAAATAAAAAAACAAATGTATATAAATAATATATGTAAATAAATGTATAAATGCACAACGAATAAGTGAAATAATAAATAAATAAACAAATAAATAAGGGATCAGAAATAAAAAGTGTATATATATATATATATATATATATATATATATATATATATATATATATATATATATATATATATATATATGCACAAATGAAAAAAATAAATGCACAAATAGACAAACAAAATGCTTAAATAATTAAATAAATAAATGCATAAATATTATTATTATTTATGCATTTATTTACTAACTTATTTATGCATTTATTTATTTGTTTGTTCGTAATTTATACATTTATTAAGTATTTAAAATACGTGCATAAATAAGTGCATACATATAAACTTTCTTCTTCTTTTGGCATAAAATGATAAGGGAATGGGATAGAGAGTAAAATATGAACTGTAACTATATAACTGTAATATCTTAAAAATGTCAAAATTTGTTCTATTAAAAAATACTTTCACTTTGATCTCATGAATACACATCTAAAGATAATTTAATCTTTCTAAAACATTAATATCATCTTAAAATCTGCATTCTAAAATTGTTAGTTGCGTATAAATAGCCTGTACTTGAAAAAAACATTACATGTTGTGATAGCAATATGCATCAATAGTAGTTTTTACTGCGTTGTTTATTTCTTTTAACCACTTTAAGGTGCCTCCACGTGTAAAATATTACTTTGATTCTCTCTATTGAGATGTGTTATTCAGTACTGGTTTTTACTGTGGTGGAGATTTCATTGTCCTCCTAAGTCTCTGCAGAAAGGTGGTGGCTGTTGAAACGATGTAAACTCAGCGGCTGGGCATCACAGCCATCCTCAACGGTGACACTAAGCGCTCCAATAAAGTGCAACCTTGATTCACCGATGCCCAGGAAGCGTTAAAGTTTTCTCAGGTTGAATCCGGCTCGTAAACATCGGAGACAAGCTTTGCGCTGAAGTAATGCTCTCATGAGGTCAATGGCATCTTTTTATTGCTTTGTTAAGTTTAATGTTTGCATTGTAAAGCTGGAAATATCTAATAAAATCTGGGAGCAGACAGAGTAATGCCCTCCTCAACCTTGTATGTGGCATGGAAAGCGACAGCCTGCTACTCTGCTTTGTATTGTCTAGAATTGGTTTTCTATGAATACGAATCTGTGGTGAACTGGCCTGCAGGAAACATCCACTGAGTGTTATAGGGAGACTGTAACCCTCCTGATCTATGTTTCTTTCATACGCTCATATATTACACTTCCTCTGTGTGTGAAATGCATACTGAAATACTCCCTTCGAAAGGCAAGCCATGTAAAACCTGATGAAAAAGCCATGTATTTCTGCCCGTGTGTTTGCGTGTGTCTATCAGATATTGGACAGGAGTTATAACAACCATAAGAATGGTTTCAAATGAGACTTCGAGCTGATGGTATTGAGAATACACATTTGTTGTGCCATTTTCACAGTAGCCATTTTTTTCAATATGATATATGGTACAATGTGAGGATTTAGGCTTATATATCATAGTTCTGACAGAAAATCAAAACAAAAACTGGTGGATGGGTGGTTGAGATGACAAATAAAAAAACTAAACAAAACAAAATAAAATGGAGAAATGACCTCCAAGATGAAATAATCAAATATCAATTTAGGAAGATATATCACCGTCGTGATGGAAAATGTAACCCCGGACAAATCAAAACAAAACAACAAGGCAAAACACAAAACTAAAGAAAGCATAAAATAAAGTACAGTAAAATAAAATAAAATAAATGAAGGATGACGAGTGATTAAATAATAATATCAGTATGATTAACCTGACAAGCCAGACCCACCAGAGTCCTGCACGGGTCCATTTTTGGAGACCCGCCGCCGCCCGTACCCGCAAGGTTTAGCACCAGATCCGACCCGTGACCTGTGAAAATATCAAAATTAAATCCGCACCTGCCCAGACCCGTTAATATTTGGCCGGTTACCCGACCCGTGCCCGCGATAAATAACACACGCTAAAATCACTCAAATTAAAATGCTTTGTTTTTTTGTCCTGCACCTCTCTCAACATCAACCGCGTCATGAATGGGCTAATGAAACAGGCTAAATGGGCCTTTAAAGACTCGTTGTCAACTATTTCATATCGCTACTCCACTCACCAACTTTACTTTTACTTCATCCATTGCTACTCCTGCAACGCTCGCTCCTTCTGGGTTACGAGAGGCGTCAATAAAAGTTTCAATGTCGCAGTGGTGGTGACGTGATGGGTCAAGTAGCATATCGTTGTTGCGTGCATGTGTAATGGTAATTTGGACATAGAAAAAGGGGGAAGAAGGAGGCGGGAACCGGTGAACATTTAAAAGACTTTAACCAAACAAAACGAAAGTAACGTGGGCAGCCCCTCACGGACATCTGCCAAGCACACACACATAATAAAACGTAAACACAACTCAACGTCAAATCCAGGTGTGGTGATCTGTCGTCCTTATATGCCTCCGAGCTCCCTCAGAGGACTCGGTGTTGCTCGCAGGTGACGCTCATTTACAATCACGCCCCGGTCTCGCTCGCTCTCTCTCTATCGTTCACCTCGCCACAGAAATATTGCACATATTTTTCATCCGCGCCACTACCCGCCCGCTTCCCCGGCCGTGAATTTTATATTTTATAAATGTCACAATCCACCCGTTTTAGCCATTTTTATGCGGATACCCGCGGGTACTGGACCCGTTGCAGGACTCTGAGACCCACATCAAGATGTTTGGTCTGGAAACTCACCATTGACAGCTCAATCCGAGGGGCACGCGATAGGATAGCGCTACAACTAACCAGAGCAACGAAGGTGAAACAGAGCTCGTTGACAGATTAAACTTTCGCCGTATCCGGTCGGCAAAACTCCGAACACATCTTCCCTTTTTAAGAATGACTTCACTGCCGTTCTTTGTTCTTTTCTCAGAGAAAAGCTTAACTCCAAGTCTTCCAGAGTCGCGGTCAAAGCTGATTCGAATGACCGCCGTTTGACAGCTTCTGTGTTTACTAGAAGCATACAACGCAACTAGGCCGTCGTCATTATGTTAAGCCCCACCCACCGACTATATACACGTTGTGATTGGCCCGACCAGAGTTTGGCGTTTACAGCTCAGAAGGGTATTGAGAGTTGCTAGACGAGCAACTGATTAGCTATATGATTTAGGCATTTAGGAAAATATTTCACAGTTGTGATGGAAAATGTAATCCCAAACAAATCAAAACAAAACAACAAGTCAAAACACACACACAAAAAAAACATTAAAAAGTAAATAAAATAAAATAAAATAATTATTTCCATACTATTTGAGTATTTAGTTTGAAATATCACAGAAGTGACAGACAATAATAATCTAAACAAAACATCAAAAAAAATATAAAAAATTTGGGTGATTGAGATAATATGAATGAATGAATGAATGAATGAATGAATGAATGAATGAATGAATGAATGAATGAATGAATGAATGAATACCTTTAGGTTAAAGAGTGACCAACTTGGGTTGTTTTTAACCTAGCATTTATTTTATTTTATTTTTATAATATTAAATGTATTGAATTATGCTTTAAGGACTGGTAGTTGTGTGTTGTAATAAAAGTGGTAGTTGTGCGTTGTTTTTTTTCCTCTTTTTTTTTCTTCTAGAATCAGTATGATTGAAGTTATATCACAGTTGCGACAAAATATAACTCAAATAAAACAAAAAAACAACAACAAGGCAAAACACAAAAAACTAAAAACAACTATCAAATATGGCATGTAAAATACAATTAAAAATAATATAAAGAAGTACCCTTTGGGATGGAGTGATTTCATTTTAGTATTTAACAATTGTTTTTTTAAATATAATATTAAAGTATTGAATTATGCTATGAGGACAGGTCATCGAGTAATAAAATAATGACACAGTTTTTGATAAAACAAATAAAAATAAAAGGGTGGGTCCTTTCAAAATGGAAAGGTTGGCACCGTTAGTTCCTGGATTCTTTATCGTTGTATTATGCACTGCTCTGCAAACAGACGGGTTAGTAAGGCCTATCTCTCTCTCTGTCTGTCTGGATTTAGCATCATCTTCTGAAGAGCCAGTGTCTTTGACTCAGAGATAAAGCAGGTCATTGGGCAACATGGTTAGTTCTGCAGAAGGGTTTCGCTTCAAATGCTGGGGGTGGAAAATGTCATGACGGCGAACGGATGACTCTAAGAGCTGCCATCCAGGCTTTAGGAGCAGTGGACCAAGAGGAGACACAGAGGACCCCAGCCCTCCTCCTCCTAATTAACTATTTAACACCTAAGATTAAGAAAACAGTGAATTATTGAAAGCAGAGAGCGTCGTGGAACTAAGAAGGGCACAGCGGAAAGCCACACTGTACTGGAAAAGAGCTGAATGTGTCGCAGCATGTTAAACGCCTTGAGAAATGAAGCAGTGCTGAGCTACAATGTAATATGCAATATGTGATAAATTAAATACAACCAGCTATCAAAAAGACGAGAAATCACTTATAAAGAATTACAAAGAGTGATTCTTAATGTAAAACCTCACGGCACGGACATGGAGAGCAATGGTTCTCAATCGGTTTTGCTCCAAATGCCAGTTTTTACACTGGATGTCATATGGCGACTCAATAAAATATGTCTGTACTATACATTTATTGAAGAAATAAAAATAAAGAACAGATCTGCCACCCATCAGATGAGGACCTGTAGAGGACTCAACAACAACAAAATCTGTGACTTTCCCATCATGCTCAAACCAGATAAAAAGAGATTCAATATGAAAGATTACTGTGTTGCCTAAAATGTGTTTTGCAACAAATATGAAGCTTAT
Source organism: Pseudorasbora parva (assembly GCF_024679245.1). Lineage (NCBI taxonomy): Eukaryota > Metazoa > Chordata > Actinopteri > Cypriniformes > Gobionidae > Pseudorasbora > Pseudorasbora parva. The sequence continues at coordinate 33,020,600 of NC_090185.1, read as the reverse complement.
TTTGCACATCAATGCTTTTGCATTATGGGGCAGAGAGAAATCATACCCGAGCTGTCTCTGTTTGTGACAGGAGAATTCATGGCTAGAAATGTGCCGATCTATATTTGTAGAGTGGGAATCTTCTACCAAAGGAGACATATATTTTTTATTGTCCTTTAGCAGTATTGGTTGGCATATATATAAACCTTTTCATCATTATTATTATTATTATTATTATTATTTATTCACATTATTCTAGATCAGGCATGTTCAATTAAATGTTTTTAGTACGATTTTCTTTCCATGTATGAAAAATCCACTGACAATGTTTCAAGAATCAAAATGGTGCATGACAAGCAATGTGCATTTAAGGATCTTTAAAAACAAAGCAAAGCAAAACAAAACAAGAAGCAAGGCAAAGATACACACACACACACACACACACACACACACACACACACACACACAAAGCAAACTGGAAAAAGGGAGAACAAAACATAAGGCAAATCAAACCAAAACACAAAAAAGCAAAGCAAATCAAACCAAAAAAGCACATCAAAAGCAAAGCAAATAATAAAAAAAAATGTATAAAACAAAACACAAAAAGCAAAACAAAAAAAAAGCAAAGCAAAGCTAAAAGAGAAAAACAAAAGACAGAAAACAACAAAGCAAAAAAAAAAAAACATAAAACAAACCAAAAGCAAAGCAAAGCAAAAAGGCACAGCAAAACAAAACACAAGGTAAAACAAAACACTAAGCAAAACAAAAACAACACAAAAACAGAAAGCACAAATATCTAAAAAAAAAAAAAAAAAAAAAAAAAAAAAAGCAAAGCCAAAAAAACCCACAAAAAAATAAATAATGGAAAGTAATGTGTCCTGCACACTGTGCGATTTTTGAAAATCCTTTGCGAATGTTGCTTGTCAGACTGTACGGCCAAAATCGCACAGTGTGCACCCACCTTAAATCAGAACACAAAGCAAACAAACAACAAAAAAAGCAAAAACTAAACAAAACAACACAAAAAACAAAGCAAGCAAAAAAAAAAAAAAGCAAAATAAAGATGTGCGTGTGCATTAAAGAAATATGAATTGCAAAATAAATCTTTTCTATAATAAACAAATAAACAAACAAACAAACAAATAAATAAATAAATAAATAAATAAATAAATAAATAAATAAATAAATGTAAAAATACATAACAAATAAATGCCCAAATAAAAAATTGCATAAAAACAGATAAATAAATAAATGCATAAATAAATACATAAATCAATAAAATGCATAAATAGATAAACAAATTAATTAATGTTTAAATGCACAATAAATAAATAAATAAATAAATGTATTAATAAATGTACAGATAATAAATAAATGAATTATTAAATGCATAAATACATATATGCACAAATAAATAAAAGAATAAATAAATAAATGGATAAAAGAACACACACACACACACACACACACACACACACACACACACACACACACACACACACACACACACACACACACACACACACACACACACACACACACACACACACACACACACACACACACACACAGACAGACAGATAGATGCACAAAATAAAGAAATTCACAAATAAATAGATGAACAAACAGATAAATAAACAAACAAACAAATAAATAAATAAATGTATAAATGAACAATGAATAAGTGAACTAATTAATAAATGCACAAATAAATAAATAAATAAATAAGGGAACAGAAAAAAATAACAATAATAAATAAATATGTGTGTGTGTGTGTGTGTGTGTGTGTGTGTGTGTGTGTGTGTGTGTGTGTGTGTGTGTGTGTGTGTGTGTGTGTGTGTGTGTGTGTGTGTGTGCACAAATTTAATAAATAAATAAATGCAAAAATAAATAGATGAACAAAAGTAAATGCCTAAATAATTAAATAATTAAATAAATAAATGCATAAAATATTATTATTATTTATGCATTTATTTACTAACTTATTTATGCATTTATTTATTTGTTTGTTTGTAATTTATACATTTATTAAGGCACTTATTTTGTAAAACAACACAAAAAACAAAGCAAGCAAAAAAATAGTCAAATAAAAATGTGCGTGTGCATTAAAGAAATATGAATTGGAAAATAACATAAATCTTTTCTAAGATAAATCCCATCTGGGAAACACACATCCTGAATGAATCAGTGTTCTTGAACAAATTGGTTGAGTTATTCAGTGACACTAATAGAGCTATCCTTACAAGCTGTCATGCATGTCATGTCATAAATCACGTGTCGCCACCAACTGGCATAACAATGTAATCTGCTGAAAGAGTGACTAAATAAATCCCATCAGAAATGCACAGGCTGACAGTTTGACCAGAGCATGGAAACACAAAAAGCGGAGTGATATAACAAAATCTCTGCACTCAGAATCAACCCTCTCAACCGCTCCGATATAAAGACAGGAACTAACTATTGTATAATTGATAATACAGCGAATGAAATACTTAGGACTACTAATGCGAGAAAAGATGCACCCTCAGAGTACACTTATTAAGATGTTTGTTATCAGTGTGTAATTGCATCTGGATATATGGAGTACTTAACTGAAAAAGGAGCTTAAGGGGAGCATTCTTAAGCCACCTGCGCGTTGCCAGATTCATTGTAGAAGAACATCTGTGCATCGAAAACAGAAATAAAAATAATGAGGGAGATTATCTTTCCATTCAAACCCCTGCTTTACTAAAGAGAGTTCATAATTACACTGTCAGGGCGCAGGGCCGCCCGCATGTGCTGTTTATAATTTTAAAAAAGCTTATAGATATATCCTGTGCTACATGTTTCTGGCCTCACCGGATTTAAATATGAGAAATAAGGCGGCACAGGAGGACTTTTAATTGCCTATATGAAAGGGCTTATCACACATTAAAAGCAGCCGTACATCATAAGCACGCACACACACGAGCATACAAACACGCACATATGAATAGATCAAGCCTGGCAACACACAGCAACATTAATACTGCTAATTAGACTCTGCTTTCAAAAGGTTGAGAGTACTGTGGGTTTAATTATGAACTTGGAGCATACGTGTGTGTGTGTGTGTTTTTGCGAGAGTTGAACTATTCGTCGCAAATGAAGTGGAATATTCTCCCCAAGTGCCATGCATCTACCTATCTGCCTTTGTAGGTCTTCACAGCAGGGCATTCTTCCATTACGCTAATGAGTGAGGAAATGAATCGCTTCTAAACAGACCTCACTGCCCCAGGTGAAAGCGTGTTTCCTGTATGAGCGAGGAGATCACTGGGCCCTGTGGCGCCACATTGTCTCTTAAAAAGGAACATTGAGTCTGCTGATTTTGCATTGAAGAACCTCTGTAAGATATGGATTGAAAATATTGACCCGACGAAAAACAACATTCCCTCTATCAACTAGTGCATTAAGGTTGTTCGCACATTCGGGACCCAGCGAAATGTATTTGTTTTTTTTTCCATTGGTGGTCTTATTAATATTGTCTTTTTAGTGACTGGCAAAAGTAACATCATACATAGGGTTAGGAATTTGAAACAAGAATGTAACTTATGCACAGTTGGTGCTATAGAAATGAATTATGCTTGTGCTTAAATGTTTTTGTCGAGTGAAGTGAAAACAATTTCATAGACTTTAAAGGGATACTTCACCACTTCATATTAAACTGTTATTCCCCTAACTAAGATGAGTTGATACATCCCTCTCTCGTCTCAGTGCGTGCTCTTAATCGCTCTGACGCGCGGTGATGATCTGATAGCATTTAGCTTAGCCCACTAAGCCCAGTTCATTCACTATGGAACCAAACAGAGATCAAGTTAGAAGCGAGCAAAAACCTCCACGTTTTCCCTATTTAAATACAGTTACACGAATAGTTGAACGATCAAGTATGGTGACATAAAATAAAACGTGGTGCTTTTCTAAGAAGATTAAAAAGAAGAACTATAATGTATGGCGGAATAGCACTTCTGAGCGTACTTGGCGCAGTAAAAAGTCCCGGCTGAAAAATCCTCCCTCACAGATGTGAGAGGATTTTTCAGGCGGGAATTTTTACTGCGTGGAAAGTGGAAAATATGTTTTTTCACTTTAAAAAATTGGTCCAGATCACCAGTAGTCTTTGAGTACTTGAGTAATTAGTGATGTTTTTAATGACTTTTAAAAAATTTTAAGAACTACTAGTGATCTAACAATGTTTTCCACTTTAAAATAATGGTCCAGATCACTAGAAGCTCCCGAATAATGACTAGGTAACACTTATTGTACATTTTATGACCACATTGAGAGTAAAAAAAATACAATTTCTCACATCTCAGACATGTTAATGTTGTGATTAGTAATTATTTAGTAATTCTTTATCATTTTTCCTTGTTACCTATTAGTTATTAGTGACACCAGTCTCATTTAGTAAATATTAATTATCTAATAAGGAACTATCTAAGCCCTGAATTCAATATTACTGATGAGTTCAGCTTGTTTGTATATTGGTTAATAGTAGTAGCTGAAGTGTTAATTTAGTGCTTCTTATTAGTCCTGCATTACTTCCTGCAAAGTTATCTATTAATAATGGACCATTATTCTAAAGTGTTACCAAAATTCAAATTCGGAACTATGTAAAATGCAACATAATAATCAATTTTATTAGATTATACATGTCAATAATTCAGATTTATTAAAATTCACATTCAGATCCTTTTGTCATATTTCTAGCTCCATAGGCAATCACCCGCAAACATATAACAACTTTGTGGCAACCACACAGATACCATATATAAATGTTTTAACCTCATAGCAATCATAAAGCAATGTCCTCTCAACCACCCACAACCCTCTATTAACCATAAAGAAACAACCTGGCAGCCATTTACAACCCCCTTGCAAACACATATTAACTCCTTGGCAACCACCCACACTCCCATATAGACCAGATAGAATAAACCTTGGAAACCACCCACTGCCAGCCATCATTCACATCCCAGCAACCACCTATCAAGATCCTTGTAACAACCCACACTATAATTTAACAATCAAATAGAAACTCTCTGGCAACCACCCACTACCGCACATAAAAACACAGACAGTTGCCCACAACCCTATAACTACCGCATGTGAACACCCTGACAACTACCTACAACCATGTAGCAACCGCATAGCAACTCCCTGGCAAACACCCACACTCCCAAAGCAATCACATGCAAACACCCTGTCAACCACAGACTACCCCAAAGCAACTACACTACACTACAATCCCATATATCAATCAGATATATATTGAATAGCCATCACATATAAACACCCTGAAAACAACCACACAGCAACCCCATAGCAACTCCCTGGCAAACACCCACACTCCCATAGCAATTGGATATAAACACCCTGTCAGCCACATACTACCCCAAAACAACTATTCTACACTACAATCCCATATATCAATCAAATAAAAATAGTCTGGCCATCACATATAAACACCCTGACAACCACCTATAACCGCATAGCAACCCCATAGCAACTCCTTGGCAAACACCCACACTCCCACAGCAAATTAATATAAACACCATGTCAACCACACACTTCCCCAAAGCAACGATACTACACTACAATCCCATATCAAACAGAAATAATCTGACAATCGCATAAACACCCTGGCAACCCCCCCCCCCCCACAACCCATAGCAACTCCCTGGCAAAAACCCCACTCCCAAAGCAATCACATGTAAACACCCTGTCAACCAAATACTACCCCATAGCAACTACACTACAGTCCCAAATAGGCCTGTCAATCAGATAAAAATAGTCTTGCTATCACATATAAACACCCTGGCAACCACCTACAACCCCGTAGTAACCCCATAGCAACCCCCTGGCAAAAACCCCACTCCCACAGCAATCACATGTAAACACCCTGTCAACCAAATACTACCCCATAGCAACTACACTACAGTCCCATATAGCCCTGTCAATCAGATAAAAATAGTCTGGCTATCACATATAAACACCCTGGCAACCACCTACAACCCCGTAGTAACCCCATAGCAACTCCCTGGCAAACACCACACTCCCACAGCAATCGCATATAAACACCCTGTCAGCCACATACTACCCCAAAGCAACTACTCTACACTACACTACAATCCCATATCAAATAGAAATAATCTGGCAATCACATATAAACACCCTGGCAACCACCCACAACCCGTAGCAACTTCCTGGCAACCACCCACATTCCCATAGCAATCAGATAAAAACACTCTGGCAAGCTCCCACACGCCTGTATAGATTGTGTGGGCGGGCTCCCACGGCAAGTGTACGGCACCAGAGTTAGAAACATATAAAAAGCCTGGCAACCACTCACAACCGCAAAACAACGTTCTGCCAACCATCCACAACATCATTGAAGGGAGTTTTGCACGGTCAAATGTTGTTAATATATATATATATATATTTTTTTTTTGAATATTTGACCCCTAACTTCTATAGTACTTGGTATTATGCAAGAATATCAGTGTGTGGGATGCCTTTTCTCTACATAAACATGCCTTCTGTTCAGAAAATAAAATCTAAATTATGGTTATTGTCTACTGGTGACACGGCAACAGTAGCGCTTTCAAGTATTTGGACTGTCTACTGCGTTCAAAGAGAGGTATGCAAGCAGTAGTTTTCAGAGGACATCATTTATTGATCTAGTTCTGTGTAAGCTCGTGTTTGGCAGAGTTTGAATAACACAAGTATGTCTCTCCAGAGAAGACACTTTTGGATAGAAAGCACAGCACATTTGGACTAAAAGACATGGAACTAATGGGCACGGTGAACAATGAAAAGCGCAATGAAAATTCAACTTCAATGTCCACAACTTTACATGATTTAGTCAAAGCGTCAACCGTTCTACATGCGGAATACATTGTGCCATGATTCAAACCTGTAAAAGAGATTGGATCTTGGGAATTTAAAGCTTGATAATGAGATTCTAGAATATAATAAGCCTCATATTATCCTTTTACAGCCCATGAGTAGACGTGAACAATAGTGAAGGAATGACAGAAGGTCATGTTGAAGGATATTCCGGTGCTCACTAAGACTGAATGTATCTACTTACCCTCATTGTTCCAACTTTCAGTATGTGAGAGTCAGTAAAGCTCCCTACACCCCTACAGGCACAATAAGGGAGTGGGTGGACATTACCGATAAAAAGCAATTAATACCCGCAGTCCATAATTAGAAGATATGACAAAGTAAGAACTTTTACAGCAGCCCAAACAAAAGACTACAGTGTAGGAGGGTTGAATCTCGTTTAGTATCACCACACAAGAGGAATGGACTCATGTTGAATGATAGAATAGAATAGAATAGAATAGAATAGAATAGAATAGAATAGAATAGAATAGAATAGAATAGAATAGAATAGAATAGAATAGAATAGAATAGTTTTGGAAAAAATACAGAGAAAGAAAAGGTGTCTTACATCAAGGAGCTGAATACGGTAATAAATGCGATGGTAATAAATTAGCCAGAGGTGAGGTGTTTGATATATGGGCTTTCTGAAACACCTACCCGAGAATAAAAGTCAAGAGAATTTATATGGTACTGTTTTTCATCATGTATTTCATCACACTGAAAAAAGTATAACTTTAGTGTTGTTCGTTTAATGTGTATTTTCTCATTGAAATAGCTTAATTTTTTTAATTTTTTCATGTCAAGTAAACATTTTAGCTTAGATTTATGGTTCAATCCATTTTTTTACATTGATAGAATCTAAATGGGCAGCGGGACATTAAACTGAATTTATTAATTTGATCAGAGCATTTTTTTTAGATTAAGCAGGATTTGCACATGCGCATTGTTGACTTGCAGATCCCGCTCTCTGTGGTTCAAAAAAAAAAAAAAAAAAGTCTGAGAAGTTGAGAACTGTCTGAGAAGAATACAGCACGAACTTGAGCGGTGGCCGTGACGATAACGTTACATTTCAACGGACGTCAGACCCATCCAGCCAGGCTCCGAGACAGAACTACGAGGAACATTGATAAGGTAAGAGAAACTTTGTCTACCGTTAACGTTTTTACCTCACGTATATCTGACGGGACTTGAGTCTGGCCGTAATTTCAGCGCTAACGCTTGATAGCGTGTAAATTAACTTTTAAGATAGCACTCGAAATGTTCGTAATCTTCATTCAAACTATAACGTTCGGTTATTTTAGCCCCTCATTGGGTGGGTGAGTAATAACCTAAATGCATGCAAACTGTCTAAATTCATTTTGTGGGGGCATTGACCGTGTCAAGGGAAAGAGTTAACAATAACATTTCTCGAAACAAGTGCAGTTATAGCCTATATAAGCTACAATATTTTCTGCTTAACTTTTATTAGACTCCAGTTCAAAAAAAAAGTGTGTTTTTTCGCTGAGCACATTCTCTGCAGTCCGAGCGCGCTGAAGCGCTTGCTCATATATCTGAGGTAAATCATTAAAGGGGGGGTGAAACACTCAGTTTCAGTCAGTGTCATGTCAATCTTGAGTACCTATAGAGTAGCATTGCATCCTGCATATCTCCGAAAAGTCTTTATTTTTTTAATAATTATATAAGAAAGATGCGCTGTTCCGAGTCTTTCCGAAAAAAGCCGAGCGGGTGGGGGCGTGTCGTGTGAGCGAAGCTAAATAATGACGTGTACAGCAGCGCTGTAGTGTTGAGTCGAGTCCGTCATCCCTAACAGCGGGAAAAAAACTTTATTCAAAATAAAAATATGGCTTTTAATCAGATACAGCCATACATCTATGATCCGGAATCAGACCCAGAGGCTGCAGTTGAACAGGAGCAGCAGCAAAAACGACTAGAGCAGGACGTCTGTATGTGGTAAGTTACAAGTTATACACTAACTATATAATATGCTTAGCGGCTTGTGTTATTTACATATTTATACTTGAATTATATCGTCGTATTTTTGTCTTTGAAGGTGTACATGTGGGAAGTGCAGTTGTGCACGTGTGTTTGTGTGTTTACGCGTGGTTTGTGTAGAGACATTTGAAGCAGTCTCACTCACCCTTCTAACGTTGGGACTGCTCCATCCTTCAGCATTAGGCGATTGGGAAAATGCGGCGTCGAGCTGGGCCTTGTGAAACAGTCGGCACCGAAATGCAGCGAACAGATATAAACATTCGCGCAACTCAGTTGCTGATCCGGAAAAGCAAATTACATCCACTGTTGCCTTAACGCGGGGTTTTGGAGAATCTGTGCAAGACTGTCTTGGTCTGGCAACCAAAAACGCACTTTTTTGGTGACATTATGTGTAATTGTCACCTGTCCAGCAATCTACAAACCAGCGCTTTGATGGGCGTAGGCTGTTGCTTTCGCTCGCTCTCTCTCACGCGCTTCCGGTAGAATTGTCCGTAAGGCCCATACAAGGAAATTCCGCCCCCACTAACGTCAATGGGGACGCATGATCTCAAAAAACTTGCCGAAACTTATGACTAACCGGAAGTAGTATTTTTGACAAAGAAATACTCCCATCAAACGTCCACCTTAACTTTTGAAACTTTGTCTATGTTTAGTATGGGATTCCAAGTCTTTAACAGTGTAAAAAGATCAGTATGCATGAAACAGCATTTCACCCCCCCTTTAACACCATCACTGCTTACAGTATTGAACTAAATACATTACAATCGCCTAAAACGAATAAGCAGGTTACTTTTCTGAAAAAGAGTGCTCCCGAGTCTGTGTTTCTCACAGTTTGCGTGAATCGCGGCACAGTTCCACACACACACAAAATACCGGCAGTTCAATAGTGAAACTCGCAGCTCTTAAAGGGGCCACACTCTATTCCAGCTCTTAAAGGGTTAGTTCACCCAAAAATGAAATTAATGTCATTAACTCCTCACCCTAATGTCGTTCCTTACTTCTAAGACCTCCATCTTCACACACAGTTTAAGATATTTTATATTTTAGTCCCAGAGCATATGCAGTCAATGCCCACTTTACTGTCCATTTCCAGAAAGCTAATAAAAACATAATCAAAGTAGTCCATATGTGACATCAGTTGGTTGATTAGATTCTCTTGAAGCATCGAAAATACATTTTGGTCCAAAAATATCAAAAAGACTTTATTCAGCATTGTCTTCTCTTTCGTGTTCCTAAAAAAAGATTAAAACGGTTCGTGAATCAGTGAATTGATCAATGATTCGGATCGCCAATGTCACGTCATTTCAGCAGTTTGGGAGTTTGACACGCGATCCGAACTGCTGAAATCACGTGACATTGGCGATCCGAATCATTGATTAATTCACTGATTCATGAACCATTTTAATCTTTTTTTGAGGAACACGTCGTAGATTGAAAGTCATAGTTTTTGTGATACTTGGACCAAAATGTATTTTCGATGCTTCGAGATTCGAATTAACTAACTGATGTCACATATGGACTGCTTTGATGATGATTTTATGAAAGTGAATGTTTTAGGTCGGCATATAGCAGAGAATAGAATGGGCACACGACTACTCGTTTACGTATGGCATTTGCCATACCCTGGCATTCCACATTTTTAGACCTAACTGTTGATTCACTAATGAGTTGTTGTTGTTGTTGTAATTTAGTACGGTTGTGCTGGGGATACTGTTTTGTGTTCACCATCTTCTAAACCTATTTCTGTATGCTCTACTTTTAAGATCAATTTAAGTTCATGCGAATTACAACCGTTCCTTTGGTGACAAGTTGGATTACAAGTTCTTGGTGCAGTTGGACAAGCACTCCACCAAACTGTTGGAGGTCATCAGGAGCAAGGGAGGAGTCCACCAGGACATTGCAGGTTTTAGATGAGGTATCTATGAATTTGATAATCAGTGGGATCCATGGCTGAATAGTGTTTTTTTTTTTTTTTTTTTTTGTAATTGTTTAATTTTAATTCATAGTTATTGTTCTTACTCAGACTGCAGACATCACCATCAGAAGAGAATGCATCCTCAAATCTCTGATCTACCTCTGCGAACCTTTTGCGCACCTTTTCAAAGAATACCAGGTAAGGGCATCTCTCTCACTTGCTCACACAAATAACACCTACAGACTAACATGGTCATAGTCTAGGTTTTCCTAGCCACTTTTAATAAATAGGGGTGTGATGAGAAACTCAGCTCACAAGATGAGATTTTAACACTATTTATGAGAAATCTTTGATGCTGAATTTTGAGCTGTGAACACTTAGACCATGTCCAGACATACCAAAACAGTCTTTTTTTTCCTTGTCTTCCCTGGAACACTGTCAAAATAAGTGTGTCCAAAGGAATCCATTTGCAAATGACTTAACACCTATATGCTATGTAAAATCCCTGCCTGGTCCTCTCTCTTCCTTCACTGTCGTCGCTCCTCCTTTTATTCTCCCTTCACTCCTCTGTGAAAGCTCTGAGACCAGTGTGACGTGCAGTTGGCACTGATCATCCAATTACTTACCGGCCTCGCTTTGCTCTTACTCGTCACGCGCCTATTCAAGTTCAGTTTAGAGTGTGTAAGAGCTGAAAATGGGAGAGTTCTGAAACTATAATGTACTTATTTTCTCTTTCTTTTTTATGCAGGAAAATGAGATTGAAGAACTGGAGCAAACAACCATGGCAATCTTTATCACTGGGAAAGAGGATCCTCTTCATCCACCAAAAGACATTAAAATTGTCATTGAAGGATCAGAGGTCCGGAACCTGCTTGTTATATTGCATACAAATAGGTTATATTTAAAGGTTTAGTTCGCCCAAAAACGAATATTCTGTCATTAAAGGTCCCGTTCTTCGCAATTCTATCTTTCAAACTTTAGTTAGTGTGAAATGCTGCTGTTAGAGCATAAATAATACCTGTAAAATTATAAAGCTCAAAGTTCAATGCCAAGCGAGATATTTTATTTAACAGAAGTTCCCTTTCAAAGCCTACAGCGAACAGCCGGTTTGGACTACACCGCTGCACTTCCTGCTGTAATGAGGTCACTAGAACCGTTTGTTGACTAACCCTCCACCCACAAGAACACACAAAATAGGGGGCGTGGTCTCGTTGCTCTCCTACGTGGAGAAGAGCGCGCATTCAGCGCTTGCATCGCCCCGTTATGGTAAGAGGCGGGACCTTTCCGGGCAAAGTGCGCTAAGCTGCTGTCCAATCACATCACGGGAAGCGCTGGCCCAATCAGAACTCTTTATGGGTCTTAAGAGAGAGAAATGACATTGGTGTCATTAAAGGCCTGTCTGAGCCATCGGATTTCAACTAAAATATCTTCAATTGTGTTCCGAAGATGAACAGAGGTCTCACGAGTGTCGAACAACATGAGGATAAGTGATTAATGACAGAATTTTTATTTTTGGGTAAACTAACCCTTTAAATGTAGAGCTTACAGCTCTGTATCAGAAACTGATGCAGTGATCACTGTTCACTGTCTGAGGAACAGTTCCAGGATTTGTCTCTGGTGTTCAGCTGAAAGAGACTGTTCATCATATACATTTATGGACATGAAATACATTTGTATCTTAATATTTTAATTGTATTTTAGGATGTTTTATGGCGAACTGTGTTATCAGGACAAACATTCCTAATTTAATATTACTACTAATGTGATGTCATCGAGTGGTGATTTGATTATTTGTAACAAATTTGTATTTTTGTGTGAAGCAGACTGTTCTTCATACATGTGAACATGTTCATTGAACAATAAATATAAATGTGTTCTAAAGGAAAGTGTTATGATAGTCATTGATCAAAATGTTTTAAAAGCTTTTTTTTGTTTTGATTATACATTTTAAATAATGACATCTTAATTTGAGACAACCTAAAATAATTAATTTACTTTGGCCTATAAATATTACTTTGTTTTAATTTAAATAATTAGTTTATCCCAACATAAAATAATGATTTGTTAGTTTGATCCAATTTAAAATAATTAGTTTGTTCCAATCTAAAATAATTAGTTTGATCAACCTTTAAAAAGTGGTTGCATGGATTTAAACTTTTCAAATTAAACTAAATTAAATTATTTACTTGAGTCAATGTAAAATATTTCGTGTGATCGATTACTTCAATTTTTTTAAGTTGATCCAAGGGTTTTATTTTTTCAGTGCACTTTATGCTAAAAAACCTAGTTTTGCTCTATTTTTAAACCGTCCGTGTTGCCGCCATAATTTGCCATAAAACATTTGCATTGTTAATTAGTAGCTAAAAGTAGTTGCAATCAGTTTATGCACTGTAAAAAAATGTTTTTGTTTTTTGGTGGTTTAACTTAAAAAAGTAAGCAACCTGGTTGCTTTAAAATTTTGAGTTTATTGGAATTTAAAAAATTGAGTTGATACAATGAAGGAAATTTGTTTAATAAATAGAAACTCAAAATATTATTGTATCTGAACCACATAAAACATTTGATAAATCATGAAAATATTTGGCATGTTTCATTGCGTCATCAGAAATAAAACACACACAATTACCCAATATGCTTACACAATCTTTTGATAATATTTTTATAAAGGTTGTCGAATCTCAAAAAATGTTCATTGTATTAACTCATTTTCAATGAACTCAAAATTCTAAGGCAACCAGGTAACTTTTTTTCTAAACAATTTTTTACAGTGTGTGATTGCTAAGATGCCATGAATAGTTTTGAGCATATTGCTATAGAGTGGCTAGTGTGTACCAATATATTGTGTCACAGTATATTATATAAAAATGCAACAATATGTATCGTGGATAGCGATAATCTGTATTGTGTATAGTTCAGAAAAAATGTGTGAGAAAAAATAAAACTTTTACAGAGTTCAAGATGTTTTTACCCACATCAAGATGTTTGGTCTGGAAACTCACCATTGACAGCTCAATCCGAGGGGCGGGATAAACGGTTGTCTTTCAAATTCCCTCTGCCCGCGCTAGGATAGCGCTACAACCAACCAGAGCAACGTTTAGCAGGGCTCGTTGACAGATTAAACTTTCGCCGTATCCGGTCGGCAAAACTCCAAACACATCTTCCCTTTTTAAGAATGACTTCAGTGCCGTTCTTTGTTCTTTTCTCAGAGAAAAGCTTAACTCCAAAGCTTCCAGTTTCGGCTGGCATTATGTTAAGCCCCGCCCACCGACTCTATACATGATGTGATTGGCCCGACCAGAGTTTGGATTTTACAGCTCAGACGTATATTGAGATTTGCTAGACGACACTCGCAGCAGATTAGATTTGTTGCCGCTAGGGTGGTTATATATTTCTAGGCTAGTTACAAGTAGGAAAGTATACATTATTTTAAACATATCTAGTCAGTAACAGAGTGCAAGTGTAACGGAGGCCAAATAGTAGTTGCTGTGCAAATAAACCTCACTCCTCTGACCTTACTACTCTCACTCCTTGTTAGAGCGTCCGTCTCTCATGCTGGTGGACCTGGGTTCGAGTCCAGCTTGAAGCGGGTGGTTTGAACACCAAGCACCAAGTCCAAGCCTATTAATTTTCAGCCCCATATATGCTTTTATAACTACTGTTTTTCTATACAGTTGCTGAGGTATTCTGATTGGGGGGGACTGGAAAATGACATTTCAAGGTAGGAAGGCATCAAGGCACGTCAGAATCCTATGTCCTCTGTTAAATGTTTTTTTAAGGCAATATAGATGTATCCTTCGCTGACTTTGACATTCCAAATTCATGTTCCATTCAGTGAGAGTTGAGCTAGAAAAAGAAAGATGGCATCTAAAAGTTGCACTTGCTGGTCAGTTTGTGTGAATGAAGGTTTTTGACCAATGTTTTCCACTTCTGATGTCCTTTCTAGTGAGAAATTACTACTGCAGTAATTAAATATTTGTTTAATTCTCATCAAAGTTTGCTTTATTTTGCTGATGTTACGCTGCCTCAGAGGTCTGTCTGAAAACAATTTCATGAGGTGCCTTTGTGCACTTACGTTGCCTTACAATTTGTTGCCTGATAAGGCAGTGAGGCAAACAGTCAATTGCCTGAGTTTTCAGATGCAGCCAAAATGTTTTTGATGTTTATCTAATGTTATTTTTGCTTAATGGCATGGTTAAATTGGATCATCAAAGGTCCGCAGCAAAGACATTTCTTAAAAAAGTGAGATTAAATACATAAAGTAGGCTATATTTGAGCAATTGAACATAATTATTGGAGGTTTATTTAATATTCTAAGTCTGCATTTCACTGTTGCTGTTCATCAATACTGAATCTGTTTTTTGTGGAAATGAGATGAGTAAATACATGTGTAAGGGTGGATCGCCTATAGTGGTTCTGACTGCAGGGTGGCCGAACGACTAAAGAAACGATATAAGTAAGATGGTGGAAAACTGTACATTTCTTGTCTATAACCACCCACTACACCTTATACCAATGATGGAAATAAGCGCAGTTACAATAGCAAAATATGTGGGAGAGCGTTGCTTTAATGTGACTATATTGTATTGCAATAGGTAGCACTTCAAAGTCAACACCAAATCAAGACTAGTTAGCAAATCATTTATAATTGAAAGAATTTAATGACAAATTTAAAACAAAATCCTAAAGGTTGAGAATAAAAAGAAGATCTCACAAGCTCCTAGCCTGACAAGCCAGACCCACATCAAGATGTTTGGTCTGGAAACTCACCATTGACAGCTCAATCCGAGGGGCGGGATAAACGGTTGTCTTTCAAACTCCCTCTGCACGCGAATGGATAGCGCTACACCAACCAGAGCAACGAAGGTGAAGCGGAGCTCGTTGACAGATTAAACTTTCGCCGTATCCGGTCGGCAAAACTCTGAACACATCTTCCCTTCTTAAGAATGACTTCAGTGCCGTTCTTTGTTCTTTTCTCAGAGAAAAGCTTAACTCCAAGGCTTCCAGATTCGAAAGATCGCCGTTCGCCAGTTTCTGTGTTTACTAGAAGCACACAACACAACTCGGCCGTCATCATTATGGCCCCGCCCACCGACTCTATACACGATGTGATTGGCCCGGCAAGAGTTTGGCGATTACAGCTCAGAAGGGTATTGAGAGTTGCTAGACGACACTCGCGGCAGATTAGATTTGCTGCCGCTAGGGTGCGTCTAGATTTCTAGGCTAGGTTCCTCGCAGAAACCGATCATTTTGTGTCTTAAGACATCAAAGTGTCGCCACAAGCTGCTGTGATAATATGGATTTGTATGTCTATGTGTTTTTTACTCTTATAGAAATACACCCCATTGACATGCATTATGCGAGGAATGGTTGGAGTTAAAAATCTTCATTTGTGTTTCTACTGAAGAAACAACTACACCTACTACATCTTGGATCCCCTGAGGGTAAGCAGATAAACATCAGATTCTCATTTTTGGGTGAACAATCCCTTTAATGTGTAATGTGTAACCCTAACAGTGGCAGCAGTTATAGTAATGCTTGCATTAGCATCTTATTTTATAATACTAAGAAGAAGAAGAACTATTAGCATGAAAAGCAGTAGGGGTGCCATTACTTCACAGCTTGTGCCTCTTAAAAATTGTCCTTGTGCTGATCTGTGGACCTGGCACAAGCTCACATTACCCATCAGTCCTGAGAGACCAATGCTCCTGCCTGAGCAATTCAACCCGCCACAAGTTGTGGATAAATCTCAGTTCGAGGTTAAAAAAAGAGCTCCCTTATCCACAATACAGGCCCACAAGATTCCATCTATCCTGTAAACGGTTTTGTTTGGGACCAAGTTGAGATTCACGTCTCATTCGGGCCCGTTTCGTGCCTGACCTGTGGCCCGTTGGGTTCTGCAGTTTGTTTGGCTGCCGGCCAATCACTATCCGCTTGCAGGACCTCATTGAGACCATGCGATGATACATCACACTCATTCTCCAGTGCTGATTCAGGCACTCCGTCTTGAAAGAAATGACTTCGTATTAAATTTGGATGACCTCTTGGGGTTTGTCCATTTTATTTATTTATTTTAGCTTCTTCGATCCTAATATCAGCAAAAAGTATTTTCCAAAAGATCCTCAGGAACCTGTCTGGCAGCTGATGTTGCCGTTTTTTAATGGCGGTCTGCCAGTGTATACATTAATGCATGTACAAATCAGACAGGCCCTGCAGTTGTCAGAAACAATCACTGTCTTTGGCTGACGGGCGTCATACTTCCAAACAAGGCAGAGTAAGGACACTGTCTTTTGAGGTTTCTTATGGACGTTTGGAACAATAATTTTCATGGGAAGATGATTATTTAAACAATCAACATTTCTGAAGACCAAGTGAAGAGGCTGAACCAAGAAACTCAAAGTGAAACTTAAGTTAAAGTGTGGGCTGGTGGTGTAGTGTACCATAAAAACTACACCAACTGTGGGCATGGTGTAATTTCAAGAAATTCAGAAGAAGGAAAGGATGAGCAGTTTCTTGTGGGAGGTTTGTTGGAAAAGCAGGGCCCATTAATGTCTCATGGTGGTAATTATAGTAACTCTGTTTATGGTGTGTCCAGATGGCTGCTCCTGTAATGTTTCTGAAGTTTAACTTTTCACTTAAAATCTGTTGCTGCTTGGAAGTGCCAGATTTGGAAGGGTATTATCATTTTAACTAGCATTTCAATTGTTTCTATTCAGCGGGCCCAGGTTGCGGTTCTTTTTGAATGGTGCAGACACCATCATTTTCGAATTTCTACACAGGTGTGAAGCGCTCTCCCTCGCTACCTGGCCCTTTTAGAAAGTGCAGGTGTTGCACAAAGGCCTGACCGCATGTAATGATTGTATTTTTTATGCTTGGGATAACACCCCTTATTCGCAAGAATGTGTTTAATCCAGTGAAAAGCTAGACAGTCTGCGAGTTGTTTCACTAAATGGATGCTGCAGACTGAGGAATAACAGGTGTACAAAATATCTTTGGCTCTTTGAAATACAGTCGAGCGAGAAGAAAGAATAGCCAGAGACCAAATGCATGAACATTCCTCAATTAACAATGGATGTATGCCAGAAACGCAAGGAATGTTTTTCATCTGGTATCAATGTCCGTCTGGGATGATCCAACCACAGAGCAAGAAACAGGTGTAAACAAGTTCCAAAAACACTTTATGTTCTGATCATTCAAATCCTGTTTTGAAATGGTCCAGAACAGGGAAGAAAATAGCCACTTTATAGTAAAGTTGCTTTGAAGTCTTCCTAGGTGGTTCAAACTTAGGCCCAAGTATGAACGTCCTAAAATAAAAAGAGTTTTGGTATAATTGTAAAGCCACCCAAATCGTCCCAATGGAGGCTAATGATCGGCAGGTGAAGGTCGCTGCGCGTTCGGTCTTTTCAGCGGGGCAAAGGAATTTTATTCAAATTTCTCTTTATCTGACTCCATTTAATCATAATTTTGAATTTAGGTTAGAATGCCAATTGGTTATTTGGTCATTATATTTAATAGTTTAAGTAGGCTACACATTTAATTATTCTGTTTAACCCTTTGTTGAAATTATGCCCGTTCATAACCTGAATAATTCCAGAGCAAGTCAGAATCAATGAAAGTGTAACAATTTATTAACAGTCAGGTAAATGTATAAAGCCAATTACACAACCAATTCAAAGGTGATCCATATAAAACATCAAATACTCTGAAGTAAAGAATGAAATAAATACCTGACTTCTGAAAATTACATAATGCTGGGTTATCTTTAAGACGTCCAGCATTACGGGCTGACCTGTTTAAAGTGTCAAGCCCTGAGCTCTTTGCAACATTCCCTTAAATACCCAGAAACAAATGTGCAAACTCTTTCAAATGTAAACACGAGTTCACAATGGGAATTTGCATTAATCAAGACTTGTATTGATGCAAAGGTCAAATGGCTGAAAGCCACACCCACCATACTAAGAATATATATATATATATATATATGTGCATTGGCACTGCCTTCACGATTCGATTCGATTACGATTCACCAGGTAACGATTCGATTCAATTCGATTCTACGATGCATTGTGATGCATCAAAATTCTACTGCACACAAAGCAAATTTTTCATCAGTCATGAGGCAATACAAGCAGATATTAAACAACATTCGCCACCTCGAGCATATTCTCCAAACTCATTTTCAATGTCTTCAAAATCAATATTTTGATCACTGACAGCTTCTTGACCACATCCATCATCAAGAGACAGTGACACTAACATATGATTGTGTTTAGTACTTGCTCTCTGCTGTAAATCACTGAGCCATTTCAAGTTTTGCAGATTATAATTAGTGTTTCGTTTTCTGTCAGAGGCAACTATGAGTGAAACATCACTTCATCATTGCGTATCAGACATTGCCACCTTGTGGAATAAAGGTGAATTGCGCCATATTTCTTCATTATAGATTCATTTATTATTGTGCAAAAAATATATACGTACAATCCTACACACCTCGGGTCGTTAGCGCGTTTTTAATAACCCGTCTATCGCGGTCATCTCCCTCCGCCTCAGCCATCTTCCTTGTTGTTGTTGTTATTCTCCCGGAACCGGAAGTATTTGAAACTTCACAAATTTATCATCCACCAGAAAATAAACAGTGACATAATCGATTATGGCACTTTGCCGCATCGATGCTGAATCGTTCATGCCCCGCATCACGATGCATCGCCGAATCGATTATTGTTGACACCCCTAATCTCTAAACTCTTAAAACATTGATTATCTTTTGGTTAACTTCTGTGGGGATGAGATCTTTGTACCAGTCGCACTGAGACATTTTAAACGATATCAAACACATATAATACTGTATCGTGTGGATTGACATTGTAATAGAAATTCTGGGTGTATTTTCAGTGATCTCAGCATGAGAGAAGGAAGGAATTGGGGGAGAGGGAGTCAATAGGGAAAGATGTTGATTAGTAGCCTAGAAATCTAGACGCACCCTAGCGGCAGCAAATCTAATCTGCCCGCGAGTGTCGTCCAGCAACTCTCAATAACCTTCTGAGCTGTATTCGCCTAACTCTTGCCAAGCCAATCACATTGTGTATAGAGTTGGTGGGCGGGGCCATAATGACGATGGCCGAGTTGCGTTTGCGTGCTTCTAGTAAACACAGAAACTGGCGAACGGCGGTCTTTCGAATCAGCTTTGACCGTGTTTTTTTTTTCCGAAAAAGCTTCTTTTTTTTTGAAGCTTTTCTCTGAGAAAAGAACAAAGAACGGCACTGTCATTCTTAAAAAGGGAAGATGTGTTCTGAGTTTTGCCGACTGGATACGGCGAATGTTTAATATATCAACGAGCTCTGCTTCACCTTCGTTGCTCTGGTTGGTGGTAGCGCTATCCTATCGCATGCAGAGGGAGTTTGAAAGACAACTGATTATCCCGCCCTTTGGATTGAGCTGTCAATGGTGAGTTTCCAGACCAAACATCTTGATGTGGGTCTGGCTTGTCAGGCTAGTAGATTAGCTGATACTGAGGTGAGACTTGCGTCTCCAGTGGTGTGTGAGGGACAGTTCAGATGTTAATTTCCTTTGTTTTCTCAGAGAGTCCTTGTTCCTCATTTAGACATTTCGGCATCTACTATTTTTTTCAGTCTTATAGTATTCTAAATTTTAGCGCAGTTTAAGCTAAATAAGCTAAAAATGTAATGATATTGTTGTCTGATTTTATGGCTGACATACCATTCACAAATAGCCCTAGATCAAGTTCTGGAGATTTAGTCTTTCCACCATTCAAGGAACTGTAGTTGTTTAACCTACAAAGCAAACAGCTGCCTGCATTCATTTCCAAAATGGCCACCAAGTGAACTGAATTGCCTTAAAGGGTTAGTTTACTCAAAAATTAAAATTCTGTCATTAATTACTCACCCTCATGCCGTTCGACACACAAATTAAGATATATGGTTGAAATCCGATGGCTCAGAAAGTCCTTCATTGGTCACAATGTCATTTCCTCTCTCAAGACCCATAAAGGCACTAAAGACGTCGTTACAAAGCCCATCTCACTATAGTGGCTCTACAATCATTTTATGATGCGACAAGAATAGTTATTGAATAGAATACATCAAATGATGCGATTTTAAAGCCTCGGAGCTTAATGAATCAGCGTATCGATTCATAATTCGGATCGTGTGTCAAATCGCTAAACTACGGAAATCACATGACTTTGGCAATCTGAACCGTTCATTCGATACACTGATTCATAACGTTCCGAAGCTTTACGAAGCAGAGTTTTAAAATCGACCATCACTATATAAGTCATTATTTTATTTTCATTGCTTCATAATATGATTGTAGAACCACTGTAGCTTTGTAACGACGTCTTTAGTGCCTTTATGGGTCTTGAGAGAGGAAATGACATTGTGGCCAATGGAGGCCTTTCTTAGCCATCGGATTTCAACAAAATCTTAATTTGTTTTATGAACATGATCAGAGGTTTTACGGGTGTCGGACGACATGAGGGCAAGTAATTAATGACAGAAATGTCATTTTTGGGTGAACTAACCATTTAAAGGAAACTCATTTTGTGCATCCTCAGTTCCTTTCCTTGCTTAGGACGGGCAGGATACCCCTGTGTATCCTCGCTCATGACTTTTCTCAAGAAGCTTGCTCGCTCCTTGCAGTGCAATTGGATAATAGAAATAAATAAAGTATTTAGAAGCACACCTTGTCCTCCCCTTTTCTAAGTGGTCACCGGAGACGCATGATAATACCAGTTGTAAAAAGCAAAAAGCAAAGTCTTGGCTGAACGCTTGTGATCGAATCACCCAAGGTGGGTATTAATACGAGGTGTAAAGGTGCCTATGAGTCTTCAGATATGTTTTTTTGTTGGACAAGCTAGCCATTAATGGACTAGAATGGCACAGGGTACTGTTTAATGAAGTGCTGGTCCTGTTCCCAAGAACCGCTATCCTTTCTGTTTTAAGACTGCACTTCTCCTAGCACCATTTTGGGGACAGTTAACACCAATCATGCTGGCTTGCTGACGTTTCCATTATCCGTCTTTTGCACTACCACTTCCTAAATGTTCTCACCTCAGTTCAGAGCCAAAAAGTGTTCAGTATACCAAAGCTTCCAATATTTGGAGGTCCCAGTATCCCCAAGTGCAGAAAGCACACGGCCTGGTCGTATGCTGTTGAAGCCCTCTCATCCTACGTACCTGCAGTGCTCAAATGGCTTGTGACAGCTGGCACATCGCAGCTCAATATGATGATGTTTGGGACTAAACACCATCCCTGAGATGCTGCGATGTGCTTTTTGCAGGACAAAATATTCATGGCGTGTCAACTCCATTTGCTGTTTCTTCAAGAATTTTGGGAAGGTAGTCAATAGTCTCCTCAACAAAGGATCGGAAAAAGATGTTTGTTATGTAGTTATATTCAAGAAATATCTGGTTTGTCTGGTAAATGACTACTTGAGTTACAGTACATTTTCAGGGCCTGAAGTAAATAGCAATGCTTGGAAGGCATCAATCTGCTACAAATGGTTGATATACAAGGACGATACAAGAGATACCCTTGGAATTATAAGGTTCGATCTGCATTCTGAGTAGTTTTGAGATATTGAGCTTCAACGTTTTTGCATTACATATAGGAACATTTATATGGGGAACAAGTTTCTTTTAAACATGAAAATAACAGGGACCCTAAATGTATTCTAAATATACAACTATTTTATTTTCAGTTTTTAAAGTCTTAAAATGTCTTAATTTTTACAATATTAAGACATTTTAAGACTTTAAAAACTGAAAATAAAATTGATGATCTTGAGGTTTCTTAAAAACTTTGCGTTGTGTGCCATAATCCTCACAGATATCGGCTGCGTCCGAAACCTGGAAAATGCTGCCTTCGGTGGACACATTTCAAGGCAGGTAGGCATCAAGCAACGTCCGAATCTATTGTTAGCTTCACTTCCTGTCTCCTGAAAGACCTTCATCTCATCGAGTTTTGAAGGCAGGATACATGTATCCTTCGCTGCCTTTCATATCCCACAATCCTGTGCTTTCCATTCTGTGACAGTTGAGCTGGGAAAAAAGATGGCGTCTGAAAGTTGCGTTTGCTGGTCAGTTTGTGTGTAAATGTATGTTGTTGTTTTTTACCAATATTTTCCACTTTTGATGTCCTTTCTAACAAGAAATAAATAATGTACTAATTCTAACTCATCCTGGGTCCACATTTCATTTACTAACATTAGATTTATATGATGTTTAATGATGATGATCCCGTTATTTTTCATATCCGTATGATTACATACGATCGCTTTTTTTACTGCTTCTTACTCGTGTGTATTTTGATCAGGAGATTCTGTGCTCATTCAGAAGATGCGTAATAGCGCCTGACAGGGAAAACAGGGAAACCCGGAAAATTCAATTTTTGGCCTGGAAGCGTTTGCTCACAAACAACAGAAAATTCTGTGTTTGGCGGGGAAAGAGTTAATGAAAGAGTTTACAGATGACATGAAATGTAAATAGCAAACGCATAATGGAGGATGATCTGATATATTTATTTTCATTTTATTATATCCGCTCAAATAGTGTGAATGGCCAGCTACAGAGAAACCAGGCAACAGACAAGTGACCAATCCTTACATCCTTACGCATTCTAGCCAAGCGTACTGAGAATGCCGGGCCGAGATTGGTTTGTAATCATGACGTGACAAAAGATGCTCAAGTGGAATTTGACTGGAAACATTCCTTACCATTCTTAGAACTGTTCAGCCCTATGGTGGCCATGCAGCTTTTGAGAGAACCTTGCTAGAACGTTAGCTAAAGTTCTGAGAGCATTCCCTGTAAGCTGAGATGTCATCACTTTGTCAAATTTCAAACTTTAACCTTACATTTCCTTAAAAAAAAAGTAGTAGTAGCTATCAGCAGAGCATTCCATTAGCATGTTGCTAAGCTAACAACACAAAACCCAACACAAAACATAAACATACATACAGTAGCACATAAATACTGCATACAAATATCCTTTTTTTATTCACACTAAACTATATGACATACATTTTTCAGTATGATGCAAAAAAATGCTGGCTCTGTCCACAGCTCACAGTTAGCAGATCTCGTTATAAACACAAAACCTTTTGTTTTTCATTATTGTGAAATGTAAATTTGATTTACATTCTTTATTCTAATATATTATGTAACCAAGCTTCTGTTTCAGGTCCGCTTACACTTTCAGATAATACAATAAACATTTACATTACATTTAATCATTTAGCAGACGCTTTTATCCAAAGCGACTTACAAAAAAGGGGAGAGTAATAGAAGCAACGAAACAGACAAGGCCAACAACCTGTGAGAGCTGTAAGAAATCTCAATTAATTAGCACAGTACACAATTTTTTTTTTTTTTTTTTTTTTTTATAGACATCTACAACAAAAACTCACATACTCAAAATGCCGAACACTGGATTTTGATAGCTATGATAACAACCCATTAGGACTAAGGCTGTTGCCCCAACTGTTGTCGTTAATGCAGATTCAGTGGCCCAATGGGTTGGTTTTGTATGGCATTCTAGCTAAACGCACAGCAATAGCCATCTACAACAAAAACTCATGTACGCAAAATACAGAACACTGTGTTTTGATAGTTATGATAACTATGTAACATACCCGCCTGAAGGCACAAATCCAGATGAGAGACGTAGATATGATCCAGGAGTGTGCGCTTTTTGGTCGTTGCTGTGGTGATCAGTAAGTGCTATTCTGTATTGGTCAAGTGCAATTGGAAAAGATGTGTCTTAAGATGTTTTTTAAAAATGGCTACAGACTCGGCAGCACGAATAGAGATCGGCAGGTCATTCCACCAGGTGGGAACGGTCCAGGAGAATGTCCGTGAGCGATTTCATGCCTCTTTGGGATGGAACCACGAGGTGCCGCTCGCTCGCAGAACGCAAGCTTCTGGAGGGTGTGTAAGTCTGAACAAGTGAGTTTAGGTATATTGGTGCAGAGCCAGTGGTTGTTTTGTAGGCGATAACTAGTGCCTTGAATTTGATGCGAGCAGCCATTGGCAACCAGTGCAGTTTGATGAAGAGAGGCGTAACATGTGTTCTCTTCGGCTCATTAAAGACCACTCTCGCCGCTGCATTCTGGATCAGCTGCAAGGGTTTGATAGTGCATGCTGGAAGCCCAGCCAGAAGAGCATTACAATAGTCCAGTCTGGAGAGAACAAGAGCTTGAACCAGGAGTTGTGCAGCCTGTTCTGATAGGAAGGGTCTAATCTTTCTAATAAATTAAAACATGACTCTGAAGTTCCATGAACTGTACACACTTTCATTTCCTCACATTTTCGCAGTCCTGCAGAGACCAAAGGGGTAAAAAAAATAGGCTAACGTTTGCGTCATAACCAAAGCGACTCTGTTGCACAGTAGAGAATTTACCGTATAGACCTGAGGAGACGCTCGCAGGCAATCTTTTACTGTCTATGAGACAGTTGGGGGGACGTGGAGACATAAAGTCAAAAAAGGCAAGGGAGAAGAATGGAGAGAAGCCCATAGTGAGTCAAAAGCAATGGGACAAAACATTTAAACAACGGGATTCAGATTTCACTTTCCACAACTACTAGAAGACTTACAACTGTCAGACAGGTTGCTCACGTCACAACTACATCGCCAGTCTCAGTCCGATGCTGTGCAGTATGCTCAGCCATCAGGAAGTCAGTGCTTCTAAGGCCCTGTCCCAAATGGCACCCTAAACCCTCACTATCTTCCTCTTACCCCGCACTTTCACGACGTAATGCAGCTTTGACTGCCGGGTAGAAGTCCTCTGTGTAGCTCGCAAACTTGCGGGCTCAGCTGAAGTGCGCTTCGAGGGCGCATAGCAGCCGCAAAGGGGGCGCTCACGAGCACCCTTCTTAAAGTTTAAATGACGAATGGGATATCCTACAGTCTTGTGGACTTAACGGACACACGCACACAATGGCCATTGTAAATCCCCAAAACCGAAAGTGCACATGAATTGTGCCATATGGGACAGGGCCTAATTGACTTCACTTTTCGCCGTTGAAGTCTATGGGGTCACTGTGTCCATTTTTTTACTGTCTATGGCAGAGGCCAACCGTAACACCATGCGCACGCCCATCCCTCTCTTGCCTACGGCAAGTCCCAAAGGACAGAATGTACTATTACACACACATAAATGCAACATCTCTATACCCTTAACTTAGAGAGATAATTCAATCTGTTACAATTATAGTAAAATAAATACTAGTGTTTTTTAACCATACTATAGTAAAGATGCTATAGTAAATTGTAGTATATTTATTACATTTTGGTAAATTATACTGAACCATAATGCAGTATTAACTATAGTCAATTGTTAAACTATAGCAAAGATTCAGTACATAATTTAAATGGTATCTGACCTTCTGTCTGGATCCTGTACTGAGTTCATGTACCGCAAAACAAGCCCGGGCAAGCCACGCATATCATCATTTCCACCCAAACTATAATGTGGAATTCAGATCTCAGATCAGTGTTACCAAGAAACACCCTGAATCCAAAATGCAGAAAGGGTTTGTGGATTAATGCACTAAATGCAGACTCTGCAAAGTTCATCCTGGGTGAGATTTCTGCTAGTTCCAATGTTCCTTCATTAAATTTGCATTCTTTAACTTCAAACTGGATACTAATTCGGAATTGTTAAAAGGAAGAGTACAGTTCATAGATGAACGTGTGATCCTGTTTGAACACTCAAAGGCTCCTTTATCATGAAAAACCTCGACTCTGTAATAAATCCAGTACTGGATTGATTAAACACATCAAAGCACATTGTGAAGCTATATATCGGTTATGTACTTCAAAGGGGAGGTATACAGTTAAGTACATCATCCTATGATTAATTTTAAAAAAAAACATTTTGCGTTTTCCCACATCTTAAAAGTTATAGAAGATGAAAGGCTGACTTTAATGAGGCAATGATTGAAATTAAGTCGTATACACACTACGTATTTGCACAAAATAGCCTTCTGTGACATTTTATTTTGCTATGAGGTTAAAACATCATCTTCGACCTAGAACATGCCTCTTTAAGCAAGATATATAGCTTATATTTTTAGAAATGACTACATCTGGACTACAATGTTTAGACCAAGAACTAGTGTGTTGTCAATAGCCTGAGCCCTATCAGGTGTGATTAAAGTGCCCTCTCCTGGACATATAGTTACTTGCATCTCAGCCTTTTTGGTGTCCAAATTCCTAAATGTGTAATACTCAACCTAGATTGGCCTCCAGAGTATTTGTACGCATGCATAATCACAGTGTCCAAATACTGATAATGTATCTAATGCAGTGGCATTTTGGGGGGTGTAGGGGACATTGTACATCTACATCATTGGTCTTGTGCTCTTCACTGGCTAAAATGTATTTATTTTGGAGCTAGAACTTGTCAAATTAACAATGACCATGTTCTAAGGGTTTACAGCAGTGTGAATGAGCGGATGCCAGCTTTGTTTTGAGAATTTTGTTCATAGTTGACTTAACAGCTCTCAAGATGGTTATCAAGCGTGTTCTCGTTCGCCACAAATCACCACAGAGAGAATTAATGCAACTGTCACATCTGCCACGAAATCTTGGGATTAAGATCCTTGTGCAAACATAATGAGCAACACGCCAGTCAAACTTCAACGGAAAACAAGCAGCATAAATCAATATACTCATTTCAACCACGGTCTGCATTTATAACAGGTGGGAGAGTGTTTGAACAATGCACTATCGATTTTGTGTCGCCTAATACATCCTTCGGCTGATGAAAGTAAGCAGAAACCATAGGCAGATCTCAAAAAGCTCACAGAGCTATAATGGCCTCTTCTTGATATGATGCTCTCCTGGTTTCCTAAACAGAGCGGACGTTTTATCTGAGTGAGAGCAAGTGAAATCGTCTCTTAAATGTTGATCCGTCCCAACTGGAACTCTTCTCTTCAATAAACCCATCTCTTCAAATGAATGAGCCGTAGTTATATTTGGCCGAATTCTTGTTTCCAACACTGAGAAGCGGCTAAACTTTGTTCTAAAGCATTCTGATTAAGTTTACAACCAGGGCGCATAATGTATTAGGAGAGGCTTTGACCTTCTAAAATTTCATCAAAACCAAAGTTTAGGATGTGGGTCGTATGTATGTAGGCAATATATCATTTTAAGGGGGGGTTTCAAACATTTCATTATAACAATAAGATTACAAATTAGTCAGAGTGCATATTTTCATTTGTCAGCAAGTAAATGCGTACAGAAGTCACAAAGGATATAACCACGGCAAGAGTAAGCTGATCTTGCACTTTTCATTGTGATTCGTATTATATACAGTAGAATATTTTACCTACAGAAAAGCCTTTTTAAATCCTCATGAAAGCCACACAACAACAAGGCTGAATACATGAATTAAAAGGATCGTTCACCCAAAACTGAAAATTAGCCCATGATTTACTCTCCCTCAAGTCATCCTAGGTGTATATTACATTCTTCTTTCAGACGAATACAATCGGCTCTTCCAAGCTTTATAATGGCAGTGAATGGGAGCACATAATTGGAAGCCCAATATTGAATCATATAACTGCTCCACATGGTTCCAGGGGGTTAAAAAAGGCCTTTTGAAGTGAATCAATGGGTTTGTGCAAGAACAATATCCATATTTAAAACATCAGGCTTCCGGCGGACTGGCTTCGGTATTCAACTTAAGAAAAAAAAAAAAAAGCTGGCACTAACTGTATGACGTCAGACGCAGTGCAAGCTTTTTGGACTGCGAGAGGAGTTATACTTTTTCCCGTAAGTTGAATACGGAAGGCGGTCTGGTGGAAGCTAGATATTTTACTTTTTTAAAAATGGATATTTTTCTTACACAAACCCATCGCTTCACATCAGAAGGCCTCTATTAACCCCATGGAGTCGTGTGGATTACTTTTTATAGTGGATGATTGCACTTTTTTGGGCTTCGATTTTGGGCTCTTACACTCTATAAATTATATATACATTATAAAGCTTGGATTAGCCTGAAATTTTTTTTTAATATAACTCTTTTCTTTTAATATAACTTTTTTAATATAATGATTGTATTCCTCTGAAGAATGTCATATACACCTAGGATGACTTGAGGGAGAGTAAATCATGGGCAAATTTTTACACAACACACATTTTTGGGGTCGCAACAACACAGAAAGGCTTCTGTATTTTTTAACTATACCTCAATATAATCCACTTTCCGCAGGGTGATCAGGAGCAAAATGAGCGAAGTTGTATAGCTGTTTGGGACAATTTCCAATTTCACCGTTCATCACTGGTGGAAGAGTGCTTTGAGCATCAATTATATCTCAGGATGGTGTTCCCTCCAGCATATTCTCATAAGTATATGATAGCAACCCTTACCAGCTAGAAGTTGAGGCACAAGAATAGATCCAATATCCATGGCTTTTTTCCTCACAATGCATGACTTGTGAAAAAATACATGCTGTGATGTTTCTGAAATTTTGAACCAGATGTAAATGATACAAAATATCAGTTCAATAATTCAGTTATTGCAGTGCATATATTTATTTGTTTATTTATTTTTTTGGGACGTACATTCACTGTTATACAACTAAACTCGTCATTAAAGAACTCTGAAGAAGAACACAAGACGTAAAACATGTACATTTATTTGTGTATCCACCCACTGTAAAAAAAATATTGTTGGTTTAACTTAAAAAAGTAAGTAACCTGGTTGGCTTAAAATTGAGTTTATTGAAATTAAAAAATGTTGTTTATACAATTAAAGGGGGGGTGAAACACTCAGTTTCAGTCAATCTCATGTCAATCTTGAGTACCTATAGAGTAGTATTGCATCCTTCATATCTCCGAAAAGTCTTTAGTTTTATTATATTTATAAAAGAAATATAGGCTGTACCGAGTCTTTCCGCAAAAAAACGAGCGCCTGGAGGCGTATCGTGTGGGCGGAGCTAAAGAATGACGATCGCGCACAAAGCGGTGACGGCCTCAAGCGTGGGAGAGACCCATGGCTATCGATCAGATTCAGCTAATACAGATATGATCCAGAATCAGATCCGGAGGCTGAAATAAATTGAACAGGAGAAACAGCAACAGCAGGATGCCCGTCTCTGTGGTATGTACTGTATTTAGTGGCCTGTCAACATTTGTGTGTTTACTCGCAGTTTATGAGGACATGATTCGGTTTATGGACTATTGTATGCGACTAAACCTTAGCAGTAGCAAGCAAAACGGTTTTGCACGTCAGACTAGTGTAACGTTATACATAGAACAGCAATGGAGTAACCGTTAGCGCATTTTAATGACGAAGCACGCAATCGTGCCGTTTACTGATGTTTACTCACGCGACGATAGCCAACAGCACAGACATTTGAAGCAGTTTTACTCACCGGCTGCTTCCAAAGCAGGACCGAACCTTTATCGCTGGGCCCGCTCCTTCAAAAACACACTTCTTTGGTATGATTTGGTGAAGTCCTGTGACAGCAGTGACCGTGGAAATCCACTTTGCGACGCGACTGAAGCGATGTTGTGAAGCTTCCTGTCATTTCTGCGTTCAAATCGGTTCAAATGCAGAAGCGTTCAAATGCATGTGCTGAAGCGTTGAAGTCGCTTGATGTCACCCATAGGAATAAAGTGGAGCGCGGTGCGGAGTGTTTATGGGCGTGCATTTCCTCTCTCTCCCTCTAGTCACGCGCGCACCCTACCGGGAGAAGAGCCCGTACGGCCCATACAAGGACCTTCCGCTCTATCGACGTCAAGCCGACCCATACTCGAAAAAAACTCTTCGAAACTTGTGAGAAACCGGAAGGAGTATTTTTGACACAGAAATACTCCATCAATTGTCCAAAATTACATGCATGAAACAGCATTTCACCCCCCCCCCCCCCCTTAAGGAAATTGTCTTCATAAATAGAAACTCAAAATTGTTACGTCTGGGACAAAGGAAAAACTTTTTTTTTTACAGTCGGTGCGTTTACATGCAGGTTCTTAAGCCAGTTATGCCTAATAAGCGGACAATCAACATGGTCATGTAAACGCAGTAACCCGTTTTCTTTTATCGGAGTAAACGGCATAAGCATAAACCGGTCGGGACAGGTAGTTTTTTGCCTCTTACCTCGATTTCGCGCTGCATATAAACGCATTAACCTGCTTTCTGTCAGCTTATTGAAGTGTGCATGTGTGATGGTGACAAACACGCAAACTTACAGCAGATTTTAACGCATCCAGACAGAGCGAGCTAGTGTTTTACATGAAATAAGACATATATCACAAACGCAGACTCTTTAAAGACCCAGACAATTGTAAAGATGTGTTCTAATCTCATGCAGCAGAAGATGTTCAGTCAAAACGCTGCATCTGGAACTGCATCAGGGATAATACGAGCCGTAAATCTCCCGCTGACACGATGCAAGCTTTATTTAACATCACATACTGACGTAACATTTGAAAAACTCAGAGTCAGATACGGACATTATTATGTTTGATATCACAACAAGGAAATAACCTGGTTTATTAATAAAGTCATGTAAACGCGGTTTACTTGCATTGTCAGTTTACTAGTTTGCATGTAAACGGGGAAAACAGATTATTTAAATAAGCTGATTTTTAGCTTACTGGTGTGCATGTAAACTCACCCAATGACACAAGCACATGCCCAAAATAACAAAACACCACACATGCTACACGAGACAGGCATGTGATTTACTATACAAAAATATTATTGTATCTGAACCAAATAAAAATGTGATAAATCATGAAAATAGCACAATTTGGCACGTTTCACTTCATCTTCACAAATAAAACACACACAATTACCCAATATGCTTACAAAAAAGCGTATAGTAATATTAGGATAAAGGTTGTCGAATTCTCAAAAATCTTCATTGTATTAACTCAATTTTTTTTATTTCAATGAAGTCAAAATTTGAAGGCAACCAGGTAACTTATTTGTTTAAAAAAATTTTTACAGCGCAGCAGGATCTGTTACCAAATCAACAAATCGCTTATTTTTTTTGATAAATGCATTACTAGAATAACCATGAATACCGAAATGGTTTGCCAACATAAGAGTGTGTTTAGTTTGTTGGGTTAATTGTTTTAAGAGCAAAACATTTTGACAAATGTGTCAAACCAATAGAGGAAAATCTGTAAAAAGTAGCTTTTTTATGAAACTCACCCACACGTGTTAAATGCCTGAAAAAAAGAATGCCTGAAACTAGAATAAAAAATGCTGTTGTTTAAAAAGCAGAGGTTCTGTTATTTCTTTTGGTATTATTGCATGTTCAGATATTCATAAAACTTAATGTTCTGGGGGCCATAAAAGTTTTGTGAAAATGATCAAAAATGCTGGCAGTGGATGGCAATTTAAAAAAGAATGGGGAAAGAGTTTATAAGGTCATTGTTTCTACCTAAATAAATACATGTCAGCTAACATGATCTATTATGGCATATGGACATTACTTTGACACAGTATATTGAAACATGGACTTTCTATAAAGTTGCTTTAAAACAATATGCAGTGAGAGGTACTTTAAATGTACGTTAAAATAAATAAAGTGAAAAGGCTGTAGTCTAAAAGCCAATACACTACATGACATTTGACCCTAATTTCTAGATTGGAATACTGAGTTTCTCATTTATAAGTTCAGCTTCATTCATGGGCTCGCAACTTGCAATTACGATGATTTCGCCTCTACTTGAAGGGCACATAAACACAGCAGGAAACTGACTTTGCCCAGGAATAAGGACGCTGCTTTAAAGGTCCCGTTCTTCGCGATTCCATCTTTCAAATTTTAGTTAGTGTGTAATGTTGCCCTTAGAACATAAATAATACCTGTAAATATAAAGCTCAAAGTTCGATGCCAAGCGAGATATTTTATTTAACAGAAGTTCCCTTTCAAAGCCTACAGCGAACGGCCGGTTTGGACTACAGCAGGAAGTGCAGGGATAATAATAATAATAATAGATTTTATTTATAATGCACTTTTCATTCCGAAGAATCTCAAAGTGCAACAAAGGGGGGGGGGATAACAACAAAAAATGAATAACAAGTAAAAATATAGAATACTACAAACAATCAACCAACACAGAAAACAGAACAGAAACAGAGCTGATGGTGAACAGAAACAGAGCTGATGGTGAACAGAAACAGAGCTGATGGTGAACAGAAACAGAGCTGATGGTGAACAGAAACAGAGCTGATGGTGAACAGAAACAGAGCTGATGGTGAACAGAAACAGAGCTGATGGTGAACAGAAACAGAGCTGATGGTGGACAGAAAACAGCTGATGGTGGAACTCTCTGTTAGCTCCGCAGCACACTGTGGTCCACTCCATGTTTCAGATTTCTCCCAGCGGCAGTGTCCCGATGACATCGCCGAGGCACGACAGCTGAAGACCAGATGATGGGTCTTCTTCATGATGATTCAAACGATGGGGATCGCTGCAGCACCATGCAAGAGGCAGAACATTCCTTCGGGCACTTCTGTGGACACACCGGGGCCGGCGCAGATGTCGCTCCACGGTCGCAATGCAGGACGGAACAGCGGCGCAGCCGAGAAGCAGAACATCCCAACATCATGCCGGACGCCGCCGACGAGAGCCCGGATGACGCTAGCCCGGTGCAAACTTCAGCAACCATGCAGCTTAAGCCCAAGGGAGACCACCAGTGAGCACCCGCGGCGAGAAACATCAAATGTCCTCCAAACCAGAAACCAACCGCAGCAATTCAAACGTAAACATTAGAGAAGCGGTGGAAAACGGCGAAACGACGAACAACGACCTCTCAGTGGCTGCTAGCAATCAGCAACAGTCCCAATTGTAGCTCTGACTGTTAGACTAGTCACAAACATAAGGAAATAAAATAAAATGTAAATCTAATAGTACATTAACATGATTTGTTGTGGGTGGAGAAGCGGCGAACAGACAACGCCAGCGTCCTCTCCCCCACGTTGCCTAGCAACGATGTTACGATGTTGATAGGATGTAATGATGTCACTAGAGCCGTTTGTTGACTAACCCTACGCCCACAAGAACACGCAAAAAAGGGGGCGTGGTCTTGTTTCTCTCCCACGTGGAGAAGCTTGCATCTCCACGTTATGGTAAGAGGCGGGACCTTTCCGGGCAAAGTGCGCTAAGCTGCTGTCCAATCACAACACGGGAAGCGCTGGCCCAATCAGAACTCGTTACGGGTTTCTGAAGAAGGGACTTCATAGAACAAGGAAATCATCAGGCCGTTTTTAGGACAGAGGAAACAGCGCTGTACAGATAAGTCAACTTTGTGAAAAATACTGTGTTTTTTTACACGCGAAACATGAACTCATGTTATATTGCACACTGTATATTAAAAAGCATAATCAAAGCTTCGAAAACACGCGAAGAACGGGACCTTTAAAAACACCTCTTTCACATACGTCACACTTGACTCAGAAGCAGGAAACATTTCAACTCCTCAGTTCAGGGAAACTGAAACTAAAGTATTTTTTAGCTGTTGTGTGTTTGTGTCTCTCTGTATTCATACAGTAAAATGGCAGAAGCCAGATTCTCTCAGGATGAGTTCACGTGTCCAGTGTGTCTGGATCTCTTAAAGGATCCTGTGACCATCCACTGTGGGCACAGTTACTGTAAGATCTGTATTACAGACTGCTGGGATCAGGAGGATGAGAAGAGCTGCTTTAGGTAAAAACACCATTATGGCTGAACTGGTGGAGAAACTGAAGAAGACTAAACTTCCTGCTGACTGTTATGCTTGAGCTGGAGACGTGGAGTGTGACGTCTGTACTGGAAGAAAATACAAAGCCATCAAGTCCTGTCTGGTGTGTCAGGAATCTTTTTGTCAAACTCATTTTGACCGCCATGAGGAATATCACTCACAAAGCCACACAAAGTGATTGAGGACGACTGCAGGACATGATCTGCCGGAAACATGATAAAGAGAAATGTACTGTGTCACTGTTGAAGAATGCATTTGTGTATGATGTAAGGAATATGAACATAAAAATCACAGCACTGTATCAGCTATGCATCACAGAGGTCCAAGAAACAGATATGAACTAGGTAGATGAGACATTCATACCTGAGTCTATTTTAATCTATACGTTAAAAGTCAAAAGGAGTATAAAAATGTCAAGCTCCAAAAAGGAGACAAAAGCATACAAGTAATCTAAACAACTCCAGTGGTTATAAAAAGAAGTGCACTTAATTGTACTGATGTGCACGTTTAAAGGTATAGGCCCATTAAAAAAAAAAAGGACTTGAAGAAAATATAATTAGTAAACTATAATACATTTTCATTTAATGCATGTAAATTTCATTAACATGCAATCATGTCTGAAAACATTACGTTCAGTTCACAAGTAAGTATGAAATAATTGAAGTATATTATTTCCATACACTTTTTTTCCCATACAGAATACTACTTTCAAAAGCAATTTTTTTTTAAGGAGAGAAAAATCATTGATGAACTCATGTATGCAGAGCCCAAATCAAATGTGATGACATCAAAAATATCAATCTTAACGGGTATTTGTGTCATGACATCATGATGTTAAGTCATGTGACTGTGACATGCAAGAACCAGTGAGGTTTGATGTTATTGATGGGTGAAGTATTCATATAAAACTAGGCACTGATGAAATACTGCTGACGTTAATATTCATTCATTATATTATTTCAGGAAATGCTTTGTTTACTAACGTAAATTCGGTTCCCTGAGATAAAGGAAATGAGCATTCCATCAGTTTTCTCCAAATACTGAAGCCTGGTTCAGGTCTGTACAACAAGCTTTGACTGCGCATATGCACAGTAGCATGGCACGATAGCAATGCTCGTTTTCATTATCTCAGGTAACATCTCGGTTATGTATGTAACACTCATTCCTTGAAAGGAAAGGAGACGTTATGTCAGTGACCAATGCCACAGTGACATGGGTCTGCAGAATTTGCATAGCTCAACTCCGTCATATTACGAACTGCGCATGCAATCTCGCATTATGCTATGCTAAGGGCACTGAACGGCCAGTGCATACCCTTCCTTCAGGGAATGAAGGTTAGATACATAACCTAGACGTTCCCTTTCAGTCAGTCACAAAAGTGTTGGGTGTCGCCCAGCATGCAGCTCTAAAGTTGTCTGTTAGCGAGGCGCAATGCGCTAGAGCCCAAGAGGAAGCCATGGTCCTGGTGGTGCGTGCCCTCACTCCTAGGGGGGATGGCAGGCCCTTAACCTGGTTAACCTTAAACTCACTATCCAGTGAGACAACCTCTGCTTGCAGAGAGCCTTCCCTTTCTGCTGCCCTCCGTAACAGACAAAGTGCTAGTCTGAAGTCCCGAAACACTGTGTCCTGTCCACGTAGATGCGGAGAGCACATACTGGAAAGAGTAGTACCAAGGCTGGGTCCTTTTAAAAAAAAATGTACCTTTATTTAACCAGGAAAGTACTCGTTGAGATTACAAATCTCTTTTTCAAGAGTGTCCTGGCCAAGATAGGCAGCAGTACAACCATACATACAACACATAATACACTATAACATAATACAACTAAAATAGCAGATACAACAACCACAAATCCTTCAAACAACCATTGAGTATGACAAATACAGACTCTACATTAGTTATATTGTAAAAAAGCTCATAAAATGATCACAGACAGAGAGACATGCTGCAATCTTGGAATTTGCTCCGCCCCTTCCGCATGAAGTTCTGCACGAGGGTCTGCCTCCTCCATGGGCAGCGCTTGCAGATTCACCACCTGATCTCTAAAAGGAGTGGTGGGATCCTTGGGCACTTATCCAGACTGGGGTCTCAGGATCACCTGAGACTTAGCGGCCCGAATACCAGGGACAACTGTCAACCGAAAAGGTCTGCAGGTCCCCTACCCTCTTGATGGAAGCCAAAGCAATCAAGAATGCCGCCTTCATAGAAAGGAACTTAAGCTCAACAGATTCAAAGGGAGCTTTCTGAAGGGCAGATAAGACCACTGCAAGTCCACAAGGTCGTGGTGCACAGAGATCGCAGCCACGTAAACCTTCAGGGTGGAAGGAGACACCCTTCGTTCCAACCCTTCTCGGAGGAAGGAGAGCACAGACCCAATCCAGCATTTTCTGGGGTCTTCTCTGCAAGAAGAACACCAGGTGATAAAGAGGTTTTACTTCAGAGCATAGGCATGGCTTGTGTCTCATGCCTGAGCTGGTAGGCTACTCAAACCTTCTGTGTCCCGTCCAGGTTCCCCAGGTCGGGATGCATGTGCCAGAGGGTGCCCCGTCTCTGAGAAAGGAGGTCCTTCCTCAGAGGGATAGGCCAGTGAGAGGCTTTCACAAGGAGTATGAGTTCAGAGAACCAGGTCTGGCTGGGCCAATGTGGTGCAACCAAAAGGACCTGCTCCTCGTTCTCCCTGATCTTGCACATGACATGTGTAAGAAGGCTCACTGGGGGGGAAACATACTTGCGTAGGACCCGCAGCCAGCTGTGCACTAATGCATCTGTGCTGAGGGTTCCCTTGGTCAGGGAGTAATACTAGCCGCAATTAGAAGTGTCTAGGGAGGCAAACAAGTCTACCTGTGCAGTTCCCAGATCATATGAACCTACTGGGGATGGAGTCTCCATTCCCTGGGACATTGCTGTTGTCGTGAGAGCTCATCGGCTGCATGATTCAGCTGCCCTGGGGTGTGAATGGCACGAAGGGACCTCAGATGCCTCTGACTCCATACGAGGAAAGACAGGCAAGTTGCGACATACTGCGGAAGTGCAGACCACCCTGATGGTTGATGTACGCTACTGTCGCCATGTTGTCTAAACAGAACAGTACGTTTTCAGCACAAGACTGCTGCTGCGGATGCCATAAGCCAGAGTAGCCTCTGACATAACTTTAGTAGAACCACATTCTTGCCCTCAAATTGACTCAGACAAATCAGCAGTGACTCCTCGTGTGTGTACCTTGTTCAGCTTCCCAAATAACCCAGAGTTAAGGAAACAGTGGATGCAGTTTGTTTTTTCAGGAGCAGCAATGGAGTTCTGCAAGTGTGTTTGTTTGTTCCCAGTCATGAGTCGAAACCACAGACGGTGAGTGAAACTGCATCAAATGTGTGTTTTGATGGCAATCGGTGCATAAGTCCATATAATGTGAACAACACAAGTGTATAGAGAATCAATAGTTATCCAGGGATAATGCCATGATGTTGTGTGTGTGTGTGTGTGTGTGTTCAAGATTCTTTAGCACCGCCCACTGCACACCTTTACAAGTTTGGCTGTTTTGTAAAGAATTGGTACAGCATATCTAGTGTATCTGTCTTTTATAAATATGATAAAACTAAAGACTGTTCTGAGATATGAAAGAGGGAGTACTGCTCTAAGGAGTTAATATGTAAGATTAACATGAGGGCAGAAAGTGCATGTTATGGGTAGCCAAACAGTTGATGGGCCCCATTGATTTCCATAGTATTTTATTTTATTTTACATTCTATGGAAATCAATGGGACTGCTTGGTTACCCATATACTTAAAAATATACTTTCTTGCTGAACATAAAAAAATATCTTTCATTTTTCTCAAGCATTTTTGGATGAACTGTCCCTTTAAGTGCATTACATGTAAAAAGAAAAACTAATCAAATTTTCTTTGCAATTGACAGCCCATTGACTCCCTGAAGCATTCCTTTACATCAGACCAAACTGCAAAAATGTTGACATTCACTCAGTATGTTTACTCAGCAGAAGGCAGCGCCACACGACAGATGAGAACATATGCCAGCACTACAGCCCTGTAATGTCAGTGCGCTGGCAGCTGCCTCCTCACTGTAAGGACTGTTAAGACTCGTTTTACAGGAGATAATCAACACCTGCTTGCGTGATAATGAAGCTCCTCTCTGATGGAAAAACTGGTGTTATGTAACAGGCCTCAATGAGGTCAGAGCGATGAACATGGGGATTGGATTTAATTTACAGTCTGACCTTCGCTGATTTGAGGGATGATATGATTTGGGTTGAGATGTGTGGGAGCGTCACTTTCAAATCAGCATTTTTGAGGCATCAGCAAGCTGACGTTCACGCTCCAGTAAGATCGATATGAGATGACATTTCATGGCGTTTCTGAATATTTTGGCCAATATCAGTATGGCCTATATGATTTAATATTTGTTTAATTTTTGTTAAACTCACCAAGATATCAAATCGATTAATCACAGTTAATCACATCTAACATAAAAGTTTGTGTTTACATAATATTTGTGTGTGTGTGTGTATAATATATATATATATATATATATATATATATATATATATATATATATATATATATATATATATATATATATATATAATTTTTATTTATTTATTTTTGCATAATAAACTTTGCATGTTTTCTGAACCATGTGGAAAAGTAAAGTTTAAAAAAACATACTAACATCTAACTAAAATACACTCTAAAAACTAATACTATGATTTACTCAATTTTTTTGGTGAAACATTTTTACACTAAAAAAATTGGGTACATTTTAAAGCAGTGAAATCAATTATAGACACCATATGAACTGAGTAAATGTAAGTAAAAAAATTAAGTAGATCTGAGTAACGGCATTTGTTACATTAACAAATTCAATTGATTAGAAAAAATTGGATAAAAAGCATTTAAAAAACAATATTTATGACTAATATGAACTGTTTTTACTTATGAGTATTACTAACTTGTATAGTATAACTTTAATTTCCTCTAAACCTTTGTAAAATACTCCACAGTCCACACAAACACACTTATACATGACATGGCCTTTTATTGTCGACGAGTAGCCTACAGCAATACAGCATATATTACTGTTTTGACATGTTAAGAATAACAGTTATTTTACAACATTTAAACTCATGTAACAGACATTTTAGAAGTAAAAATTAAACATTTAAAAGTAATTCAAGTGTAATCAACCGGTCTGTTATCCCATTTCCACCGTATCAGCGCTGTTTCTCGAGCCTGAGATGGACTGACTGTACGGTCTGCGGGTGGACTTTGAACTTGAGACCGGTTTCATTCGTAGCTGAAAGATGCTGCGAAGGCGCCAGACTCCATAACCTGACAATAAACAAACAGTGCCCAGTTTAAATAAGATTTTATCATCCAAATTCATTATATTCATTATCTTTACGAATAAAGTTGTGTGTTTTGAGCAACACAGCAGGCGTTTCAAAGACCAACGCCTCACGTTAACTTAAGGTGACAAAACAAAATGCCTTTTAGCACAGTAATGATTATATAGATAAAACAAAACATACAAACCTGAATTTCACAGAGGAAATGCCCCAATTCTGCGACTGAGAAGAAGAAACTGCTCTGGTGACTGAGGAGAATTCAAATATCCGCACTCACTCAACCGTCGAGCTGTCGTCGTCAGAGGGTGGGGGAGGGGCGCATTGTTTTAATCGAATAAACTTACTCAATTTCTTAAGTGTGTGTTAAATATTAATAATCTTGATTTTAATTAAGTAATATTTGTAGTTCTTAAAACATATCGGTTTAATTCTCCATTCTCAAATATTTTGAAATAAATTTCACAAATGTATTAAGCATATTTAAAATAAATAATTGGTTATTTGAATACTAAATTATGATGGTGAAAAAAACTTAAAAATAACTATACATTTTAGACAAAATTAACTGTTGGATTTTTAGTCAATTATTTTGGTATGTTTAACTAAAACCATCAAGTAAATGATATTGAGAGATTTTATTAAGTTAATAAAGTTAATTATTACTGTGATATTTACTAAGCCACTGAATTATTTTTTAGAGTGTATTTCAGAAAAACGTTCCATGAATGATGTGAAAGTAACACTTTTATGCTAATGTTTTGATACCGTTATTAAAGAGCACATAACTGAATGGAAGAACTGTTCATAATCTTGAGAGAATCCTGCCAGAACGTTAGCTAAAATGACAATTTATCTTAAGTTTATTCTAAAGTTACAGTAGTAATTTAGCAGACAGATTATGCACACCAATGGATGTTTAGAGGTAGTTAGGGCAGACAACAACACACAAAATACTGAGTTAAAAATACAATAGCATGATTTTTCTATAAAGATATTGATGCATTTATTATTGTACTAATTTTGACATTTAAACGGTTAATTCACCCAAAAAAATTCAATTAGCCCAGGATACTAACCCTTAAGCCATATATATATATATATATATATATATATATATATATATATATATATATATATATATATATATATATATATATAGTCCATAAAAGTGCATCCATCATAATAACTGCTCCACACGGCTCTGATGGGTTAATAAGGCCTTCTGAAGTGAAGTGATGCGTTTGTGTATGAAAAATATCCATATTTAAAACTTAACAAACTGTAATAATAAATGTATGTTTTGTTCACGAGAGACGTATGGGTCATTTTTGGTCATTTGTAGGGGCAAGTAGTGTCCTTCTACTTAGCAACAGTTAAACTTTAACCTTGAGACCAACTCATAAATCAATTTTAGCTCTACTAATAGAAATCTGTATATTAGTTTTTTTTTCTCTCTCTAAGACCACATTTACACAACTAATAGGTCATATTGTTCAGTCTTGCAATGCTATTGGATTGAAGATTTTGTGAATAGGCCTGTTTACCTGGCCATTAACTCACACAACCTGCGTACCTGACTTAGCTTGTAGCACATCATGAAGTTTTACTGGACAAGATATATACATATTCAAGTAGTAAAATCCCCCAAAGTGTGTGTGTGTGTGTGTGGGGGGGGGGGGGGGGGGGGGGGAATGTGATTATATATATGTCACAATTTTTAGATTTAATCAACATTTAACCCTTTAAGTGTCACCCCCCTTTTTGGGGGTAGAGCTGAAAAGGGGATGTCCAGATTCAAATTATTGTAATTCTGGAATGGTTTGGAATATGAGTCTAATTTTGGGCTCGTTTTTAAAAACCCACTTGTGAGTTTGAATACAATTTTAAACAAAAAACTTATAGGTGTTTAAGTTTATTGTAATAAAAAAAGTAATTTAATATTTATTTATATTTTATATAAAAAAAATGTGTTGAATTTTATTTCATGTCAAAAGAAAAGGCTTAAGTCTACATAAGATGTGTTCCAAATTTGACATTGATATCACAAAAAAAAATGAGGTTTCTGTGTTATTTGTAGTCGCTATACCAACAATTCCCACTAGGTACTAGTCATGCTCCTTGTATGATTTGTAATGGAATGATTTGATTTTAAAAAAAAAAATGTTTTTATTCAAATAGCAATAAAACATTCTAGATAGGTTGTAAATGATTTTTTAAACCATAAATATGACATATAGAAAATTGAATTCTGTATGACCATAAACAATAAAACAATTACTACTGAAACCACATTGTACAGGAATTTAGCTTTTTTTTTGCTACATTTTCTTATCACAAATTAATGAATTACTGTCACTCATAATTTTAAATATAAAACAGTAGTCAAATATGAAAAATACAATCTCTAAGGTCTCCAATAGTATATAGTTTGTCAAGATTAGTTTAGGTTTAGTATAGAATATTACGGTTTTAAAATGTAATGGCGTTGTGCCCACCGGTGGGCCAGTGACACTTAAGTATTATTAAATAAGTTCAAGTTGAATTTAAGAATAAATCAATTCTTTGAGAATTTGAAATTATTTGTGTAGCAAATCAACAAACTATTTGTGTCTTATCATTTATAAAACATACTTAATTGGGCTTTGTTTGCCTAAATATCTGCATCCTGCATGAGGGACAGGTGATCATGTTCAGGAATGTGGGGGGTAATTGTAGCCTGACAAGCCAGACCCACATCAAGTGTTGCGTTACAGTTCGTTTTTAATATGCCCTTCACTCGCGAACTTCCCTCCGTCTCGTTCACTCGGATGTGTGTCATTGCTTACGTTTCACGAGTGTCCACTACTGGCGGGACCTTCGCAATGGACTGAGCTGGAACGCCCTAAGCCCTTGATCACTTGGAATTCACTATGGAGTTATTTATTATTGCATTAAATTGATTAATGCAGCATTCTATATGTATATAGGTGTGTTTTGGGTCGTTTGAAATGTTTTTAAAAATAATTTAAATATCATAGAGTTGTTTGTGGTGGGGTAAATTAAACGCAATATGCGGTGACGTCACAATCACGTTGCATTGTGGTATATGAACTCCCTGAAGTGTACATATGAAGTAGACTCGCTCCCTCAAGAGAAATCAAAATCGAGGGAGCAAGGGTCTGTCCATACAAACTTGTCCACTTCACGAAGTGGAACGCACTTCAAAATGGCGGCAGGGATTCCCCCAAGGGGATGTGCTCAGAGAAGTTTGCAAGTGCGTGTCTAAAAGTGGAGTGGAACGCAGCATGGAAACTCACCATTGGCAGGGCTCAATCCGAGGGGGTGGGATAAACGGCTGTCTTTCAAATTCCCTCTGCACAAAATTGGATACCCAGACAGCATGGTAACATTGTTACAACGTTGAGTTTTGATCCAAACCATCATTTTGGTTGAGATTGACACTTCAATGTTTAAAGTATGTTGGATCAGCATTGAAACTGCGATGAAAGCCGACAGCACACATGGCTGGAGACAGTGACATTTGTAGTTGATGAGCACAAGATCATGCAGGTGTGTGTCTTTGCAGAACACTAGTGGGTGTTTCCCAATCAGTGGGGCGTTTTCAAACCACAATCTGCATTTTAATCCCTGTTCCTGATTTGCTCTAATCCACTGGGGGCTTGGTTTGGGGACGGGCCTTCATGAGTTTAGCAAGTCTGTTGAAAAATGGTTGAAAAACATCTATTGTAGTTAAATTGGCCACTAATTGGTAAACGGCCATTTTGCTCCATCTACTTTATTATTTCTCTGTTCCTTCATTTTGCGTGCTTGTTATTTGCATTTGATTTGTATCGTTACTGATTGTAATTAGAAATATTTGTCTACATTCTTAAAAAGGGCTAGCCTGACGAGCCAGACCCTCATCAAGATGTTTGGTCTGGAAACTCACCATTGACAGCTCAATCTGAGGGGCGGGATAAACGGTTGTCTTTCAAACTCCCTCTGCACGCGATAGGATAGCGCTACAACCAACCAGAGCAACGAAGGTGAAGCAGAGCTTGTTGATAGATTAAACATTCACCGTATCCGGTCGGCTAAACTCCGAACACATCTTCCCTTCTTAAGAATGACTTCAGTGCCGTTCTTTGTTCTTTTCTCAGAGAAAAGCTTAACTCCAAGTCTTCCAGAGTCGCGGTCAAAGCTGATTCGAAAGACCGCCGTTCGCCAGCTTCTTTGTTTACTAGAAGCACGCAAACGCAACTCGGCCGTCGTCATTATGGCCCCGCCCGCAGACTCTATACACAATGTGATTGGTCCGGCAAGAGTT
Organism: Pseudorasbora parva; assembly: GCF_024679245.1. Taxonomy (NCBI): domain Eukaryota; kingdom Metazoa; phylum Chordata; class Actinopteri; order Cypriniformes; family Gobionidae; genus Pseudorasbora; species Pseudorasbora parva. The sequence goes on along the minus strand of NC_090185.1, from coordinate 32,976,437 downwards.
TGGCGATTACAGCTCAGAAGGGTATTGAGAGTTGCTAGAAGACACTCGCGGGCAGATTAGATCTGCTGCCGCTAGGGTGCGTCTAGATTTCTAGGCTAAAAAAGGGCATCTTGCTTTAGTAATGTTTATTGGGGAATTCCTAAAAAAAATGTACCACCATCATTTAAAGCGGTGGTTCCGTGGTGATTTTCTAGGCTTGGTTGTGTTTATGGGGCGCAGTATAACATGTCTTAATACTTATTTATTTATTTTATCGCTGTATTTTTCCTATATTTGACCTTTATTCCACACCGCTGTCTTCACTGTCCTTTGAACAGATCGTTTGCTTCCTGCTTCTATTAAGCCCATCCCTCTGAAAAAACAGTGGTCTTTGATTGGTTAGATGGCCAAATGTAGTTTCCTGTATTTTTATTGGCTGAAGTGCCAAGCACAGGTTGTCCGAAAACCCCACGCCCCTTACCATTACGGGCAGAAGTCACATCTGCGGAGTAAATAATGGCGCCAATATTGCCATACCAATTTGAGCACGAATCAGACCCAGATAGCGGGGACTGCACTGTGTTGCCAAGTCTGCGTTTTTTCCCGCGGGTTTTTTTCCATCTCCGCGGGTTGAAGCAACCTCAATTAGGCTATGTGATATTTAGACCCAGGAATGCAAATTTTTGCAGGCAACCTTGCCCAAATAATACACATTTTACCCCTCAAACGCCATTTTTTTTTTTTTTTACAGTTACTCCTCTAAGGATCAAGTCCAGACCGAACTGCTCAAATGTTGTGGATGGGGCTTGAGTTCGGCTGACATCCAGGCTAAAACTCACTGAAATGTAAAAACCCATTTATTTCTGCAATAGAGGCCTAGTGTGAACATGTAAAATGTGTTTTTTTCCTTTCTTTCTTTCTTTTCCCTATATTATACTTTCCGGAGTCAAATGCCAATAAATTATAATATATGTTCATGTTTATATTCTGTAGGATAAACACAATTTGTAAATAAAGTAAATAAAGTGGTTATATTGTGAATCGTCTCAGGTTACGTATGTAACCATGGTTCCCTGAGAGGGAACGAGATGCTGCGTCGAAACGCTAGGGGACGCCTCTGCGTGCCATGTCATGAAGCACTTGTGTAATCAGTCCAATAGCGGGACGATACGTCACGGGCGGGTGACGTCATCGACCAGGAAGCTATAAAGCATGCCCGGACCAAACAGTCACTAGCTTCTGGAAAAGTCGAACAAATCGATCACAGGCATGCCGGGAGTATGGCATCTCGACGCAGTGTCTCGTTCCCTCTCAGGGAACCATGGTTACATACGTAACCTGAGACGTTCCCTATCTCGAGGGAACTTCGAGCTGCGTCGAAACGCTAGGGGACCTCAATACCCACGCCGCCAGAGTCCCAAATGTCTGTATGTGTGAATCAACCCAGAAACACCCGGGACCCCGGTGTAGAGGCTACATCTAGATTGTAAAACCTCACAAATGTATGCGGAGAGGACCACCCAGCCGCATCACATACCTCTGACAATGAAACTCCCGAAATAAGAGCCATAGAGGCAGCCATACTCCTAGTGGAGTGGGCGCGGACCCTCATTGGTGAAGGATGTCCGGCCGACTCATAAGCGAGCGAAATAGCCTCGACTATCCACTTGCTAAGCATCTGCTTTGAAGCCGGTTTTCCCTTGCTCGGGGACCCAAAAACACACAAACAACTGTTCTGAGTTTCGCCACAGGGCAGCCCTGTGGACATATGCATCTAGGGCCCTGACCGGACATAGCAGATTTAGCTTCTCTTGGTCTTGACTAGTGAACGGAGGCGGACAGAAAGCCTGCAGCATTAGTGGTCCCGGCACATTAGTCGGGACCTTGGGAGCATATCCTTCCCTCGGGAAGAGAAATGCTTTTACCATTCCTGGTGCAAACTCCAGACAAGAGGGTGCCACTGCCTAAGTAGGCACCCTCGAGCGTGCCGCAGGTCTGCGCCTCAAAGTACCACGAAGGAAACGCATGACCCAAGGGTGTTTCCCCAATGATGCATTATCTAATGGAATATGATAAGCAGATATCGCCGACACATATACTTTCAGTGTTGACGGAGATAACCCTGCGGAGAATTTTTCTTGTAGGAACTCAAGAACTGAACCGAACGGGCAGTTAACAGGGTCCAAAGCCTGGTGCGTACACCAGGCGACAAAAACTCTCCATTTGAGTGCGTAAAGTCTCCTTGTGGATGGTGCTCTGGAGTGCAACATGGTCTCTATCACCTCAGTAGATAGACCCGTGTTTATGAACTGGGCCCCCTCAGGGGCCAAGCCCACCGTTTCCACAGTTCCGGGCGCGGGTGCAGTACTGACCCCCCCGGCCTGCGAAAGAAGATCTCTCCTGACTGGGATTTTCCAGGGAGGACCTTCTAGGAGAGACATAATGTCGGCGAGCCATACTTGGCCCGGCCAGAGCGGGGCTACCAATAAAAGCTGAACCCCGTCCCGGCGGACGCTCTCCAGCACTCCTGGGAGCAATGCCAGAGGGGGGAAGGCGTACAGACGCAGCCTCGGCCACGTCTGTACCATTGCGTCCAGCCCCAGCAGGGCTGGATGCGTGAGGGAGAAATATGCTGGACAGTGTGTCGTCTCTCGAGACGCAAACAGATCCACCTGGGCTCGCCCAAAGCGGATCCACAGCTCCTCCACCACCTCGGGTGGAGTCTCCATTCTCCCGGCATCACTCCCTGCCTCGACAGGGAGTCTGCCGCTACATACAGGACCCCCGGGATGTACATCGCCCTGAGCGAGAGCATCTTGCCGTGGGCCCATGTTAGCATATGACGCGTCAGCTTCCACACCCGACGCAATCTCAACCCCCCCTGGTGATTTATATACGAGACCACCGAAGTGTTGTCTGACCGAACTAACACATGGCGGCCCCGCAGGTCTGAGAGGAAGTGTTTGATTTTATATGATTGAAACACAGCCATCAGCTCCAGCTGGTTTATGTGCCAGGAGAGCTGACGGCCGCTCAGACCTTGGGCCGAGCGGCCATTCATGACCGCTCCCCAGCCAGTTAGGGAGGCATCCGTCGTTAGCGTTACGCGACGACAAGGAGCCCCCAGAACTGGACCTTGGGACAGGAACCAAGGATCTTTTCACTTCACTAAGGCACGTAGGCAGCGCCGCGTGACCTTGATCAAGCGAAAAAGGGTTTCCCCTCAGGGAGAACCCCTTGGTCCTGAGCCACCACTGTAAGGGTCTCATGTACCGCAGGCCAAAAGGTACCCCGTTGGACGCTGCTGTCATCAGCCCTAACACTCTCTGAAAGTGTTTCACAGTGAGTGACTGACCTAGCTTTATCTGGTTCACGGTATCCAGGATCGTTTTTATCCTGGGAGGGGATAGCCGAGCCAACATTATTTTCGTGTCCCAGACTACCGCCAGAAAAGTAGTACTCTGCAGCTTATAGGTGCCAGCACACATTTCTTTCCGTTCAACCTTAGCCCCAACACTCTCATATGGGCGAGAACAGCATCTCAATGCTGAACGCCCACTGTTTCGACTATGCTAACATCAGCCAATCCTCGATATAGTTGAGCACGCGAATGCCCTGGAGTCGCACCTGAGCCAGAGCTGCATTCACGCACTTGGTGAAAGTGTGGGGTGATTAAGCTAGGCCGAATGGCAGCACTCAATACTGGTAAGCTTCGCCCCCAAAAGCAAACCTGAAGACCTGTCTGTGCTGCGGAAGGATGGAGATGTGGAAGTATAATTTTTTTTTTTTTTTTTAGGTCTATTGTGACACACCAGTCCTCGGACCTGACGTGACACACGATCTGTTTTATCGTGAGCATTTTGTTTAGCTGATGCAGATCTAAAAATAGGCCTTAACCCTCCATCCTTCTTTGGAACTATGAAGTACCGGCTGTAAAAGCCCGACTCTCTGCAGAGGGGAGGGACCCGTGTATAGCCTCTTTTCGCAGAAGAGTCTGTACCTCTCGTTCCATGACCAGAGGCTGCTCGGGGGTTACTACCGTAGGAGTAACCCTGCTGAACACGGGTGGGTGTGACCCGAACCCTTTTTATAATGTGAGCAGGACCCATTCTGAGATATTCGGCAGAAGTTTCCACGCTGCCAGAAAATCTACTAAGGGAACCAGCCTCTCGAGGCTGGTCTCTGGATTTTCCTGGGTGGTCAGCCCGGTGTCCTGTAACGGATAACCGGCAGGTAGCAACCGAACTGACCGCCCCGGGGCCCTCACGAGAGGGCGCGAACATCCCCAAGCCGCTACGTTTCCGGGCGGACAAGGAGATATATGTTCGCCGGGGACCGCCGCGCCCTGAAGCACCAACGGTGGCAGGGTTGGCAGACCGGCCCCCCCCGATGGCACCGGGAAAGAGCGGGCGCCTCGGCGAGCCGCACTCTCCCGGAGGGGACTGCCATCGGAAGTCCTGCGCCTCTGACGTCAGGACTTCTTAGCCGAGGCCTTCCTAGCAGTAAGGACGGCCCTCAGATCCGCCCTACCACGGGAAGGTCCCGGCTGAGCGCGTCGCCCGGATCTCCGATCCCTCTGCGGGGGGGGGCCCCGAGCGGCCACGCTCTCTCTTTGTTTTGCTCGGTGTAGGTTTGAGAAAGGATGTACTCGGCTGAGGCTGCCCCGCCCGACAGCCCCAGAGGGACATTTTGATTTATTTATTTATTTATTATATATATATATTTTTATATTTCACATCTCAATATCAATATCCCCCAGCAGGTCTGCTTGTTTTATATGCTTGCAGGGCAACCGCCGTATACAAACCGGCGGCCGCCTGATCTGCTGCCGAATATGCCCTACCCCCAAAGCCGACTTTTTTTTTTTTTTTTTTACCGGCTTGTTGTGGGCAGCTGTGGGGCTGTGTGACGATGTGGACTCGGGGGAGAGATAGCTCGCAAGCGTCTCTTCCCCGCGAGACATCGTCGCCCTTTCTGAATGATAGATGCAGACCCATAATCTACGCGATGCCTCGGCAAACACGCGATCTGAGCCACTAAACTCAACCCCGTAATCTACACGCTGCCTCGGCAAGCGCGAGATCCGCGATCGAGTCATAGAATCTATATTGTAGACCCGTGATCTACACGCTGCCTCGGCAAACGCGAGATCCGAGCCACTAGATTCAGCCCCTCGTAATCTCAAACATACTGTCTGCTCGCCATTATATTGTTCTTTCTCTCTTATTTTATTTATATATTTATTTATTTTTTGGCGAACTTCTTGACACTCGGCCGGCCAGTCTAAACTTAACCTGGACACAGCGCGAGTTACACCAATAGCACCTCTTTTTATGAGTGTGTGTGTGTCGTTTTCTTTTGGCAGATCATCATCAGCGCTAACAACATCCAGTTCCTCGGAGCTGGAGTGCTGCTGCGCTTGTGCCTCAGCGCGAGCGGAAGAAAACCGCAGAGCGTGCTTCCAGCTCGCTAACTGAGGCATGAGATCCAGCGGGTAAAGGCAGAGATAGGGGATCACCCGTCTCTAACCCCGCCACTAGATCCAACTGCGATCCCCAGGACGCGAGCCTTCGCTGCGCCTCGGCAACAGCGGGACCCGAGCCCTGAGGACCGCGAGCCAAAGCACTCTCCTCGAAGAGTGCCCGGCGTGATCTTAATTTGCGCATTGGGAGTCTCTCGCAATGCTCGCAGCCGACCCCCTCGAGAGCTGACTGGGCATGCTCGAGCCCCAAACACATCACACATTAGGACGTGTGTATCCCCACAGGGAGGAACACAACACCTATACTGACTTGCCATATTTCTTTCTTTCTTTCTTTTTTGAACACACACACAATAAATGGACATACAATTCACACAGAGCGCTTGTGAAGACACAGAAGCTAGTGACTGTTTGGTCCGGGCATGCTTTATAGCTTCCTGGTCGATGACGTCACCCGCCCGTGACGTATCGTCCCGCTATTGGACTGATTACACAAGTGCTTCATGACATGGCACGCAGAGGCGTCCCCTAGCGTTTCGACGCAGCTCGAAGTTCCCTCGAGATAGGGAAACAGATTTTATTCAACATGTAGAATTGTTTTAAATTGTTTTTAAAAATACATATTGGATAATATCTAAAAAATAAAAAATAAAGTAGATTGTCCCCCAAATTCATGTCTGTGGTGTTACAACAATAGATTTCGCCCCTTTAAGAAAAGTGGTAAATCTATTTGGACTACTTCCTGTGTGTAAAGGTCATTGCAGGTGCTGGTTGATCTGAGGCGTGCATGGTGAGCTCATTCTTTCTCATTAATTTGACATCATCTTTAAGTTGGCTACATTTCTGACAGTTTCACGTATCACACTTTATTAGTGGCTTCGGTGTTACGTTGATAACTTGCAGATTTTAAATATTTTAATCAAAATTTTGATAAATACATATTTCCAAAATGTCCCCCGATCTTGAAATCATCAGGATGGCAGCCTCCATTTTAGAAAAGTCTGGATTTAGGCTAATTTGTCTGTGGTGTAACTGGCTTTCCTGGCAACACCACAGTCTTTATAGTAACTCCACAAAACCTTTATGCAATATAAAGTCTCTGTGGTGTTACTTCAAAATGTAGGCCTATCTGAAATTGGTTTCCTTCATTTTATCTAATAATGTAATGTTTTTAGATGATAAAGTGGTTTTAATCTTTTCAAATAAACACTATAAAGGTAGCACAGACCATTTTCCTGCTTTGTTTTCTTTTTATGTATATCCATATTTTGACAAAAATAAACTATTCTTCTTTGGCAAAAATAGGGCCAAGATGAACAATTAAACATTTCTTTAAAAAAAAAAAAAATTTAATTGATCAATGAAACCTTAACCTTAGTCCTTAAAGGGTTAGTTCACCCTAAAATGAAAATTATGTAAATAATTTCTTATGTCGTTCGACACCGGAAAGACCTCCATTCATCTTCGGAACACAGTTTAAGATATTTTATATTTCGTCCGAGAGCATATCTGTTTCTCCATTGAATACGGTGTACTGTCCCTTTCCAGAAAGGGAATAAAAACATCATCAAAGTAGTCCATCTGTGACTTCAGTTGGTTAATTAGAATCTCTTGAAGCATCGAAAATACAATGGCTCCACTTTTATGATAGATAGATGCACTTTTATGATGGATGGATGGATGGATGGATGGATGGATGGATCCACTTTTATGATTGATAGATGCACTTTTATAATGGATAGATGCACTTTTATGATGGATGGATGGATGGATGGATGGATGGATGGATGGATCCACTTTTATGATTGATAGATGCACTTTTATGATGAATGGATAGATAGATAGATAGATAGATAGATAGATAGATAGATAGATAGATAGATAGATAGATAGATAGATAGATAGATAGATAGATAGATAGATAGATAGATAGATAGATAGATTTTTGATCGATATATTTAGAACTTTTCTTTTTAATTATTACTTTATGCCTAAACATGCAGTCACAAAAAACATAAAATCTACCTATCACTTTTTCCATTGAACAGTAAAGGGCTCACATACTGTCCATTTTTGCTAATGTATGCCTTCATAAGCATAATTGTTTCTACATAATCAAATGTACAGACAAACTAGCTCTAAACTCAGTTGTGTATTTCAGATGCGGTCACATACCATAACCTCATGATCTGCTGAGAGAAACTGCCACTCAGACTACACACATAATGAAGGACATAAAGACACCATAGAGGAAAATATTTCACTGGAATGTGGTCTTTATTATATCTATATCATGTTTAATGTCAATAGTTATTTATTAATTTATTCAGCTAACAGCTGTTGTTAGAGCACTGTAATGTGTTCCTACACTGTGTCATGCCATAAATCAAAGTACCTAATTGACACAACATGCTGCTTTTTAGGTAAGACCTAGCACATAAGACCAGGTACAGATCTGATTCCAAAAAAAAGTTGGGACACATTGTGAATAAATACAGAATGCAATGATGTGGAAGTTTCAAATTTCAACCTAGGTGACATATCAGATGTTTAAACTGAGAAAATGTATAATTTTAAGGGAGAAATAAGTTGATTTTAAATTTCATGGCATCAACATATCTCAAAAAAGTTGGGACAAAGCCATGTTTGCCACTGTGTGGCATCCCCTCTCCTTTTTATAACAGTCTGCAAACGTCTGGGGACTGAGGAGACAAGTTGCTCAAGTTTAGAATTAGGAATGTTGTCTCATTCTTGTCTATTACAGGCTTCTAGTTGCTCAATTGTCTTAGGTCTTCTTTGTCACATCTTCCTCTTTATGATGCACCAAATGTTTTCTGTGGGTGAAAGATCTGGACTGCAGGCTGGCCATTTCAGTACCCGGATCCTTCTTCTACGCAGCCATGATGCTGTAATTGATGCATTATGTGGTCTGGCATTGTCATGTTGGAAAATGCAAGGTCTTTCCTGAAAGAGATGATGTCTGTATGGGACATGTGGTTCTAGAACTTGGATACACCTTTCAGCACTGATGGTGCTTTTCTACATGTGTAAGCTGCCCATGCCACACACACTCAAGCAACCCCATACCATCAGAGATGCAGGCTTCTGAACTGAGCGCTGATAACAATTTGGGTTGTCCTTGTCCTCTTTAGTCCGGATGACATGGCTTCCCAGTTTTCCTAAAAGAACTTCAAATTTGGATTTGTCTGACCACAAAACAGTTCTCCACTTTGCCACAGTCCATTTTAAATGAGCCTTGGCCTAGAGAAAACACCTGCGCTTCTGGATCATGTTCAGATATGGCTTCTGTTTTGACCTATTGAGTTATAGCCGGCAATAGAGAATGGCCCGGTGGATTGTGTTCACCAACAATGTTTTCTGGAAGTATTCCTAAACCCATGTGGAGACAGGCGGATCTCACGAAAATGCGTATAAATAGTCGTGGAATGTATACGCCAAAACTCAATTTGGCATGCTTATGCTACGCTGTTTTTCGCGTGCATATGATACGCACTTTATGGCGTATTATATATACGAACCCCCCACCCCACCACCATAATCCTACCCAAGCGCGTGTCATATACATGCCATAAAGTGTGTATCATATGCACAGGAAAAACAGCGTATCATATGCACGCCAAAATGAGTTTTGGCGTATACATTCCACAACATTGCACACTCATACTATTTATACGCATTTACATGTGATCGGGTTGGTTGTGATTTCCATTACAGTAGCATTCCTTTATGTGATGCAGTGCCGTCTAAGGACCTGAAGATCACCGGCATCCAGTATGGTTTTACGGCCTCAACCCTTACGCACAGAGATTGTTCCAGATTCTCTGAATCTTTGGATGATATTATGCACTGTAGATGATGATAACTTCAAACTCTTTGCAATTTTTCTCTGAGAAACTCCTTTCTGCTACTGCTCCTCTATTTTTTGCCGCAGCATTGGGGGAATTGGTGATCTTCTGCCCATCTTGACTGCTGGGAGACTCTGAGAGGCTCTTTTTATACCCAATCATGTTGCCAATTGACTTAATAATTTGCAAATTGGTCCTCCAGCTGTTCCTTATATGAACATTTAACTTTTCCAGCCTCTTATCCGGCCTCTGTCCCAACTTTTTTGGAATGTGTAGCTCTCATGAAATCCAAAATGAGCAAACATTCGGCATGCCATTTCAAAATCTCTCACTTTCAACGTTTGTTGTTATCTATATTGTATTGTGAATAAAATATAAGTTTATGAGATTTGTAAATTATTGCATTCCTTTTTTTATTCACAATTTGTACAGTTGCCCAACTTTTTTGAAATCAGGTTTGTAGGTAGGCTACTAACATTAATAATATGAAGATACTAATATTAATTAATATACTAATAAAAATATTAGAACCCTAATTTGGTACTGTTTAGAACCATTTTTCTTATGAGTTTATGATATCTGGATAACAAAAAGATTAACAGACAAATGTATTCTGTATCTTGGCAGTGAAAGGACAAAATAAATTGCAGAACAATAGTGATACACTTCAATAATGTTGGAATGTACTATTGGAATGTGTGCAAACAGAAAAGCTGCCCTTCTATTAACCACTAGAGGGAGGTATGCTTCCACATGGAGGCTTTTGTTAGACTGTCCTCAAGAGTCCTCTTCAAAAGGACCGGCGTTTGAATCTTAAGAGAAGAAATTCGGTAAAGAGCTTCACACCCCTCCAAAACGAGCCCAACTCTATGAAACAGATTTGGTAAATAAAGTAAAGTCCCTTGCTTTTTTGCTGAAGAGGAGAATTAAATTACAATCCCTCTTGTCATCATCACTATATCTGGGACACTGGAATACCTCTAGAGCAAACACTACGTGCCTGTCGTGTTGCACTTATACTGTCTGGAACCCTTTCACACCTCGACACGCTTCCCTGCCGTGGTACACTCGCTCTGATTCGGTGAGGGCACCAGTTGGACTGTCTTGTCAAATCTGACACCATTTGAATCGCTCAAGAGCCTTAATAACTCATCACAGACTCTTAAAAGTAGAGACCAGATCCGTTTTTGGATGTCAGCGGTTTTGATCCTAGTAAAGCGTTGAGATTTTGGCATTGACGCAATGAGAAACAAATACAGGTGTGCGCTATAAGTGACTGAAGCCAGGTACAATGAATCACTCAAGATAAGCCGTCAAAACCATTTGTTTACCAGAGACAAATGCTCGTGTCAATTGAAGTTCATGTCAAAAAGATGCCAGCCATACTGACATATAAATGGAAACATAATCTACTGACCCCCACCCCAGTGTTCTCTTTCACCGTAAAAAAAAATCTGTACCTAGACACAAAGGCTGTGGAGTAAAACCTCTGTCATCGTTTGCTCACCATCATGACATTCCAAACCTACGGCTTTTATTTGTAAAGACTTAGGGCCAGATTTACTAACAACTTGCGTCAGCGTCAGGATTTAAAGACACACGGTGAAAAAATGATCCAGTTGAAGTGGATACAGTTATTTTTGCCACTGGCTTTATTGCAGCATGTAGGATCCCTTTTCAGACGCAAAATTCTTGGTGAATTACTAAGGTTTGCGCTCAGGATGATGATATTTGCGCCATTATTTATTGTCTTAAACCAGATGCTAATTTGGACTGCTCTTGGTAGATTTGAGTTGGTCGTTATGGAAATTATCCGGCTGCGTCTATGCTCTTTAATTTGCGTGGTCAATAAATCACACACAAATTTCCACTCACTTCTTAAAGCCTAGTTCACACTGCCCGATTTTTGCCCCGATTTTGAGTCGCCGACAGGTTTTGTGAAATCGCCGACAAATGCCGGAGATCATAGGCAAATCGGTGCTCGTGTACGTGAGTGACAATCACGCAGTGTGAATAATCAAAGACGCGATCAGAGAGAATCGCCGACGAGTCGCCGACGCCGGTGAGATATTTGGCATGCTAAATATCTGGACCTGTCGGCGATTCAAACTCCTGCTGTGTGAACTGCGTTCTGACTGAAAATTACACCGACAGCCAATGAGAGAGTGAGATACAGGGCAGCGGGAGGTTCAGGGTGGAGTTAGAGCATAATTTCAGTATTTTAATAGATATATTTACAATACTATCAAACAGAAACAAAGGCCAAACATTTGCACATCCAGCCGCAGCAGCAGAACATTACAAAATTATTTATTTACCTCAAACTGTTTTTGCAGAACAAAATCCTGGCTCCCTCTGTCTCTCCAACAATTTCTTCCGCCATAATCTTTTTTCTTTTTCTCCACAAATCAGCGCACATACAATTTGAAGCAAACTTTGTGCAGTTTATCATTTTTAATAACAATTCCAAGACTCGCGCGAGAACTCCGGTCTGACGCACGTGATCTCGCATTGTTTACTTGTCACATCGCACGTGTGTTTGGGAAACGTAGTTTGCGCACCGGAGAGAGAGTTGTCGGCGATTCTTCCTTGTTCAGTCATGCAGTGTGAACTCCTCTGTCGTCAAACCATCGTGCAGTGTGAACACAGCGGTGACTGAATGATACCCCAGATAGTCATGCAGTGTGAATAGAGCAGTGACCCGACGAGTTTGAAAATCGTGCAGTCTGAACTAGGCTTAACACTGCCCGATTTTAGCCCCAATTTTGACTCGCCGACAGGTTTTGCGAAATCGCCGACGAATGCTCGAGATCACAGGCAAATCAGTGCTCATGCACGCGAGTGACAATCACGCAGTGTGAATGATCAAAGACGCGATCAGAGAGAACAGACAGCCAATGAGAGAGCAAGATACAGGGCCACGGGAGGTTCAGAGAGGAGTAATAGACCAGAATCAGTTTTATATTTACAGTTATATAAAACAGAAACAGCACAAACATTTGCTTGATGAGCCGCAACAGCAGCACATTGCAAAATGACTTATTTACCTCCAACTCTCTTTGCAGAACACACAATCCTGACTCCCTGTGTCTCCCCAACCATTTCCTCCTTTTTTTCTTTTTCTCCTTTTCACTGCAAATCAGCACTCAAGCAATTTGGATCGCATCCTTTCTGCAGTCTCTAACTCTTAAAGGGTCAGTTCACCCAAAAATGTAAATTGATGTCATTAATGACTTCCCCTAATGTTGTTCCACACCCGTAAGACCTCCGTTCATCTTCAAAACGCAGTTTAAGATATTTTATATTTAGTCTGACAGCGTGTCACCATGTCCAGAAAGGGAATAAAAGCATCATCAAAGTAGTCCATATGTGACATCAGTTAGTTAATAAGAATCTCTTGAAGCATCGGAAATACATTTTGGTCCAAAAATAACAAAAACTACGACTTTATTCAGCATTGTCTTCTCTTCCGGATTTGTTTTCAATCCTCAAACAAAGCTATCCGATTTGACATGCGATCCGAATCATGAATCAATACGCTTATTCATAACCAATCGAAACTTTGTGTGCAGTGCAGATTGAAAAAAAAGAGAAGAGAAGACGATATAGAATAAAGTCGTAGTTTTTGTTATTTTTTGACCAAAATGTATTTTCGATGCTTCAAAAGATTCTAATGAACTAACTGATGTCACATATGGACTACTTTGATTATGTTTTTATTCCCTTTCTGGACGTGGACAGTATAGTGTGCATACACGTTCATTGGAGGAACAGAAAAGCTCTCGGACTCAATATAAAATATCTTAAACTGTGTTCTGAAGATGAACTGAGGTCTTACGGGTGTGGAACGACATTAGGGTGAGTCATTAATGACAGAATTTACACTTTTGGGTGAACTAACCCTTTAAAGGTGCACTATGCAACTTTCCGTCCACTGGAGGGTGCCTGTTCTAAACAAAGGTGTAGTTTGATGACGCAAAGTTTGAGCACAGCATCTTGGGACATGTGGTCTTCACCTCACAGCCGGTGGAAAATAGGACTCAGGCAGAAATCACGTTCATGCATGCGGTTATTAACGTTACTGTAGTGTAAAGCAGAGCAGGACCGAGTGTTGTGGAGCTGAGCATGGCTGCTGGAGCGATTGTTAAACAAATACCCGCCTCGCGAACACCGGGACTTTTATTATGAAGGGGGCGGGACCACAGTCACCGGGCGCCTGCACTGATCCGCTCTTCCGGTTATGATTATGAGTTAATGCAGCTCTGTTTATCATATTAGATACATTTAAGTGTCTTTTAAAATGATGTTATGACGTTACTCTGTGCGTTCACTTGTTCACACTGCTAAGAGTAAAGCGCTCCTACCAAATAAAAGCCGAAACCGAGGGTAGCGCAGATATGACGCAATTGACAGGCGACTCCCTCAAACGCTATGCTGAAACGTCCCGGTCCTTAGTTAAAGTAGCAATTTTCTCACAATTTACAAATAGTTGGAAACATCTGGGATATTGTAGGTACTCAACTGAACAAAATATATAACACTGGCCTAGTGGTTTTTGGATATTTTACTGCAAAAATACTACATAGTGCACCTTTAAATAACAATTGCAGTCTCGTGCAAGAACTCTGACGCGCGTGTGACCTTGCTTTGTTTCCTTCTCAATTCTAGCGTGTGTGTTTGTGAAAAGTAGTTTGCGCCAGATATTCATGCAGTGTGAAAAGAGCAGTGATTGAATATTGTGCAGTCTTGGCTATAACTCGGTGTGTTCACACTTGGCATATTTGGTTTGATTAAAATAAACTCGGCCTGAACATGCCATCTGAACCCTGGTGCGCACCAAACAAACGGGCAGAGACCTCTGAAAAGATGGGTCTCAGTCCGCTTACAAACAAACTCGGGTGCGCTTCAAATTATTTATGAAAGCATCAATGACCAAAGACATGTAAACGAACCAAAAACAGGACATGATGTCTCAAGATGCGACCCTAAAAGGACAATGCTGAAGCATAATTTCTCGTCATGGTCGCAAAGTTGCCCATCACAGTTCAGTACAGAATGTGTGTGTGAATGAAATTTGAAAGTACTGCATCCGCCTTGTTGTCACTGTCATGTGACCTACGTAGCCACACTTCCATATCGCGTCCGAAATCGCGTCTGAGTAGGTGCTAAATTTGAATTTGAACTTTAAAGGGTTCAAATTCGACCATTAAAGGGTTACTTCAGTGATTAGCATATGGCTTTATATCAGTAGAAACCCTGGAGTATATTCAAATGATTGTACCCCCCCCCCCCCCCCCCCAAAAAAAAATCCCCCTGAGAAAAGAGATTTATGCTTTTTATTCCTGGAAAAATTCCTCCTATGACGCAAATCGACAATATTTGCATCATAGGAGGAATGTTTTGCCAGAGGCTAAAGACTACAGCCAGCAGAGGGAGCCATTTCCGCATGTTTTCAACCCGCAAATGGGGGATGGAAGATCACACTAACAGCACAGCTCGCAGCTGCAGGCATTAAACGGACCTATGCTAAGCAATGTAAGTGTTTTAACTTCTCAAATAAATTCATATGAAAGCTAAGCTTCCAAAGGCATGAACTGAAAGAGCGCCAGACTGAACACGCGTTGTGAATGTATGCTGCGAGTGTGGTCGTGTTTACCTCAGCTCAGCTCTCATCACGAGAGCTCATTAGCTCATTTATGACATTAAATGTAATCTTAATCCTGCAGCGTTGTGCTGTGAGACTCACGCTGCGACTCGATCGTTATATTGAACAGACACGTTCAGTATTTAATTGTAGTGTCTTCTCTAACTCAGTCACAGTAATCCAGTAGTGGTGGCTTTGGGAATGGCCTCACATGGCAGCGAAGCATTCTGGGAATTGTAGTCTTTCCCCCATGAGACAAAAATACGTCTTTTCTCAGTCTTAAAGGCACCAAATTCAAAAGTAATTTCACATTTCTACTACATTAATGACCCAGATGCATCTTTCCAGTGCTGAAGTACCCCTTTAAAGTACTTTCTATATGGTATTAATATGGGTAGTATGAAATTCAAATATACTAAATCCACCATGATGTCATTGTCATGTGACTTACCAGCCTCAGTTGTGTCTCTTCACTGCCATTCATAAATCCTCTCCTCTCCTGTGACCTCATATGATTGGAAAGTGTCCATCTGCACAATCCTTTTGCTGTTTTATTATTAATATTTTGAATTCGGACATTTTATGCGACTCACATTCTATATGGAATTAGGCCTGTATTCGGACGTAGTGCATGTTTTTGATTAATTAAAATGAATCGTTTCCTATGAGTAATTCACCTTCACATGTTTTTGAGTCACTATTCACTCTGAGGGAGTCTGATTATATTGGCTTAAAAGCCTAATGATCGTGCTGCTTGTTTTTAATGCATGTAAATTATCACACTGGTCATACAGTAGTTAAAAAATGCAACAAAGCACTGCAAACATTATACTTAAAATGTTCTGCAAAAGAAAGAATCCTATAAAGGTGGGTGGATAAATGATGACCGAATTGTGTTTGTTATTTATATTTTGTGAATGTGTGTGTGATATGTCACATGTTACTTTTGTGTCTCTTATGTGACTAAACAGCTCTACAACAATGGAAATAGGTGACATATGATACCAGATCACCTGTGCCCATTTCTCATTGTCACATGACCACATTTACCATAGCCTTCATTCCACATGAACTCAAATACTAGCGTATCAGTTTCAGCCCAGTTAAATATACACAGATAATTACACTGTTGTAATTAATTCAAAGAACCATGGAACGACAGGCCAAAGCACAGATTAGGTTTTCATACTTAACGTAACACACTTCATAAACAAGTGTACTGTGCACCACAATGACATGCATTGCAATTACAGGGAACCAAAATAAATAACATTAAAATATATTCATATGGACTACTTTGATGATGTTTTTATTCCCTTTCTGGACATGGACAGTATAGTGTGCATACACTTTCATTGGAGGAACAGAAAAGCTCTCGGACTAAACATAAAATATCTTAAACTGTGTTCTGAAGGTAAACGGTCTTACGGGTGTGGAACGACATTGGAGACTTAATAATTAATAAAAATTATAAGTCTGTATCTCAATGATACTGAAATAACACTGGTACTGGTTAGCTACAACTAAAAGTCTAAATTTGAAACATAAAAGCATATTAAAATAGCATACTACTGCACATGCACATTTCCTGCATGCATATAATACCAGGAAGGCCTATACATTTATTAAAATATGCAATATATATGAACCGTTCATTTCATTAATTGGTTTTCTAAATTAGATTAAAAACGTTAATCGCTTAAATGCAATTTACAACAATTGACATTTGCAATTTACATCAAAAATAAAGCCAACATGGAAAAGCCATGGGTGACAAACTAAATGCATCCTATGATTCAATTGATTCTAGACCCACTTTCACCAGCAGTTGAAGTATTCATTTTCTGTATGACAGTATTTAAGTCAGTTATAGCGCTTTTTACAATGCCGATTGTTTCAAAGCAGCTTCACAGTGTTAACAGGAAAATAATGACAGCATTTGATTCTGCTGTACAGCCGCTCTGGAGAAAACGGTGACGTTATCCAGCTTATTTCAATTATTAGTGTCAATGCAGGCAGATCAGTAATATAGTTGAACATTTAGTGTCCCCAACTAAGCAAGCCAAAAGCAAATGGCAAAAGAAGTGACAGTGGCAAGGAACCAAAACTCCATCAGGGGACAGAATGGAGAAAAAAACCTTGTGAGAAACCAGGCTCATTCAGGGTGCAAGTTCTCCTCTGGCCAATGAACAAACAGTGTATGATTATGAATCAGGCAAACAGTACAAGTCAGAAGTCAGATTAGATCGCAACATTTAGAATATTTGTCCAGTTCCATCTGGTTGAAGATCGGAGATATCATGCCAGAGACGGGTTTGGTGAGATGGCGCTATCGGATGTCGTGGCGATGAGGCCTTCACGGTAAGAGTAGTTGACACGCTGTCTGCAGACACTTCACAATTATTATTGCATATAATTATTAGAAAGATCGGAGTCGTCACGTCGGAGATGGGTTTATTGATGATGACGTTTCAGTGAGGCAAATTCAGAGGAGACACTAATGGACATGGTCTCAGCAGACACTCCAGAATGCGTTTGTCACATCTAGGTGCAGGTTCTTCATCTGATCTGTATACGGCCCGGATCCGGCCGACTGCAGTAAACCTCGGGATAAATAGGGAGACTAACATTAGCAAAGATGACATTCTTCTTATGATTTAACGAGTACATCAGAGTAATACAGCTTAAAAAACAATAATTTAACTGATTTAAATAGTATAACTTGATAATGTGTGTGCATGCCATAGTAAAGAGATGTGTTTTTAGTCTAGATTTAAACTGAAAGAGTGTGTCTGCTTCCCAAACAATGCTAGGAAGACTGTTCCAGGTTTAGGTGCTAAATAGTAAAAGGATCGACCACCTGCAGTTGATTATCAACTAGGTATTATCAACTGGCCAGAGTTTTGAGACCCCAATAGACCTAAATGAGTATAATGTGTTAAGAGCTTGCTTAAGTACTGGGGAGCTAAACCATTTAGTGCTTTGTAAGTAACAAGATTTTAAAATGTATGCGATGTTTAATAGGGAGCCAGTGCAGTGTTGACAGAACCGGGCTAATATGTTCATACTTCCTGGTTCTAGTAAGAACTCTGTTTTGGACTAGCTGGAGTTTATTTATTAAGCGAGCAGGGCAACCACTCAGTAGAGCATTACAATAATCTAGCCTTGAGCTCATGAATGCATGAACTAACTGTTCAGCATTTTGCATTGAGAGCATATGTCAAAGTTTAGATATATTTTTAAGATGGAAGTATGTGTTTCAATAGTATCAGTCTCTTCCAGCATTCAGGAGGAATTTTGGCCTGCTCTTCTTTACAGTGGGTGCGTTTACATGCACGTTCTTAAGCTGATTATGCCTAATAAGCCGACAATGAACATGGTCATGTAAACACGGCAACACGTTTTCTTTTGTCAGAGTAAGGTCGTAAACGGCGTAAGCATAAACCGGTCGGGACAGGTAGTTTTTTGCCTCTTACCTCGATTTCGCGCTGCATGTAAACGCATTAACCTGCTTTCTGTCAGCTTCTTGAAGAGCGCATGTGTGATAGGTGACAAACACGCAAACTTACAGCAGATTTAAACGCATCCAGACAGAGCAGGCTAGCGTTTTGCATGAAATAAGGACATATATCATAAACGCAGACTCTTTAAAGACCCAGAAAATTGTAAAGATGTGTTCTCATCTCATGCAGCAGAAGTAGAAGAGGTTCAGTCAAAACGCTGCATGAGGGATAATGAGCCATAAATATTCCGCTGATACAGTGTACACTTTATTTAAAATCACAACTGACGTAACATTTGAAAAACTCAGTCAGATGCAGACATTATTTTTGACGTCACTACAAGGAAATAACACGGTTTATGAATAAAGTCATGTAAACACGGTATACTTGCATTGTCAGTTTACTTGTTTGCATGTAAATGGGGCAAACTGATTATTAAGCTGGTTTTTTGAGATATCAGCTTACTGGTGAGCATGTAAACGCACTCAATGTTGCTTTAGTTCATTGAAGTTTGCAGGCATTCGCTTATGCACAGCTCTCTTAAGGTCCCACCGCAACAGTTGAGTTGAGTTGAGGTCTGGACTTTGACTGGGCTGTTGCAACATTTTGATTATTTTCTTTTTAAGCCATTCTGGTGTAGATTTCCTGGTGTGCTCCTTGTCCTGTTGCATGACCCAATATCGACCAAGCTTTAGCTGTCAGACAGGTGGTCTCACATTTGAGTCTAGAATACTTTGGTATACAGAGGAGTTCATGGTCGACTCAATGACTGTAAGGTGTCCTGGTCCTGTGACTGCAAAACAAGCCCAAATCATCACCCCTCCATCAGCGTGAAGGACAGTTGGTAAGAGGTGTTTGTGCTGAAATGTTATTTTGGTTTCCACTAAACGTGGCACTGTGTATTGTGGCCAGACATCTCCACTTTGGTCTTGTCTGTCCAAGCAACATTGTTCCAGAAGTCTTGAGGTTTGTTCAGATGCAACTTTGCAAACCGAAGCCATGTGTTATTTTTAGAGAGAAGCAGCTTTCTCCTGGCAACCCATCCAAACATGCCATACTTTTCTGGTCTTTGTCTAATTGTACTGTCATGAACTTTAACATTTAACATGTTAACTGAGGCCTGTCGAGTCTGCGGAATAGTTCTCGGGTGTTTTGAGAATTCTCTGAGCAATGTACGGTCTGACCTTGGGGTGAATTTTCTGTGGCGTCTACTCCTGGGACTGTCTTGAATGGTTCCACTTGTAGATAATCTTCCTCACTGTAGTGGAATAATGGACTTCACGTTGTTATATAACCCTTCCTAGATTGATGACAGCACCAATTGCTACTCTAAGATCATTGTTGATGTCTTTCCTCCTTGGCATTGTGTTAACACACACCTGAATGCTCCAGACCAGCGAACTGCCAACAATTCTGCTTTTATAGAGGTGATCACTTGCTGATGATAAATTAATCTAAGACATTTGATTAGCGCATAACTGCTGCTTACCCTCCTAATTCCTATGGAAGCAGTAAGGGTGTACTTAGATGGTCACTGACCATAGAGTTGGCCCACCCTTTGCAGCTATAGGAGTGTGTATATGGGAATTTGTAAGTATTCTTCTAGAAGCGCATTTGTGAGTTCAGCCACTGATGTTGAACGAGAAGGCCTGCCTCGCTTGTCTGGCTATCACCAGATCAAGCTCAATTTAAAACTGAACATTGGTCTGGGGAGTCTGCTCTTTATTTTCTACTGCACAAGGGGCATAATCAACGAGCATTAGTCAAATAGCTCTGTATGCAATTATATAGTCCTTCAACCAATCGGACCACAAGAGGAGTGATCAATGGGCAACGACCCATCGCTTCTCTATCTTTTAATTGTGGACTTTGTAACGACGTCTTTAGTGCCTTTTATGGGTCTTGTGAGTGGGTCAGTGGGAATGTACTGAATGCCAGTGGAGGCCTTTCTGAAGCCTTTCTCAGCCATCAGCTTTCAACAAAAATATCTTCATTTGTGTTCTGAAGATGAACGAAGGTCTTACGGGTGTCCAACAACATGAGGGTGAGTAATTAATGAAATAATTTTCATTTTTGGGTGAACTAACCCTTTAAACCCGCCAATAGCGTGCCAGGTGGATAAGCCAGTCTGTGATTGGTTCTTGCAAAAGTGTAACAGAAGCAGTAGAAGTGAATGTACGGGTGTCCAGACTGAGTTGCCGGGCGATATAATCAAATCTACGGCAGATCAGGCTGGGTTACCCAGTCTACTGGCTCGCAATCTCCGCTCTAATTCATCCCAAAGGTGTTCTATGGGGTTGAGGTCAGGACTCTGTGCAGGCCAGTCAAGTTCCTCCACAACAAACTCGCTCATCTATTCCTGATTCATGCCTTTCACTGGAACTAAAGGCTGCAACATACTCCGCAAGAACAGAGAAAAAATTTCTCGCTCCCAGGGCTCCGAAAACAAAATGGCATCATTTTGTTCTCGCAGCCCTGGTTTGGGAGTTCTCGCAGCTTGTTCTCGACACAACGCCTGAGCAGAACTTTTTTCTTGCGGGTATCCGAGAACTATCGTGTGATTGGTCAGACATTTAAAGTGGGCGTGGTTAATGCGGAGAGATGCAGATGATCAGCACCTGCTTTTCTCGTGAAGTATGGAATGCACTGCCAGAACGAACTTTGTTCTTGTTGTTGCCACCTTGAGAAAACGAACAAATTTCTTTGTTCTTGCAGAGTATGACCCAAGCTTTAAACCCGCTATAGCGCGCCAGGTGGATAAGCCAGTCTGTGATTGGTTCCCGCAAAATTGTAACAGAAGCAGGTGAATGTTTCCAGACTGAGTTGCCGGGCAAAAATCAAATCGACGGCAGATCAGACTGGGTTACCCAGTCTACTGGCTTGCAGTCTCTGCTCTAATTCATCCCAAAGGTGTTCTATCGGGTTGAGGTCAGGACTCTGTGCAGGCCAGTCAAGTTCCTCCACCCCAAACCCCCTCATCTATTCCTGATTCATGCCTTTCACTGGAACTAACGCTGGTACCACGCTTGAATTCACTGAGCTCCTGAGAGCCACCCATTCTTTCACAAATGTTTGTAGAAGCGCCTGCATGCCTAGGTGTTTGATTTTATACACCTGTGGCCATGGAAGTGATTGGAACACCTGGATTCATTGATTTGGAGGCGTGCCCCAATACTTTTGACAATATAGTGTACCTTTTGATATTCATGCAGATATAACTTGTATTAACGTGGCACTACAGCAATCTGTTACACTTAGGAGCGCCAAAACAGCATTTATCATTTGAATCGAAAATATTGTTTGACTCGTTTTTCTGCACCCTGTTGGTTACCATCGGCCATGATCATCAGCCGTTTTTAAACAATTGGCTCATGGCCGATAGTGAAAATAATAGCTTTTATTGGCAGATACAGAATATTGTCTGATACATCAGTGGATCTACTTGTCACCCATGGCTTTTCCATTTCTTATGTCCTGATACATAAAACCATGGAATGCAAAATGTTGTAATTTCTTTTTTCACATGACTCATTTAGCTTCTCTTTAGCGGCACGAATATGGCAGCAGACTTCTGTGATCATTAGTAATCAACAGGAAGTCACGTCTAATGTTCATATCATCTCTCTCTGGCTGAAATGAAAGCTTTCTGTGACTCAGAGTGGCCCTCCGCTGCTCGTTACAAGGCCGCAGAATATTGAGGAAGGCAGCTTCAGGCTCCCGCTGACTTTATATCATTTTTACAGCAGGAAAATTAATTAAAACATCAAGAGACGGAGAAAGACTGCCAGTTACACCACAAGATAGCGAGAGACTGTCTGTCTGTCTGTCTGTCTGTCTGTCTGTCTGTCTGTCTGTCTTCATCACCTGGGGAGAAAGTGGTTACGTGACATGACCAAAGCAAGTTCAAAATTACAGGTACATCTATTTGATTTGCCTGGTTATTAATGTTTAGAGTTTGCACTTTAATTTAAGAAGTAATTTACATTTTAATAGAATCAAGTTGTTGACAAAAATTCTCACTAGATTTATCTTTATTTGACCTAGTCAATGTATTTGCATTACACCAAAGACTAAAATTAAGTTGAATTAAATTCTTTGAAAATGATTTATGATGTAGCAGCTCATGGTGGTAATAATAATAATGCATGTCAGTGTTGATATGCAGACGATATATTGTCACTAGATGGCAGTATTTCTCAGGACATGCCAGTTTGCCCTGCTTACCATGGATTTATTCATTCATCTATTTATTGTTGATCAATATAATGCATAATGCAGTGTCTTCAGTCTGGATTGTAAGCAGCTGAACTGATGTGCCTGTCCACAGTAGCCAAATGGATTTCATTGTGCAAATGGATTTTTTAATGTCTATAAAATCAGGGCTATTCTGCAAGCAAATGAGCTGTAAAGTTGATCAACCTGATCACAAAACGAGATGAGACTTTCATTATCCTAGTTTTACCATACCATTAAAGTTAACCATCTTTTGTCCTTATTTTAAATCAACAGCACTATACATAACATTAACAATTACATTATAAAATGTTTAATTACATGATAAAATAGTGGTTAAGGTACATTCAAATAAGCCGTTCAGAAGCTTCAATACTTTTCAATTACACTTGAACCACCATTTTGAGGTGTGTTGAGTCAGTAAATAAGGTGTTTTTTTGTTTTGTTTTGTTTTTTAATGCTGATGCCTGGTTTACAAACTAAATACATCTCTAAATGCAATTGACCATAAGTTTTTCTTCTTTCGTGACATTTGCTTATTTATGATGCAGGAACTTTAATGGCTTGAATCAAGTCTTTGTATGGATGTTTCCTTTTTCTGTCAATGACAAAATGTCAAATCCAATGCTCATCCAAAATCAGAATCAAATCCTCCACCCCCAGCCTTTTGTCCATCACTCTAGAATCAAATTGCAATATATTGCTGTCCGGAGGATTCGAATCTTTTTCGAACGGAATCGAATGTTTTGTTTTCAGAGAAATTTTTAACTCGAATCCTCGTGAGGGATTGAATCTTTTTTTCACTCGGGCACTCTGGAATCGAATATTTCTCATTCTGTCACTGTCAAAAATACTTCATAATAACTTGCCCACTTGCGCGAAGGATAGACAAATATAAAAAATGTCGAGAAAATGTCTGACTAATTTGTATTTGTGTGAAATAACCGAGTGGTCGAAAAGACTAATCGAACGCAGTGGGTTTTTTCCCCCCCTCGGCATATGGTTGTGCATTGTTGTTCTTTTTAACCCTCGTTTGTCTTTTGTAATTGGATAGGATGGTCCTATATCCTTTAGCCCCCCCCCCCCCCCCCTCTCTCTCTCTCTCTCTCTCTCTCTCTGACATCGGGGTTTTCTCTCTTACAGTAAGCGCCTGCCACTGACAATGTGGACATCAGCGGGGAATATATAGTGTAGGCTATCATCTAAATTCGCGTCGTGTTCACAGCGCATTCAACTTCATTATTACCAGGTAAGTCGGAATTATTATGTCAGGTACCTTTTTATATATCTATGTCGTATCTTTATGGCTTTTGGTAAATGCATCCGATCCGGTCAGAAGTGAGAGATGGTTCGGACTCGCGCTGTTATCCCGTAGGAAACCGCTGCTGTTGTTATGGCAATAAAAGCGGAGCTCGTTGCGTATGCCGGTGTGTTCCAGCACTAGTTAATACAAGTTAAACCACCAAGCGATCGGAACGGTGAAGTTTACAGCTTTATGAACGTTTTATGGACCCATTTAACTCGTAGGTGTCTGAACATAACGCTTAAAAGCATGCAATATATTGCGTCTGTAATAGGAGGGGACCTAGGCTAGGGGGGACCAAGTTGACTTGCGAATTTAGATTTGTTCGTTAATCTGATTTAAGAAGAGCTGGACCAACCGAAGCAACGTTTTGCAGGTAGACTTGTTTAGACCATTATTGGTTCATTGATTATTTAATACAGAGGTTAAAAAGTTCAATATCTCCATGTGGCACCAGGCTTTTTTGTTCTGGAGCCTTAATAAACGTGAGGTTTTGGATGATATGCCTGTGCTCTGGACAGAAGTTCATTGAGACGAATAATGTCCGGATGCCAGGGGTCTGGGTGATCCCTCCTCCTGGACATCTGATTTGATTTTAGATGCTGTAATTGATTATGTTGACCGGGAGCCGAACCCTCGCAATTAGTGCAAATACTAATTATCTTGGGTCAGTGACTGAATGACTGAGCATCTTTGTAATTGAATTTATCTAGGAGGGTGTATTGGCTGTTTGTGCTCCAGAAAATGCAGCAATCCTCCAATTTAGGCATGGAACAAATTTTCATACGGAATTCTTAATCAAATCAAAGATTTTTTTTTTCTTGTACATAATGCAGTCTTTATTATTCTGGTATTTACATACTGTAAATAATATCTATACCACTTCTTCTATCATGCACATATCAGGGTGAGTGATTGAATGACTTAGCATGATTGTAATTCAAACCATGTAGAGAATATATCGGTTGTTTGGTTCACAAAATGCTGCTTTCTGATTGATCTGGCCTTGAATCTTTGTATGAAATCAAATAGTGTTTTGCACCGTCATTGTCAAAATCAGAAATAAGTCTTTAAGCCTTAGTATCTATCTATCTATCTATCTATCTATCTATCTATCTATCTATCTATCTATCTATCTATCTATCTATCTATCTATCTATCTATCTATCTATCTATCTGTCTGTCTGTCTGTCTGTCTGTCTGTCTGTCTGTCTGTCTGTCTGTCTGTCTGTCTATCTATCTATCGTTCTATCTATCGTTCTATCGTTCTATCTATCGTTCTATCTATCGTTCTATCGTTCTATATATCTGTCTGTCCATCTGTCCACATCATATAATGTATTTCTAAATATGAAGCCCTTTGTAGAATAATACAGTCGCTTAGTTGTTTTAATTGTTTTCCATCACCTAGAAATGAAGTGAAAGCTTGACTGCACCAGCTGAACTGATGCAGAATGAAAAACCTCATTGTGTTCATGGCATTTTCTCTGCTAAACTGTTTGGCATGTGAGCAGCTAATTCTTGTTCTCCGAATCACTGAATAGGGATCTTTGTTTCCGTTCTTTTGCCTTTCCGTACAAACTAGCTTTGAAGTTAACTTTGGATATTATTAGGGTGTACTGGGACATGTTCGTGTGCCTGTCCTTATTGCCTGTTGAAGAACATTTCCCGGATATGTCCTTCAAAATGTTTGCATATGATTCCAACTTCGAAGTTATGTTTTAATGTTAAAAAACTAACATCTATCTATCTATCTATCTATCTATCTATCTATCTATCTATCTATCTATCTATCTATCTATCTATCTATCTATCTATCTATCTATCTATCTATCTGTCTGTCTGTCTGTCTGTCTGTCTGTCTGTCTGTCTGTCTGTCTGTCTGTCTGTCTGTCTGTCTGTCTGTCTGTCTGTCTCAGTTTTCCACTAAAAAATGCACATTTAAATCAGTGTTACCTGCTGTTGTTGTTTTTTTTATTATTATTGTTTGTGGAATTTACTAGCAATTTCTGAGTGAAAATAGTTTCTTTATTGGCACTGATGGTTCCACAAAGAGCTTTTAACATGCATGAAACATTTCCATTCCACAAAAGGTTTTTTATAGTGGAAAAAGATTATTTAGGCCCTGTTTACACTAGTGCATTTCAGAATTAAAACATAACTTTTGCTACGGTTATGAATCCAGAGATTTTGACTTTTCAGTGTAAACACAAACCAAAACTGATCATTTTGCAAACGAAGGTGTGGCTTCCTACATTCACTCCCTGATTGGGTTTTCTGGATCATTGCATATCCTTCCCTGATTCGTCAAGCCCCTATCATTTGACCATTACGCTACCAGAACATGGCGATAACAGACCAGCCTGTAAACTTGCTCGACGAGCCTGTAAACAATAACATAGACATGGAACTGCAAGCTTTGCTGACTTTGTTGTCCTTTATAGCAGCCATTGTGCAGTTAAATTGTGCATTTGCTGCAGCCGCTTACATGCAGAAGAGGAAAGCTATTATCATTAGAGCAATCGGCAACTGTTTACACTACGCGCATGCCCAGTGTGCATGAATGGTCATGTGACGTGCGTTTTCGGTCGTGTAGTGTGGATGGAGATCTTTTAAGCATAAATGCCAGTACACTGTAAACCCTAAAAATTTGACAAAACTCAAATATTTTGAGAAGTTTAAGCAGAATTTGCATATTTTTATTTTGTACACAGGCATTTTAATTGCTCTTAGCATTAATTATTTGAATAAGCAAATTAATTAATTCATTCAGTCATTTAACTTAAAATTGTCATGTAATCTCAACTTAAATATTTTAGTAGAGGAAACTTGGCTAGCTTTAACTAGCTCATTCAGTAAATGCTAAAATCCCAGACCAGTTTAAGTTTGTCTAAACGAAAAGAGACCAGTTCATAAGACAACATAGTTTAGATTACTTAAAATGTGTTAGTTTTGTAAACTCAAAAGAAAAAGTTCTAAAAACAAAAAAATATAATTTGATTGAAATAATGTATTTAATTTAAGTTTACCCTACTCAAACCAATTACGCTGTAAAAAATAATGGAAAAAAAAATAATGAAAAAATATTTTTCTTTGAAATAAAAAATCAGAGTTAATACGATAAACATTTTTTGAGAATCGGCAACCTTTATTGAAATATTATTAAAAGATTTTATTAGCATATTGGGCAATTATGTGTTTTATTTGTGATGACGCAGCCAAATTGTGCTATTTTTATGATTTATGAAAAAATGTATGTGGTTCAGATTCAATAATATTTGAGTTTCTATTTATTAAACCAATTTCCTTCATTGTATCAAATACAATTTTTGATTTCAATAAACTCAAAATTTTAAGGCCAACCAGGTTACTTACTTTTTTAAGTTAAACCAACAATATTTTTTTTAAAGTGTATGTATTTTGAGTGTTAGGGTTTACTGTGTATAGACAAGGATTTTTTTTATTTTCAGATGCTGTGTCAAATGAAAACGCACAAGATTATTATAATGTTCTTCACATTACAAAAAACATGGCTCTTTTAAAGGGATTGTTCACTTTGAAATGAACATTCTGTCATCGTTTACTCACCCTCAAGTTGTTTCAAACCTGTATGAATTTCTTTCTTCAGCTGAACACAAGGGAAGATATTTTGAAGAATGTCAGTAACCAAACAGTTAACTGGATCCATTGACTTCCATAGTATTTTTGTTTTCCTACTATGGACGTCAATGGCTCCAGTTAACTGTTTGGTTACTGACATTCTTCAAAATATCTTCCCTTGTGTTCAGCTGAAGAAAGAAACTCATACAGGTTTGAGGGTGAGTAAAGGATGACAGATTTTTCATTTTAAAGTGAACTATCCCTTTATGAACGGTTGACTGAAAGGTTCTTTGGGGAACCAAGAAATGGTTCTTCTATCCATGACATCAACCCACCTTTATTTTTACCTGGAAATGTCTATTACAAAATAAGAGGTAGCGATGTAATTGTTGCCATTACATTTTTGACAAATCTGTACCAAAGGACATTAGTTTCGGCTCTTTGATTAAGTCCCTTGTCAACTCAATACCCCTTAAACTGATATTCCCTCAGAGCGAGTTTATAGGAAAACAAATTGCTTCTCTGGTTGAGGAAATGAAAGGCAAAAAAAGTGATGAATGACTTAAGAAGGAGAAAAAAAAGAGGGTGAAGTGTAAACATCCTTCTGAAACAAAGTTGAAGAGCAGATCTCCGAGACCTCCTTGTTGAAGTTCACCATGTACGAGGCTGCTAACGCACAATGGCATTACGGTCCCGCTTCAATTTGCCGCGGCAGACAGGCGATTAACTGCAGTTTAATCTGCACGAGGCCTTATTCTCCTCAACATTCTGATCTACGACACTATTTTTAGCCCCACAAAACAACCCCGCTTCCCCAACCCCCTAAAAACACTGCAGGCGTCTGTGAGGAATCCAGCATTTAAGATAAGAGCGCAGGCTCTGCGTGAGGATGTTAAGTTTTTCAGCATGACATGCATGTGATTCATGCAAATTCTCCCTTGTCTTTACTGTTTACTGTTTTGTTTCGAGCGAGTTTGAGGCGGTTCAGCGTGGTGCATCACAAGGTCCTCGGGCAGTTGATAATATATGGGTTCTCTGTTTAAAAAGATTGGAGAAGATATTGACTTCTAGTGCAAGTATCTATAAACCTGGCCCTTGCCCTGCAATGTGACTTCTGACTGTCAAAACCATTACGACTTTCAGTTGAAGGCACAAAGTTTTGTCATTATTTGCTCACCTTTGTGCCCTTCCACACCCATATGACTTTGTTTCATCTGTGGAAGATGACAGTAGACTTTTTGATTATTTCCCAAAAATCATCACGGAGGGGATTGCTTCTATATTCAATGACTTGAAGCTTTTATTAGAGTAGCCAAATGAGCTTTTATTTCTCTCTGGCTCATTTTCAAATCAATGACTATATCTATAAACTACTGAAACAATTTGACCAAACCAAACAATATACTGCTTTTGTACTTACACTACTTTATTAAATCATACAATTTTGTCTAACGGACTATAAAATAAATAACTTATATGGTTACTTTAAGTATGAGTCGATTAAACAAAAAGGGATTTTTTTAGGCACACTTAACCAAAGGGGGAAAAAAATCTATATCCGTTTTCAATCAATATTAGAGATGTTTTTAATGTATTTGTTTCAGCCTGAATTGCTTTGTATATTGTTCAATATTGAATATTTCATTGTGTTTCTCCCTATGTTCTCCTTTCCGCCTAAATTTATATTTAAAACATCAATATTATTTAATGTAAATCATTATTCATCAAGCACTAACTTAATTTGTTGTAGTATTAAAGAGTTCATTTTATTTATATTATGGGTTTTATTTATGTTTTTTTACATTATGCAATATATTTATAGAGAAAATTAAATTTGAATTTCATTGTCGGCCATGACATGAAACGAATTTGTTGCATCCATATTTACTTGTTTATTTTAATATCTGTAATACATAGTTATTTATTCATTCATTCATTCATTCATTCACAACAGTCACTATTGGACTGCCATATGGAAAAGAGCAGCATGGACATTCTTCAAACATACTCCTTTTGTGTTTCGCAGGAAAAAACACACAATATACAGGTTTGTAAAGGAATGAGGGTGAATGAACAATGACAGCACTGTATTTTGGGTGAACTGCCTCTTTAAGTAAAGAAAAAGCAGCTCAATGACAGATTGATGGTATAATAATGGCTTAACGTCTGTCATACGAATGTCACAAATTCGATCTATTGACTCTCGCAGAAAGAGACGAAACTTGCTGTCACAGTGTGTTTGGTGCTGATACAATGTTTCGCCACACTATAGCACTTCCTCCAGCTAAATTTGATAACTTACATGAGAACATTTTTCCTGTCTGGTACATTTATAGGCAATGCTATGACTTTTATTTTTGACAGACAGGACTTTCCAGACTGTCTTTCATCTTGTTGGTCCATATCTCTTTTTGTACAATACAAAGCTTTATTAGATATTTTAGATCTTGCTGTATTGTTATACGATTATGGGCTCTTTTATTTATTATTGGAGTTAGAAAATTTCTGTCATTCTACTTGCCTATTATTTGTTAAATTTACTTGCTATTATTATTATATATTTTTTTAGTTTTAAAAGTTATTTCTACAGCATTTTCTTATTCAATATAGTATCATCTTAAGTCTTAAATCTTAAGTCTAAATTATTTTTGTTAAACAATTGTATGATACAAAGAATGTTTTGCTAACATTCCCATTAAGTTTAAACAAACTTTTATGTAAGATGCGATTCATCGATTTGACAGCACTACATATTAAAATAACGCCTTGAGAACATTATTAAAGACCACATAACACAACCATTAACGTTACTTGAAGAACTTTGAGAGAACCTTGCTAGGACGTTAGCTAAAGTTCACTGTTCCATGTTAGCTGGGATGGTTTCAAGCAAAAAGGGTTGAACATAATTGACAATAGTTTGAAACACATACCATTGCTCACTATTTTGCCAACGTATATCGTGAAGGTCGTTGCTTTTGTCTAGAGAGTGTATCTAAACTTAGAAGATTCTCCGTTGAGCATGTTGTTTGACACTCATATCTGCTTTTCTCCCATCAATGTCACAACACCCACCCCCCCTTCTCGCCCACTGTCAATGTTGTGCTTCCAACTTTTTCAGAGCGGCTTTGATATATTTCTTTGGAAGAGAGGTGTTGCAATTTAGAGCTCTGAGAATTTTTAGATCAAGACGTGCTTTCTCTCTATCTCTCCAATTCCCATCGGTATCAAAGCCAGCTGGCAAGGTTGCAATCAAAAAGCTGAAAATGACTTTCGGAAAACGCGACGCGTTTGACCTGCTCATGAAAAGTGAGGGAGCATTGTAGTTTTGATAAAAGAACGCAGAGATGTTGATAACGACTGTTAGAGTTAGCGAGGATTGTGTAATTGTTCAGTCAGTTTATACAGGTCTCTTCTGAATAATTTCCAACAGAACGCTGCGTTCATAGAGAGAGAATGCATATATTGTTTCGTGTGTTCTAGCAGGCAGAATGCGCAGGACGCGTCCCACTCTTGCGAACAAGCTTCCCCTTATTTTCCTGCTTTCTGGGAGATTGAGGTCATTGTTAATTGAAACACAGACACATGTTAATTAGTGTGAGATATTTTTCCCCTGAATCTCTCCAAACTAACGATGTCCTTCAATTAATTACTGGGTGCACGTCTCTGCTGCAAGCTAGTGCTTGCTAGTCAAGAGAAAAATAAATTAAAGGAACTGTTCAGCCACAAATGAACATTCGCTCACCCTCGTGCCGTTCCCCTAATAGCTTTCTTTATTCTGTGGAGCACAACAGATTATGTTTGGCAGAATGTTCACGCTGTTCTTTTCCTTTTAAACCCAATTCCAGTTGGTGTTTTTGATATGTTGCAACACAGTAAGGGAAGTTAATTCAAATAATGACTTAAAGGAGTGATGAATTGAGAAATCAACTTTCCCTTGAGCCTTTGATTTATAAAAGGTCATGATAATATAAGAATATCCTGAAAGTTTTGAAACTGAAAACTTTCTTTTTAGTAAAAGCAAAGCTTTTATAGACACCAGGCCCAGAAAACGAGGATCTCAAATCAATGACGTAATAGAAGGGGGAAACGGGACCTCTACAGCTAAATGTTTACGCCTGCTTATGTAGCCCCGCCCACCTGCGTATGTATCCCCACCCACCTGTTTATGTATCCCCACCCACCTGCTTATGTATCCCCACCCACCTGTTTATGTAGCCCCGCCCACCAACTCATGGAGCTAAACTAGCGATAAGCATGCTGTAGATAGCAAGATAATCATTTGTTAACAAGACACAGGTAACACTGGATTTGCAGATATATTGAGATTAAAACACAATGCTGGGCCTTCTATAGTCCAATTACTTCCAAGTCTTCAGTGCTGCACGCCCATTAAAACCCAGCGTTCAGGAAAGAGCCTCAAAACCAGTGTAGAAAAGGTGTAGCCTGTTACTTATTAGTTATGATGTTTTTGAATGTAAAAAAACACACAAATGTCAGACAACAGTATATATATATATATATATATATATATATATATATATATATATATATATATATATATATATATATATATATATATATATATATATATAGGGTCAAGGGTTACTTCAGCGATTAGCATATGGCTTTCTATCAGTAGAAACCCTGGAGTATATTCAAATGATTGTGATCCCCCCATCATATGACCCTGAGATGAGAGATTTATACATTTTATTTCTGGAAACATTACTCCGATGATGAAATATCGTCGATTTGTGTCATAGGTAACATTTTTGGCCAGAGGCTAAAGACTACAGCCAGCAGAGGGAGCTATTTCCTCATGTTTTCAACCCGCACATGGGGCGGGGGATGGGGTCGCACTCACAACTCAGCTCGCAGATGCAGGCATTCATGTTCGGAGCTATGCTGAGCAATGTGTGTTAACTTCTCAAATGAATTCCTATTAAAAGTTAAGCTTCCAAAGGCATGAACTGAACACGCGTTGTGAATGTATATGCTGCGAGCGGACGTGTTTACCTCAGCTCTCATCACGAGAGCTCATTCAGTTCATTTATCACGGTAAATGTGATCTGACTCCTACTGCGTTTGTGCTGTGACACTCCCCTCAGCGGCTCACTCACATTATATTGAACAGACACGTTGAGTTTTTAATTGTAGTGTCTGTTCTCTAACTGAACTGATTTTATGAAGATGAACGCGGTGGGAAAGTGATCCAGTCACAGTGATTCAGTAGCGGTGGCTTTGGGAGTGGCCTCGTAGGGCAGCGAAGCATTCTGGGAATTGTAGTCTTTCATCCCGATGAGACGACAAATACATTTTCTGTCTTTTCTCAGTCTAGAAAGCACCAAATTCAAAAATAATTTCACATTTCTACTACATTAATGACCCAATTTAAATACAGATTCATCTTCACAGCACTGAAATACCCCTTTAAGAAAATAGTGTGAAATAAATGATTTAGTTGAATTGTTAGTCCTGGCATCAATTTAAACGTTGGCCTGAGAGAAATAAAAATAAAAGCTCACTAGGATACTCTAATAAAGCTTAAGTAATTAATTTCAGACCAGGAGGATTTCCTGACGACTAACAAGTTTTTCCGTGGTGTTTTTTTGATTGTTGGGGATGTAATCAATCTGACATGTGTATCAAACACCTGTTTTCCCCAAACAGAATGGCTGCCACCTTCCATTTTAATCAGCCACAGGAAAACTGCCATGGTGTGTTTGACATAGCTCTTATCCGCCACAAAAAAAAAAAAGCATTGATCTATCGCCACTCCACAGAGAGATCACCCCCAAGCGATATTTATGAGACTCACTATCCACCTCCTACAGGCGCAAATGATGTCCTTTCCGGAAAGGCACACGTGTACCTGAGCGTGGTGGGCGCCTTTCCATGGCATGTTGCCTTTACATTAAGAGAAACGCTCCAGTACAATGCTATTTTCTGAAGTAGTACTTAAGAGGAGGGGAGGGACCTCTGGAGTTTCCGCCGCTCGTTGGGAGTCTTGATAGTGGGAAAGAGGGGTGAAAAAAAGATTGTTCATTTGAAAGCACTCTGTATCCTCAAAGGGACGGCTAAGCGCATAGGGAAGAGTTGAAATCCTCCATTAGACTGAAAGGTTACAGGCTAATAACTGACTGTGGAAACAGGATAGGAGGATGAATGCTTTTTGGCATTCGAGCTAAGTGAAAATTGTGTCTTGCAAACATGAGCATATAGCGGAAGGTATTGCCTGTAATAGCAGGATGTTAGTGGACATCAACTCAAAATTGACCTTATTTATTAATGTGTTCCTGGACTCATTGTGATTTATTTGGAGCATCTTATTCCAAAGAAAAAACATGTCTTTGCAAGATTTCATCAACATTGTTCTGCCTATGATATAACAAGGTCTAGATTATTTTGCAGGACCATTATATTTATTTTAGTGAGCACTGTAAAATCGATTAATCGCGATTAATCATATCTAACGTGTGTGTGTGTGTGTGTGTGTGTGTGTGTGTGTGTGTGTGTGTGTGTGTGTGTGTGTGTGTAAACTCATATATTTACAAACTTAGTTTTGTGTATAGCACACAAAATAAATGGTACAAACCTTTGTTAGATGCGATTAATCGTGATTAATCATGATTAATGGATTTGACAGCACACATTTATTTTGTGTGAGTTGTTTTGTGTGATACATAGATGTGATTAATCGTGATTAATCGATTTTACAGCATTAAAATAAACATTAGGATCCTGCAAAATAATCTAGACATTGTTATATCATAGGTAGCACAATGTTGATGTTTACACACACACACACACACACACACACACACACACTTACAAACTTTTATGTTAGATGCGATTAATCGATTTGACAGCAATGTTTTGTATTTTTTTGTATTTTAGAATTGTGTGATCTGAGATCTTCACAAGCACAAACGAGATCAGCTTTTCAATTTTAGATGACACTCACAGCTGTCTGATGACATGGGGAAACTGGTTATAAATATAATATTTCCCTTCTGCCATGATTCATTCATAGTTTAATCATAACTGTTGCATTTATTTTTCTTTTATTCACAAATGATTGTTGCTAATCTGTTACCAACTAATACAGCAACATAATATTACTGATAATAAAAT
Source organism: Pseudorasbora parva (assembly GCF_024679245.1). Taxonomy (NCBI): domain Eukaryota; kingdom Metazoa; phylum Chordata; class Actinopteri; order Cypriniformes; family Gobionidae; genus Pseudorasbora; species Pseudorasbora parva. The sequence goes on along the minus strand of NC_090185.1, from coordinate 32,941,693 downwards.
AAATTCAAAATATTAATGTATTATGAATATATATATATATATTCATATTAATATTGTTAATATATCTGAAAAATACAAATATATTTATAATAAATATATAATATCATTAACATTATTATTTAATCCATTATTATTATGCAAATATAATGTTTCTATTGATAAACACTAGCAATCACATATATAACCATTATTAAGTATCAAACGAAGACATGGTATCGCTGACAAATACATACACTCTATTTTTAGATGGATAGTTCTCTAAAAATATATTAGTATCCAATAGACATACTGGTTTGACATGAGGGTAAATAAAATGACACAATTGTCTTTTTTGGGCAGTGTGTTCTATATATGCAGACCTGTTGTTCAATTGTCCATTGCAAATGTGAATGACAAGTCGAATTACTCAGAGCGACCGAAGCGAGACGCCACAATCGAGCAGCCATGGAAGACGCTCTTCCGCGTAATCAAGTTGTACAAGAGCATGCTCCACTAATTCACATCTAATGCACAATTTTTATCTAAGATCTAGGTCAAATAGTATGTCTCATCGAGAGAAAGAAAACTTCCAGCCTGCCTTTTATTTCAAATGAGTCACCCCCCCCACCCCACCCCACCCCAATATAACATGCATTATTCGGCTTCTCCCGCTCAAGCATGGGTGCACAATTATGTCAAGCAATGCCTTGGCTTGAACAAGCGCCTGAATGGTTCACTTGGTCGTAAAGAAGATCGCAGAAGCACTCAACTACTTTATTATTTAAAACCCATCATATGCTCATTTCTGAGACTTGAGCTCTGCCGCATCTCCTGGGTTCAGATGAGGTGGATCTGTTTGCGTAATCCCCGTCGACCCTTATTGGTATAGTCGGCACAGGGAATGTGGAATTCCGTGTCCTGTGAATGCAACCAATCCTTGGAAAATGCCACCTATCTCATGTCCTAAGCAGGGAACCCCAGGTGATTTTAGAAAAATGTCAAGTTTTTCATCTCACAAGCTGGACGGTTTGACATTGTGAATGAGTTCAAACTGATATGACAAACAGATGGCGCTTGACAATTTCACTTGATTGTTGGATATTGAAGGAATATGTAATGATGTGAAAAGATCTGTGAGCAGACTGGAAAGCTTTTTAATGGAATTTTAATGGTACCATGTTAAAAAAAAAATCATTGTAATAATATGGTGGTCTTTGAAGATAAATTTAATTATCCTGTAATTTTTTTTAAATTACTTTTTGGACATTAACCATATTACCATGTAATAGCATAACTATGCCATTGTACTTCCAGAGTACTTTTTATAAGTGATGGTACTCAAGGTTTTGCCATGGTACAAATAATATGGTATTACCATATTTGGTATATTTTGAATTTCCTGACTTGCAGAGTTTTACATTTTAATCATCCTATTATACGCGTATACCAATTTATTAATTAGTTCTTGCTATGACCATGACTGATACCTCAAATCAAGTAGGCTGTGCATTTTTCTGAATGATCAAATTTTGGGATTTTTGTCTGGCAGACAAAAAAACAGAGGAAAAACTCTTTGCAGTAAAAAAGATTTGCACTGAAGGAAGGCCTCGAGCCATATCTGGGGACCATATTTGGGGTGCGCCTTTGAATTGCACCAGTAAGCATCTACCAGCAACCAAACAGAATACCTTAGCAACAATGGAGCAACCATCCAGAATGCATTGTGGCAACGAGTTTTGCACAGAAAATGCAAAATTTTTGTTAGTTTAACAGCATGGTTTATTTTTTCACCTTTATCTTTGTGTGTTTTGCCCAACATCAACTGTCTTGAATCTCTCCAGAAAGCAAGAAAAATATGCCCTTGTTTGTGAAACAGTCTCCCCTAAGTCAAATAAATAACAATGGCGAAGGAGCTGCCATAATGGAAGCTCACATGTCATGAGGAATGCTCCTAAGGCGGCGCGAGAGGGGGTTGTTATGCAGTGTGGGCGCATGCATGCACGTCTTTATCCTCGAACACGTCAGAATGATTCATACGATGACAGAGCAGCCACTGTGCTGGCCCCGCCATCGCTTCCCGCTCACAAGTGGCTGCTTTGTGCCTTCGTCAACCTCGGTGCAGAGAGATGGCAGGACACGACGAGCAGGACCCATTCAGTGAGAGATGCCCACTCTCTCTGGATTTGAACTGTCCAAGACCAGCGAGGAGGAGAGGGAGCGAGGTTAGGCAGCAATGGGGAGTCTTGCCAAGTAGACAGGCAGCATCCATTCCCATCCTGAATTTAATATCCTAATGCGCTCTTGGAATCGCAGATCTAATAAGATGGAGGGGGAGGGAGGGAAAGAGGGAGGGAGGGAGAGAAAGAGGGTGGCCCTTTTCAATAATGAAAACTGGGCAGAAATCTCTCAAGCAGTGAGAGAGAGCGAGAGAGGCCTACCATAAATTACCGAGTCAGGAAGTGACACGCACGTCTCCAAAAGCTCTTGGAAATGCCAATATCTGGACTTATTTGTTGTGCAAAGATGCGGCTGTTGCAATCCCAAGCAGTTAAAGGGCTTTGCAGGGTGGAAAATTCAAGACTGAAGCATTGCTGACTGTGAACCCCAATCCAGCCAGTGTGAAAGAAACAGCCAACTGCTTAACTATATCTCCCTCTCCATCACCTTTTCTTTAGTCCTATCTTTTCGTAGAGTTCAGGGTTTTGATTATTGCTCCACAGCACATATTTGTCAATTTAAAACACATTTTTGACAGTGTTGTAGCCGAGACCAGCTCATTCGAGTCCTGACTGAGACCTGAGTAGGGTGTGTCAGAGTAAAGATAAGGCCAGATTTACTACACAGGGCAAACTAGCGTGAGAGCGCAATTCCAAAAAAAAACGCAGATGGGAGCACATGATCTATTGACGACGTGCATATATATATATATATATATATATACATATGCACGTCGTCAGTAGATCATATATATATATATATATATATATATATATATATATATACACACATATATATAATATAAAAAAAAAATTTTAAAGCTAAATTACTTATCAGGAATATAAAAAAAATAGTTCTGCCTGCTAGGTGATGTGACACAGCATGTATTTTCGTGCAGCATTGATTACTTTGTGAGAGGCGAACAGTTCCAGTGTAACTGTGGATAAAGAAGTTGCAAAATAAAGACCAATGTGAACAACCAAGAGCAGCGCAAATTAGTGCCTGGTTAAAGACATGCTTTTTTTGGATGGTTAATAATGGCACAAAAACCAGTAAATTGATGAGTATAAGCCTTTAAATCACCTTGCATAATTCATTAAAATACTCTCCTCCCATATATTTTGCATCTGAAAGGGAAATTCCTACAAATTTAGCCGCAAAAATGTGGCCTTTTCAGCACTTGACTGAATATCTATAATCCTGACAGTAGTTTTTAATGCCAAAAAAGGATTTGCATTGGTGCAAACTGTTAGTAAATCTGGCTGGCCCTACAGCTATAAGAGGGTTGAGTCTGAGGCAAGACCCAGTACTGAAAAGGGTTGAGTCCTGAGAGGGTCGGGTCCAAGGCGAGACCAAGTCCGAGGCGAGGCCGAGTCCTGAAGAGGGTCGAATCCTCCTGAAGAGGGGCAAGTCCAAAGTGATTCCGAGTCCTGAAGAGGGTCGAGTCCAAGGCAAGTCTGAGTCCAGAAGAGAGTCGAGTCAGAGGCGAGGTTGAGTCCTGAAGAGGGTCGAGTCCAAGGCGAGTCCGAGTCCAGAAGAGGGTGAGTCTAAGGCGAGGCCAAGTCCTGAAGAGGATCAAGTCTGAGGTGAGGCGGAGTCCTGAAGAGGGGCGAGGCGAGGACGAGTCCTGAAGAGAGTGGAGGCCGAAGCGAGGCCGAGTTCAGAAGAGGGTCGAGGCTGAGTCCTGAAGAGGGTTGAGTCTGAGGCGAGGCCAGGTCCAGAAAAGGGGCCAAGGCCAAGTCCTGAAGAGTGTGGAGTCCGAGGCGAGGCCGAGTCCTGAAGAGGGTTGAGTCTGAGGCGAGGCCGAGTCCTGAGGAGGATCAAGTCCGAGGTGAGGCCTAGTCCTGAAGAGGGTGGAATCCGAGGCAAGGATGTGTCCAGAAGAGGGTCGCGGCCGAGTCCTGAAGAGGGTTGAGTCCGAGGCGAGGCCGAGTCCTGAAGAGGGTTGAGTCTGAGGTGAGGCCGAGTCCTGAGGAGGATCAAGTTCGAGGTGAGGCGGAGTCTTGAAGAGGGTGGAGTCTGAGGCAAGGCCGAGTCCAGAAGAGGGTCGAGGCCGAGTCCTGAGGAGGATCAAGTCCGAGGTGAGGCCGAGTCCAGAAGAGGGTCGAGGCCGAGTCTTGAGGAGGATCAAGTCCGAGGTGAGGCTGAGTCCTGAGGAGGATCAAGTCCGAGGTGAGACCGAGTCCTGAGGAGGATCAAGTCAGAGGTGAGGCCAAGTCCTGAAGAGGGGCAGGGCGAGGCAGAGTCCTGAAGAGGGTCAAGTCCGAAGCAAGGCTGAGTCAAGAAGAGGGTTGAGTCTGAGGTGAGGCCGATTCCCGAAGAGGGGCGGGGCGAGGCAGAGTCTTAAGAGGGTGGAGTGCGAGGCAAGGCAGAGTCCTGAACAGGATTAAGTCCAGAAGCGAGACCGAGTCTTGAAGAGGGTCGAGTCCAAGACCAAGATTGAATCGGATCAAGTCTAAGTTGATATTAAGACCAGAACAGGGTTGAGTCCGAGTTGAGACGAGACCTGAAGAGGGTCAAGTCACAGTCGGGACCAAGACCTGAACAGGTCAATACTGAGACCAGAAGAGGGTTGAGTCCGAGTGCAAACTATCACATGAATCTTGAGTACTACAACAGATTTTTAAGGCCATCAGAATTTCTTTCTCTTTTGGGAAATATATGGAAGTATAAAATGGTTTGGAGAATAAATTACATTGATGGCCAATCAAATGCTCTCTAAAATTTGAATGGCCCTCCCCATAATATCACGTCACATACTAACATTAACAGTTAGCAATCTGGTATGAATGTGGCGTAAACTAAATTTCAAGTGTCATGTTATTCCATCTGTAGGAAAGAATAATCACAAATGATATCTCTTTTATATTATAATTGCTTCTTTAGATGGAAGAGCGATTATATGGTGAGCAAAATGCACTTTCTTCTGTGGAACAGTAGATTTTGAAGAATATCTCTGCTTGTATTTGTCCATACAATAAAAGTTCAATGTTTTTTTGAGCTATTGTTTGTACAGAAACAGTTGAAACATTCTTTGAAATATCTTCTTGTATGTGTCACAGAAGAAAGTCATACAGGTTTGGAATGACAAGTTGAGTAAATTATTTATTAAGACCGTGAACATGGTCAATTTTCAATATCATGTTGGCTTAAAATGAACAAAACTAGGAACTAATTCCTCTTCTGGGCTATAAAGGAACAACCCTTGAGCAATAAAATCTTTTTTTCGGCTTATTGCGCTCCTTATTCTGTCTCTCCTGATCACCTCCTTGTTTTCTCTTGAATATACATGTCTGCGCTGGTAATTACTGCACAGATCGCTCTGTTATGTAGCGCAGAGGATGTGGTGTCAGTATGAATTAGGGATGAGACAGCCCTGCAGCTGACGTCTGCACTCGTTTTGAAGATATAATCATCCACCCTCGTGGCTCCACCAGCACTCGTTTCCGTCCCCACCTTCTCTTTACGCTAAAACACATGCTAATTGCTATTATTAGCCCGCTAGGTTTCAGCAAAATAAATCGATTACGCTGACCTAGTTGATTTGAGGTTTATAAACAGGACAAGGTTTATCGTCTCCCATGCTGGTGGGATGATGGGATGGTTGTGATGCTCCAGCTTAGTTTTAGCAGCAGGCATCTTGTCATTCCAGGATCAAGGCCATACCCTGCACAGTCCTAGGAAATAGTCTAATTCTCTTTCTTATTCTCGGAAATAGTGCTAATCTCACTATAAAAGTCAGACAAAAGCATGTGATCCAGAGGACAGAACGGGACCGTTATATCCTCATTACGGCCGTTGTCTCTAGCTTTGTCTCTCTTCTTGTGCATTATCCCAAACTAAAAACCTAACAAATAACATCATATTCAAGGTTAAAGCAATATGTAACGCTTGTGACTCAAATAAATGCTACTAAATCATAAACAGCTTGCAGTAATATCACGACATTGCGGTATGTTCCAAAGCTTTCAAGACCAAATAAAATAAGATAAAATCAATAAATATATAAATGAGTGCTGTGAAATCGATTAATCACGATTAATCACATCTATACTTTATGTATTAGTGCTGGGAAATCGATCTAAAATAAAAGTTTGTTTACACATAATATATAGGTGTGTACTGTATATATATATATACAGTACACACCCATATATTATGTGTAAAAAACTTTTCTATATAAATTGTATGTATAGTGTGTGTGTATATATATAAATATATATATAGAGAGAGAGAGAGAGAGAGAGAGAGAGAGAGAGAGAGAAATATTTTAAAATAAATATAACCATTCTTACATATATACATGCATGTGTGTATTGATATATTCATAATGGTTATACATAGTACACAAACATATGCCTATTATGTAAACACATGGAGATTTGCTAACAACACCATTACAATGTGTCTGCAATGTAATGAACACATTTATTTGGAGATAGTGTGGGAGGACAATGAAGGATATAGGACAAAACGACTTCGCAGGAATTCAAATAAATTAATTTAATGTATTTTTCCTGCTAGGCGATGTGACTGCATGTGTGTTCATGCAGCATTGATTACTTTGTGAGAGGCGAATAGTGCTAGTGTGACTCTGGGTAAAGGAGTTGGCACACTTGCATTTGAGCATGCACTTTTTATTTTTACACACTATTCGCTCCAGTGTTTGTGTTCCTCTGCGGCATGCAGCATTTTTTTTAACTCGGCACTGAGCTGCTTATCATTCTAGAGGCTGGTTACCTCTCGCTGGCTTTGATCAAACCCTGTTTCTAGACACCCCTCCGCTCCGCCTTTACTCGGCTTGCCATGAAAGAACCTGACGCCCATTACCTCTGCATCTATCCCAGAAATCCTCTCCGCTATTTCCTGATGGCCTATGGGGGGCTTTGATGGAATGTCATAGGTTGTTATGAGTGGGTGAGAAGTGCCAAGCTCTCAGAGGTTCCCCCAGCCCTGTCCTCCCGCCCCGCACTAAGCCGTTTGTTGCTGGCGTGACGGTAGCAACCGCTAACCGTTGCTAAAAGTGGCCTGCTTTTCCTAGCACTGGCTAATCTCACTTTGTTTCGTCCAAGCTCCTAGTTTCCAAAAAGCTTGCACTTAAATAACAGCGCTGGCTTTTAAGAGCCGGCCAAGGCCAAGATGGAGGGAATTACGGAGGTGAGGACGGCGCACGCTTCATCGCTGTAGATAAATCGACGCCGTTCAGTCGCGACATGATGCGGCCCGCCAAATATATTCATGCACTTATAATGCAAGACAGGATCTTAATCATTCAACGCTAGTGTTTTTGTTTGTGGCTGGTGTTTTTTTTTTCTTCTTTCTGTCTGCCGAGTGCCTAAAATATTTAACAAGGCTTGTTCTATTTTTGGATGGAAGCTCATTCTCCCCCACTGTGTGTGATCCTTTTCTTTTTTTCTCTTTTCTAACCATGATACAACGACTTCTGAAATTCAGTAGGATGCAGTTTTTAGCTTTGCCAAGAACCCGCAGAGAGTGTGGCTTTGGGGTATGACGGTATTTACCTGCCGAGAGTTGAAATGTGTTACTTGGTAAAGATTCAGCTGTACCATTAATACCACAGTATTTCAGTGACGCCACTCTAAAACTCTTCTAGAAAAGCACCAAGGAGAATACTAGAGCTTATTCTCTGATAGTGAGGGTTTGTTTGTGAATCTTTTTTAAGCAAATATTTAAAAAAGTTTTTTTTGATGGCTTTTGATTGTTTTTAGATTTATTATTATTATTTTTATAGTGTAAAATCAATAAAAATACAAACAAATGTATTTGTTTTTTCATGTGATTTTTATTTTTAACTAATAATATTAATAACTAATCAAGTATTACTATTATTATAATCTAAAATACATAAAATACAAAAAATATAGCGTTTAAGATAATAATAATATTAATAATAATAACAATAATGATAATTATTATTATTTTTATTATCATTATTATTATTATTATTATTATTATTAGTTTAAAAATAAATAAACAATAAATATAATATAATACAATATATGAATGTATTATTATGTAATGGTACATAACATTTGTTTATCATGTGATTTGTTTTAAATTAGTAATAAAATTAAGGATAATTAGTAGTATAAAATATAAAACACTATAAATAATAATAATAATAATAATAATAATAATAATACAACTATTTATTATTATTATTATTATTATTATTATTATCAATTATATTATTATTATTTATTACTTTAAAATAAATAAAACAATTAATACAACACAATACAATATGTTTATGTATTATTATGTAATGTTGTAAAATAAATAAAATATTTGTTTATCATGTGATTTTTAAAAAAGTAACAATAATTAAAGTAATGGTACTTAGTATAAAACACCATTATTATTATTAATAATAATAATAATAATAATAATAATAATAATAATAATAATAATAATAAATTATTATTATTATTATTATTATTATTATTATTATTTAGAAAATAACATAAAAGGCAAATAAACAAGTAGTTTAAAATAAACAACACAATATATAATAATAGTAATAAGACTAAAAATAAAAATAAATTGTGGCAGTTATAATATTTGTTTGTTATTATTTGTTTTAAAATTACAATAAATAAAGGCATTATTTTCATAATTATTAGTATAAGTTAAATGACACAATAATAATAATAATAATAATAAGAAGAAGAAGAAGAAGAAGAAGAAGAAGAAGAAGAAAATCATGAAAATTATTATTAGCATTTTAAAATTTGTGTATCTCCAAATCACATCACAAATTTGCTGTACAAGTGTGCTAGATCATTAGACTTCAGGGAATACATTTAGAACTATGTTTCTCAGTTGAAAAATTGCTTGTTAAAGTTAAAGTTAAAAACCTCACTAAACTCTGTTCCATTTATTTGATTTATTTTTTTGGGTCTCAGCACCGGTATATATGGAGGCCAAAACAACTTGTTTTCCACAGTGGCTGGTTCTTTGAAGATATTCTTCATGCAAATTGAAGAATTTGGCAGGTGTCACCATTCACTAAGGACACGTAGCTTATCGGCGTGCATGTTAATCACGTTCAATGCATCCTAGATCTGTCTATTTTCACCTTTTCTTCCTTCCTCCCCTCCTCTCCCTGCTGTGCATCCGTCCATCACAATGACAGACAGATGGGATGCGCCCTGAGAAAAAAAGTAAAAAATTCTACAAGGAAATCTGCTGTTGTGACAGATAGAAAGACCAAAGTCCTGTATTTGTAGACGAATCTTACCTAGAAAAGGCTAATCTGGGAGCAGACTCTCTTCGTAATGCTCTTAGCCTCTGTGCCCTGACCAATCAGAACATATCCGAGTACAGTTTGTCTCTTGTACGATTTCCCACAGGGCAAAAGGTTGGATGCACGTTGGCTCGCTGTCAGTTGTCCACATGGGATTTAATTTGAAGTCATTACTTCTTGAAGGACTGCCATAAATCTTGACGGACGTCATGAGGATTAATTGAAAGGTTTGAAGTGGCATTCTTTATCTCAGTGATGAATGCTAAACACTTTAGATTTGGTTATCGGTTGGCGACACCCAACATAGCAGCCAGAACCCAAAACATGCTGTTGACCAGCCACGGTAGGCATCGCTAATATTCAGAACTGCGTGTCTTTTCTAATTTCCGTCACTACATGTCTTAAAGCACGTCACCTATGGCACCCAACTGTATAAAGGTTTATGACAACACATCCGCAGGTCCTATAAACCAATCCTCTTTGGTTGCAGATCACCTCGAGTGTGACCACCAAACATGCTGTCTGGGATTAGACTCAAAGGTCATATGTCCCAGTAAGCGTGCCATTTATGGGGAGATGAAAGCAAGCGGTTTGAGGAATAGCTTTGAATACCTGCCATGACGTGTGCCTCTCCGCTGAAGAGCAGCATGTAGGATTTTCCTCGTGTCTCAAGCACACAAGTGGCTTCAAATGAGGTTTTTCCACACATGGCTTCCCAGAGCCAAACACAAAAGACCTTGTTGTGGCTGTGAGATGGTTTCTCATTAGAGAGCTGGAGGCTTTTATCCAGGTCTCTGACTTTAGCCCTAGCGCTAAGATGTTGTACATTTCAAGATTACCACCATGATAGATTATACAACTTGGCGGTCGAGACATTTTAGATTGCTTGCTGCTTAGTGTCCTAGTTTATTTTGCCTACAAAACAAGTCAAAACAAGACCTTCACACTTTTGTGCGGGTTAAAACCAGTACTGGGCAGATAACTTGCACACTGAAGTCTTTTACTGTTTACAAATGACGAAAATTGTAGTTAGTAACGTAATCTTGTATTCGGACTACTTTCTGATTACTTTTAGATTACTTTTAGATTACTTTCAGACTTTTGTCCAAGTCAATAATTAGTAAAGGTCACTGGATTTGTTAAAGACAGGGTTTCACATCAGCAGTGTTTAGTAAATTGCATAATTATTCATCTCATACATGGTATAAATGATCATTTTGTCCCTAAATTTAGAAGCATCATTTATGTATTTGCATAAAATTTACTTGCCCATTCTATTTTGTGCATATTGTCAAAGTTAATAGGAATGAAGCATAAACAGGGAGAATAAAAATAATTCTGAATAATCATCTGCCATTGTGTGATTATCATGTAATCCATAAAAACATAATCAGCATTTTAAAATGTCATTCAATCCATTTCCAAGTACTACATTTTTGGAATCTGATTAAATAATCCAGTTTACATGTAATCAGTTACTACCCAGCACTGGTTAAACATTGTTTTCTAAGCAACCCATTGCAGAGAGCATTTTTCTTTTGTAAAGACAGCGGCTCATGAGAGTAACCTATGGGACAGGAACTGAAGGTCACAGCCCAGACTGGCAGGTCACGTTGAAATCATGCATATCAATTAGTTATACAAGTTGCCAAATTTGGCTGCCCGTTTTAGAGCACTGGCATTCCGGGCAAGGTAAGCGCCCACATTTAACCACCACTTCTGCTGTTTTATTGGTGTGGCTTCACTCCAGCATAAATTAATAGGTGTTGCAGTGCATTGCTCTTTCTCTGCTCTGCGCAATGTGTACTTTTTGTTTAAAGACTGTTGAAAGAGGAGTAACCATGACATAAGTTAACTGTTGAGAAAATATACAAATGGGACACTTCAGTTTAAGCTTAGCTAAGTCTAAACCAAGATTAGGTAACAATTTATATCCAAATTAAAGAGAGTGAGTGAGCAAGTGGGTGAGTGGCTGAGTTACTGTGTGTGTGGGTAAGTGAGTGAGTGAGTGAGTGACTGCGTAAGTGAGTATGTAAGTGAGTAAGTGGCTGATTGCGTGATTGGGTGGGTGAGTGAGTGAGTGGGTGGGTGAGTGGGTGGGTGAGTGGGTGAGTGAGTGAGTGAGTGCCTGATTGACTGCATGATTGGGTGGGTGAGTGAGTGAGTGAGTGAGTGTGTGACTGCGTAAGTGAGTATGTAAGTGAGTGAGTGAGTGTGTGACTGCGTAAGTGAGTATGTAAGTGAGTGAGTGCCTGATTGACTGCATGATTGGGTGAGTGCCTGATTGACTGCATGATTGGGGGGTTGAGTGAGTGAGTGAGTGCCTGATTGAATGCGTGATTGGGTGGGTGGGTGAGTGAGTGAGTGAGTGCCTGATTGACTGCATGATTGGGTGGGTGAGTGAGTGAGTGCCTGATTGAATGCGTGATTGGGTGGGTGAGTGAGTGAGTAAGTGTCTGATTGACTGCATGATTGGGTGGGTGAGTGAGTGAGTGCCTGATTGAATGCGTGATTGGGTGGGTGAGTGAGTGAGTGCCTGATTGACTGCATGATTGGGTGGGTGAGTGAGTGAGTGCCTGATTGAATGCGTGATTGGGTGGGTGAGTGAGTGAGTGAGTGCCTGATTGAATGCGTGATTGGGTGGGTGAGTGAGTGAGTGCCTGATTGACTGCGTGATTGGGTGGGTGAGTGAGTGAGTGCCTGATTGACTGCATGATTGGGTGGGTGAGTGAGTGAGTGAGTTCCTGATTGACTGCATGATTGGGTGGGTGAGTGAGTGAGTGAGTGAGTGAGTGCCTGATTGACTGCATGATTGGGTGGGTGGGTGAGTGAGTGCCTGATTGAATGCGTGATTGGGTGGGTGAGTGAGTGAGTGCCTGATTGAATGCGTGATTGGGTGGGTGAGTGAGTGAGTGCCTGATTGACTGCATGATTGAGTGGGTGAGTGAGTGAGTGCCTGATTGAATGCGTGATTGGGTGGGTGAGTGAGTGAGTGCCTGATTGACTGCGTGATTGGGTGGGTGAGTGAGTGAGTGCCTGATTGACTGCATGATTGGGTGGGTGAGTGAGTGAGTGAGTTCCTGATTGACTGCATGATTTGGTGGGTGAGTGAGTGAGTGAGTGAGTGAGTGCCTGATTGACTGCATGATTGGGTGGGTGGGTGAGTGAGTGCCTGATTGAATGCGTGATTGGGTGGGTGAGTGAGTGAGTGCCTGATTGAATGCGTGATTGGGTGGGTGAGTGAGTGAGTGCCTGATTGACTGCATGATTGAGTGGGTGAGTGAGTGAGTGCCTGATTGAATGCGTGATTGGGTGGGTGAGTGAGTGAGTGCCTGATTGAATGCGTGATTGGGTGGGTGAGTGAGTGAGTGCCTGATTGACTGCGTGATTGGGTGGGTGAGTGAGTGAGTTCCTGATTGACTGCATGATTGGGTGGGTGAGTGAGTGAGTGAGTGAGTGCCTGATTGACTGCATGATTGGGTGGGTGAGTGACTGAGTGTGTGAGTGTGTGACTGCGTAAGTGAGTATGTAAGTGAGTGAGTGGCTGATTGACTGCGTGATTGGGTGGGTGGGTGAGTGAGTGAGTGAGTGAGTGAGTGGCTGATTGACTGCATGAGTGAGAGAGTGGGTGAGTAAGTATGTAAGTGTCGGTGAGTGAGTGAGTGAGTGGGTGAGTGAGTGACTGATTAAGTGAGTGAGCGACTAAGTGAGAGTGAGTGGGTGAGTGAGCGAGCGAGTGAGTGACTGATTAAGTGAGTGAGCGACTGCGTAAGTGAGTGTGTGAGAGTGTGTGAGTGAGTGAGTGACTGATTAAGTGAGTGAGCGACTGCGTAAGTGGGTGAGTGATTGAGCGGGTGAGCGTGCGAGCGAGTGAGCAAATGAGGGACTGAGTGACTGAGTGAGTGACTGAGTGAGTGAGTGACTGACTGAGTGAGTCAATGACTGAGTCAGTGACTGAGTGACTGAGTGGGAGAGTGACTGATTAAGTGAGTGAGCGACTGAGCGAGTAAATGAGCGAGTGAGTCGATTGAGCGAGCGACTGAGTCGAGGGAGCGAGCGGCTGAGTCGAGCGAGCGAGCGGCTGAGTCGAGCGAGCGTTTGAGTGTGTGTTTGAGTGACTGAGTGAGTGTTTGGGTGAGCGAGTGTTTGAGTGTTTGAGCGAGTGAGCAAGTCATACTTTGAGTTTTTTGAGCGATTTGTGTTTGAGTGAGTGAGTGTTTGAATGTTTGAGTGAGTGAAGGCGAGTGAAATGAGGGAGTGTTATTATTGTTGTATTGTTATTATTAGCATTGACCCGTTTAGAAATGTCCTGTGATGTATAATAAATCAAATAATTGTAATAAATTAACTAATTCTAAATTAATTATTTTGCACACACAAAGTTCTGATGACCTCATATTAATTAAGAGACTACATGGCATAATTGTAGTTTAAAAATGTATTTTTTGTGCTGCAGATTTGCAGTAAATAGGCATTTAAATTAAACTAATGAGGGAAAAGGTAATTTTTTTAATGACTTAAGGATTACATTTTTCTCTTTTTAAAACAACATTTCGAAGCTGAAATCTCTATTCTCAATGGCAATCCCCAGAAATAACAGTAATATTTACTTAGACAGTAATGAGAATGGGTTGTGGGTAGAATGATGGGATAAAATGGTGCTAAAATAGGCTTCATTTTCTATATTTTATAAAATTCTTTCCTTTGATTTTTGGGATGAAATAAAATGGGTTCTTAAAAGGTTTCGAGAGATTCGGGTTAAGCAACAGCTCCTCTGTGAGACATCCAATTCAAATAGAACGAAATGAAGACAATAAAATACAGAGTCGCTCCTCTGGCTGCATATTCTGAAGAGAGGGATCTTGACATCCGTGCACCTGCATTTTTAATTTCCACCCTGACCACTCCACAGGGCTCTAGTTCCTCCACGAGAGATCAGTCAGAGCCAGATGGAGATGTCTTTTCCCGCAAGTCATATATTACTCTTTCATTCCCCTATCTCTCTCTGTCATGAAGCAAAGTACTTTACTGAAGACGTCTCCTGCCAGTGCTCCGCCATCACAGGGTCTCAGGCGAGGCGAAGTGCTTCAGATGTAAAAATAGCATGACGTACTGTCTGCCGATTGGCAAGAAATGATTTGTTAGCCGTCTCACTCTTTAGTGGCTGGTAAAACACAGGAGCCGAAAAAACTGAATTGCAGATGTAATTGAATGAAGAATCACTCGGCTCAAATTACGGCCAATTTAGGCGCAAGGACAAAACGTACATGTCCGTAATGTGTCCTCATTACGTTTTCTGGTTAGTGAAGCCATTCAGAGATCAGGTGACGGACGAATCAAGGGAAAGCAGAAAGGAAGGGCACAGGACTCCGGTTTGCTAAGGCAAACATCACTATTACGTTTGCTCGTACTTGAGTTGGGATTTAAACATTTGGACAATAAAGAAAAAAGAAAAAAAAGAGGAAAAATCTCATTTTTGGGGGTATTTTATAATAATTAAGAGACTACATAGCATATTTGGTAACATTTTAATTATATGCATTAAGTATTGAATTTTTTTTTTCCAAAAAAGTCTTCCTCGAAAGTGCGTAAGGAACCGTTAAGAATCACGAAGTCTAAAAAACTGATCCTTAAGATCAATATATTCTCATTTCTTCTTTGTACTCTTCACATCCTCTACCTTTAATCCTCTGCAAGGTTTATTTTACTAAAATGATCAGAGTCAAAGTTCAGTAAAGGATTAGTTTATCAGTTACGCTGAGATAATCGGGAACGAGCCACTGTGTAAAAATCTTTCTTTCTTTCTTTTTGAACTCTTTGAAAGTCTTATCCCAATCCACCGGAGTTCTTTATCCGTTCTTATCCTGCTCTTAACCTTTGAATCTCGACCGAGTCTCATCAGGCATCTCTGCAGGGTAAAAGTGCCCTGACAGGACTATATGATGACTGTTACAGATGAGAAAAGCCATGCTTCTAATTTACACATTTATCTTGCTTAGGGATATTCTGAAATCTGTATGCTAATTAACAGGTTTATCTTTCCGCCCAAGTCTCACAATGTCCTGTTATAAAAGATTCCAAAACGCCTTCTGGCACTTTACAGTTTGATGTCATGTTTCATTTGTGTGTGTGTGTGTGTGTGTGTGTGTGTGTGTGTGTGTGTGTGTGTGTGTGTGTGTGTGTGTGTGTGTGTGTGTGTGTGTGTGTGTGTGTGTGTGTGTGTGTGTGTGTGTGTGTGTGTGTGATATTACCCATGTCCCCACTTTTCAAAATGCTTATAAATCATATTTTTGTTTTTTGAGAAAGTAAAATTGCAGAATGTTTCTGTGATGGGTTTAGGCGTAGGGGCAGTGTAAGGGGATAGAAAATATGGTTTGTACAGTATAAAAACCATTACGCCTATAGAATGTCCCCATATGTCACAAAAACAGACGTGTGTGTGTGTGTGTGTGTGTGTGTGTGTTTTCTTTTTTTGTCTCTTATTTACGTTTTATTAAATACTATTGTCTACAGTTAACCCTTTACTGATATTATTATCATTATAATTATTATTTATTAGAACATTAGAATGTAAGAAATGTCCCACATCTGCAAACACTGGAAAACATTGAAAAACATTTATTTGTTTGCTTGTTTTAGATAGAAAAACTTCTGTATTCCCTACTATTTACGACACTGTTACTCACTGCAATAGCGGTATTCTATTTATGCATCTGTTTATAAATTCATACTGTAATTTTATTTATTTAATAATACACGTACTGTAAAATAAAGTGCAACCAATAATAAAGTATTATTAATTAGTATTATTATTATTATTGCTAGAAATGCTCAAACATTATACAGTTTTGTTAACAGAGTTGCAAAAATTGCAATGCACATATACAAAAGTAGAAATGTAATTATCTATTAAGAGAAAATATTCTACAATCTCCAAATATTTTATTTAATTTTTTGCATATATTTAATGTATTATATTTAAGATGTTTTATCTCATTTTACACCCTATTTCTGGAAAGGACGTGCTCTCCGTCATCCTTTTGTCTTCTCTACAGTATCAAGTCTATATTTAAACAGCATGTCATTTATTTTATCCTTTGCATATTTATGGGAAGAAGAAAAAAAAAAATCCAAGCCCTAATCTGTAGTTCCCGTAAGCAAGCAGCAAGTAATGTGAGTATCCATAACCTGAACCGCCTGACTATTCTAAAACTATTGATCATTGGGCTCGACACCCCCATCCCAGCATCTCTAGTGGGTTCTCGGGTTGCTTGCATCATCGCCATTGTGTGGAACCAGAGTAAAGCGACAGATTGATAAAATGACCTTCATCCCAGACAGAGGTCAAAGGTCCAAATAGGCGTTCCTCCTAAATGACAGGCCATACATAGTGGTTATGCCTTAAGGTCAGAGCTGGAACAAGGACTAGAGAAGAATGAAAATACTCAACCGTATAAGTGAATAAATGAAAGCAAGGGAGGTAAGAAATCCATTTTCTCTCGTTTAAGAGAGTGTAAGGTAAAACATGCTTAAGTTTTTATGTATCAAGGGACTCCAGTTACAACAGCAAGATATTTTTTATTATGACATTTGAAAGTACCTTTATTTTTGGCCTACTTTTTAATTCTATATCTTTAGGCATAAAAAAACCCAACAGAACATAAGTTATGGCTTTAAAAAAACATCTGAATTCAGTGGAGGGAAAGAAAAAAAACATTAAGCTAGAAATAGCCTGTAATATTTTTCAGAAGGGTAAGAAACTAATGCACGCAAAATAATTCCCAACAGGACTACATGGCATATATTTTTAGATGCGCTTTCGCTATGCTGTGTCTGTCGGCAATGTAACCGAATGTATCCAGAAAATTGGTTGTAATCTGAGAGAATCTGCAGCATATGTAGGGATCTCGCCTGAGGGGCTAATGTGCCCCGTGAGAACAAAGTGGTCCCCGCAGCAGAGCGCCCATTCACTCTTGCATGAAGAGGATTTTAACTGATGATTGCTCGATCTGAAGAGGGGTGTGTGTCGTTAGCGAGCCTTGAACACTCAAGTCTAGATGCTTGGCCTTGTGATGTTGGCTGTATGAGGTTGGATTTCATCAGTGAAGTGCACATTTTCACTCTTAGTCCAAAAATACAATTCGCACAAGTATGCAAATGTGAGATCAATCCAAACATTATCTAGCCTGACAAGCCAGACCCACATCAAGATGTTTGGTCTGGAAACTCACCATTGACAGCTCAATCCGAGGGGCGGGATAAACGGTTGTCTTTCAAACTCCCTCTGCACGCGATTGGATAGCGCTACACCAACCAGAGCAATGAAGGTGAAGCAGAGCTCGTTGATAGATTAAACATTCGGCGTATCCGGTCGGCAAAACTCCGAACACATCTTCCCTTTTTAAGAATGACTTCAGTGCCGTTCTTTGTTCTTTTCTCAGAGAAAAGCTTAACTCCAAGTCTTCCAGAGTCGCGGTCAAAGCTGATTCGAAAGACCGCTGTTCGCCAGTTTCTGTATTTACTAGAAGCATGCAAACGCAACTCGGCCGTTATTATGTTAAGCCCCGCCCACCGACTCCATACACGTTGTGATTGGTCTGACCAGAGTTTGGTGTTTACAGCTCAGAAGGTATTAAGAGTTGCTAGACGACACTCGCGGCAGATTTGATTTGCTGCCGCTAGGGTGCGTCTAGATTTCTAGGCTAAACATTATCCATATAAAACATTTTCATCATTTACAGATAAATCATTAAACACATTTTTACTTATGGTTTGTGATTCAGCTACTATCAGATCCAAAACAGTTGCTGCTACATCTTTCAGCAAAAGTTAAATAGCAAACTCTCCATTTTCCAAAACAAAATGCTCCGAATAAACATATAATCCTCCGACGCGATACAGCACAGCGATCTAGCATATTTTGGGAAGAAAGCAAAGCACACAGTTACGTTTACTTTGCATCTGCGCTCACATACTTGCATTGATTGTGTTTATAGCCGGGTTTATGCTAAAGCCCATTATAGCGCTATTTGCAACAATGCCAAGAATTCAACACGCACTTGCTTGGGTTTACAAATCATGTTCAGACACATTTTAAAAAGAATAATGAAATCGAGCTAATGTGCAGAAGCTTCTGGTTTTGTGTACTTTACGGTTTACACATACGTTTCTAACTAGGTGGCCCCCATTACACTCACCCCCATAAATCTCACTACGAACTGGGTCACGGCACCAATGTAACCCCTCTGGTTCTAGTTGCACCGCTCCGAGTAGGATTCAAACCGATGTTTCCGGAATGGGAGGCAGGTGCACAAACAAGGATGCTAGTGCTCCTCTTAAAGCCAGGGGACTGAGGTTTAGTCCAATCTCCTTACCCCCTAGGTGGTCCCCGATGCACTCACCCCCCTACACCTCTCTCCTATCCGGTCACGGACCAATGTAACTCCTTTAGTTGTACTTGCACTGCTCCAAGCTGGATTTGAAACAACGTTTCCTGCATGCGAGGTGGCCGCGTTAACAAGAACGCGTAAGACTGCAGGCTGCAGTCTTGAGGCTGGGGAGTGAGGTATTCTTGAACCCCTCTTACTAGAACCCCCACCTCACGCCCACCTGGGTCTCTGCACAAATGTAACCCCTTTGGTTGTACTCGCAACACTCCGAGTGGGATTCAAACCTACAGTTCCTGCGTGACAGCCACCTCTTGAGGCTAGGGGAGTGAAGTTTATTCAAACAGCTATTAATTCCTGGCTCAGTGAGATTTTGCTTCCTTCTGGAGCCTGTTCCAATTGAGGAAATGCAGTTTACATTACTTCTGTATTGGCTTCAAGAGAGATTGCGGGAGGTTGCCGCTTGACACACACACACGCTTTGAAAAGTGGGGACCTGACCAATGTCCTCATATTTCACCCTCTACTTGTAATACCGGTGTCATACCCATGTCATTATACACATTTGTGTCCTCATATGTCACAAAAACATGCCCACACACACCTCACTCCCATCCGGGTCAAGGCACCAATGTAATCCCTCCGGTTGTATTCACACCGCTTTGAGTGGGATTCAAAGCAATGTTTCCCACATGAGAGATGGACATGTTAACAAGGATGCTAAAGACAACAGCCTCGAATGCAAGTCACTAGTGCACCTCTTGAGACCAGGAGGGTGAGGATTACTCTCGCAGCTCTTACGTAGTGGCCGTTACATTATCAATTGAAAAAATGGCATTGATATTAACAGTTTTTTGTAAAAAGTGAAAACCGAACAATGCATCTTTGATCTTTTCTAATAAACAGGCCTTTTAAATTACCCTTTAAATGGGCCTGGGAGGAAATTCATCTGGGAAGGGAGAGGAAATGATGACTCGGATCTTAACGGGATTCTGTATTGCTGTAGTGTGTTCTACAATTAGTCTTCTGAGCTCATCGATTTAAGTCCACTATCTAGCAAGAGACGAGACATGCAGCTCCTTTGTGGGTGTTTTTACCCAGAGGGGCCGTCCTGATTGCTGTCCAGATGTCCATTACTTTAATTGAGAGTAAGGAACAGCAGACTGCCAACTTGAGAGGGAAAGAGATAAGACAGGAAGAGGTAACTTGCAGGGATGAGAAGCTATTCCTGGTCAAAACATTCCACTTTGCCTTTGTTCTAAGTGGTAGAACGTAGAAGAGTCTTCCTGTTGGTGCATTAATGTCTCCTCTGTCTATAAAATTGTAATGAGATCTCCCTTTTTCTCTATCCTAAACATTCTTAAAAGGAGTTTGCGAGCCATACTTTGTGTTCTCTGTTGTAACTGTGTTCATTAAGACCATTTATTAGAATAAATGGGGCCTATTTTAATTGTATGTTGACTTAAAAACCGTTGTGCTATGACTTTTAGTCATGTACAGCTGCGAAGTTCACATGTTGCTAGATGAGCTCAGAAGTGGTCACCGTCCGCCGAGGCTCTCTTCATTCCAGTGTCATTTAGAATGACAAAAGGGGTATTTTTATGTGACATTGTAGCTCTCAAAGGGACTGTAGTCTGGGTTGTGGAGACGCCGAGCTTAGACAAAGCCTTGTATTTGTTTTGAAAGGTTTCTTTTGTCCATCCTTTTCATACCAGTGTTTAGAAATTTCTAAACAGTGTTGCATGTTTTTATTTTACTCAAGTTGCTTGTTTAGAGGATATGAGAGAATTTGTCTTAACTGCAGTTTAACTGTGGTTTGTTCTTCTAACATTTACGTGATTAAGTGTTGTGATCAAATGCATACCTTTTTTATTTTATTTTTGTGAATTAGGTAAAATTTTGGCAGTATCGTTTGGAATAATCCAAAGGCGTTTCATCAGCCAATTTTTCCTTAGCAAATAAATCGCGCCCCCTTAATTAACTCGCAAATTAATCCGCTCAAGACTTTCCTATTTTGAGCATTTTTTTCCCCCTGATTAATAGTCAAAGTAAGCGTGGGATTACTGGTTCTAATAATTATAATGTCCAATATAATAGATGATTTTAATCAAGGAAAATAAAATGAGACACAAACCTTCATGACCAAAGGCAGTAACATGCCATCCCTGAATATCACAGCAGCACTTTAACTCGAGGAGCAATGTAACACAAATACATTTTTGTTTTAGGGCCTGGCGACTGATTTACGGCAGTTATTTTGGGCCGTAAAACGACAGGTGATATAAACAATGAGCTTTATCCGTGTGCAACCACTACGACCTGACATGACTTGCATTTGAATTTAGCCCAAATGATGTTTTAAACTCACACTGTGTAAATGCACAATGTGGTCATTTAGTGGGCGTACAAATAAAATGTTTATGATGATGATTTTTAAATATAAAGGCACATTTACAAAATGTTATAGAATTTAATATAATAAATGTAAAAGGTATTATTGAATCTAATTTTAAGTAATATTTTTGACATTATTAGTATTAAGTTTTATTATTAGTAGGACTAGACTGAAACACTGAACAGCCAAGAAACTGAAAGTATACTTCTGCCGTCTCAGCACAGAACCAACAGATGGCTAAATTGTCTTGACTCATTGTCTTGGTGGATTGCAGCAGAAACAGGAAGCCCAGCATTATATTATCCCTTGTAAGATGGAATTAGCACAATGGCCGTGGAAAGCCTGAAGATCATTCAAATCACGGGGGGTAAAAATAAAATAAAAATCAATAGGTGCTGTAGGGGTTAATGAGGCAGATGTGTGTTACGTAGAAGATTTTGGATGCTATCTGGACAGCTTAGCCTAAGGTGAGCTGGATGGGGGCCAGGCTGTGTTCTAGTACACTACGGACCCCCTGGAGAGAGAGACAGAGTGTTCACTCAGTGGACGAAACATGGACTGACATGCTCTCGCCATCCGGACACGGGCGGCTGGGCTCAGTGCTAGTCACTCAAGTCAACATCGTGGCGCGGTTTTATTTTTAACAACGCTGGAATGGAACAATGCAAAATAGGATTTTGTACCAAGTAATGTGTAAATGAACAGGGGCTAACGCCACGTGAACTTCTTAACAAGCCGCCCGTGTGGTCCGAGATTCTGTGAGGACCAAATTTACCTGAATCGTCGGCACTGATAATTGCTGACAAAACCAACAGTGGATCCGGGCCTTGCACACATATAGCGGTCAGCGCTTTCTATTCTTTGGTACAGACGAAGGGAGACATTTACTAATGAGAGCAGGCCATTCAGCATGTCAGACTTCTCCATCACACACACATACATGCGCATTGACTGAACAGAGCTGTAAATCACAATTAAAATGACATGGCTTAACAAGCCTGCCTGCCGTCCCCGCTTCTTTGCCCGTCATAGCATAAACCCCCAGAATTACGATTATATAATTAGATCATTTGTCCCTTCACCTAATTGGCACTGTGGGTTGTTACGCTGCTCCTCATTTAGGACTAATATTTTGTTGTTATACTAATAAGATAAAGATGCGTAAATGTCAGCAGCGCATTTATTAAATCGCAACGGGATCCAGGATATCAGTGTATGGATATTGCAACCTGGGTTTACCATTTGTCATCTGCAGGAATAATGAGATTTCATTCATTTGCGACGTTATTTAAAGAGGATTTTTAATCAGACGTGTCTGTTTGCAATGTATTTATTTATATGTCACCAAAGCAATCTTTCTGAACACCAGGAGCGTAAGATTCAATGGTGCGCAAGTTTTTAAAGCCGTAATTTTGTTTATCTGAAGAATGCTTTTGGGAGAATCAGATTGCCTGGTTTTGATGGATTACAGTCAGTCTTTGTGCCTGCTTTGTAATGCAAATAAATCAAAAGGCCATCTCTGTCTCATTAATGCACACACACACACTTTCTCATTGTACGTGCAAACTCAAGTAGCATGCTTGTTGTGTCATATTTATGCTGTGATTTGTTGGAAAGATCTCTGAATTCGTTTCATTTCAAAGTAAAGGTGCGTAATACCTACATTGCTAGTGTCACTACGGTGAATAACAGCTTAAAATTAAATAGGGTTTTCAAACTGAAACACTCCCTGTATGTTATTGGTCTGTCAAATAGTTAGCCCCGCCCCAGATTCACCCCATTGGTTGAGTCAAATCTGCAGTTGTCGGGGCTACTCAGACAAAACATGTTTTGAAAACATCACAGAGGCAGAACTTTAACTTTATATTTGTCTGAAAACATGGAAAGAACGAATACCTCGCTTTTAAAATGAACACTTCATGGCACGACTGCTAATGAAAGGACAATGCTCGAATGAAGATTATAGGACAGATGGCTGTGTGGCAAAAATAGCAACCATTTGGTTATTTTAGCATAAAGTTTGATAATTAAAGGAGATTAGGTTAGATACAGAGTAAAAATACATCTGTATTATGGAGGGATTAAATGGTAAGGAAGCGGGTTATCTAGAACCGGGCCGAATGTAACCTTTAACATCTGTGACATTTTATCAGTGGGGGTAATTATCATCACCTCCATGTGACTGAACATTAATCAGCCTGGCTTATCTTTGAACAAAATTGAGAAATAAACAGCGGCGAGCCAACATGTACACTGAACGGGTCATTAGCGGCATAAGTTTTGCAACTTGTTTTTCATTTCTCATTTGGTTTTAATAGTTCTTGGGTCTCTTATGACACAGTTTGACAGTGTGATGGGGCAGGAGGTCAGCGCTCTTACAGAGTGTTAGGGCATGGAGAGCAGGCTGCTTTGCTCCCCGCGGACCTCATTAAAACCTTGAGGAGAAGTGCTGTGAGTCTGACCACCGTTCAACTGAAGAGTAGTGCTTGGTTGAAGTTAAAGTGCCCAGGCCTTCAAAGAAGGGAAATATTGGAGGGGATGGTTATGAATTTCTTGTGTTCTTTCAATCCCACCTTTGTGGTTCAGCTTAGGATGTACGCAGCTGCTTCATACAATTACAACTTTGTGAAGAAAATTCTTAGAACAATATTCCTATCAACCTATGGGATTAGTCTTTTTACAAGTAGGGATTTGAACCCCTGTGAATCTGAATCAAAGTCCGTATTGATTGTGGAGGTAGGGTTTGGGATATGATTAGGAACGGGTGTCTAGGGGTTTGTTTACACCTGGTGTTAAAGGGTTAGTTCACCCAAAAATGAAAATTCTGTCATTAATTACTTGCCTTCATGCCGTTCCAGACCCGTAAGACCTTTGTTAATTTTTTTTTGAACACAAATGAAGATATTTATTTTGAAAGCCGATGGCTCAGAAAGGCCATCATTAGCCACAATGTCATTTCCTCTCTCATGACCCATAAAAGGCACTAAAGAGACGTTGTTAAAAAGTCTGACTACAGTGGTTATACAATCATTTTAAAAAGTGATGGCCGATTTCAAAACTCAGCTTTCTGAAGATTCAGAGCTTAATGAATCAGCGAATCGATTCATAATTCTCATCATGTGTCAAACCGCTAAACTAGTGAAATCACAGGACTTTGGCGATTCATAATGCTCCGAAGCTTTACGAAGCCGTGTTTGGAAATTGCCTATTTCGTTATTTCGTTTTTTTTGCGCACAAAAACTATTTTCGTCACTTCCTAAAATGATTGTAGAACCACTGTAGTGAGATGGGCTTTCTAACAACGTCTTTAGTGCCTTTTATGACAAATAACAAAACATTTTGTTATATTTTTGTTTATATAACAAAAAGTTGAGACATTGATTAGGATTGACATTATCATTTAATGACATTAAATGAAATTGGCATGAGTAAAAAAAATTTAATCCAGAAATAGAGCATTCCTTCATTGAATCTTAGTCCAAAGGATGTTGATCCAGCAATAGGTCCTACTTGGCGACTTCCAATTATGCACTTTGAATAATTAAAAATGTGGTTATTGGTTGAATTTGTACAGTTGTGTGTGGTAAAAGCAAGACATGTTTTCACAAGGGAAATGCATCGAGTCCTGTCGCCTGTATTCTAATTCAAGCAGGCTGTCTGGATCCCTCAGGGGTCCAGCTGTCCAGCATGGAACAGCTGAGGAGCTTCCCAAAGATCAGAGGCACACGCCCGACCGCTCTGCTTGTGCAGCTGACAAAAGCCCTTCCCCGACACTCCACCCAGCCCCACTCAGTTTGCTTTGTGCAACAGTCCTGGAATCCACCCCTGTGTGAAGGCTGGGTGGCACGCCGTGTTGTTTTAGCACCATGCTCCACTGGGCTCAGGCGTCAAGTCTCTAAACCAGCCACATATCTGTCATTGGAAGGGCTGTCTGACACAGGCCTCTAATGGCACAGATATCACAAGTCACCCCTCGGAAAAAAGAGAAGCCGGAGTCATGACGGCATCTGAAGGCGTCAGTTGCAAGTTAATTCGAATGGAAGATGCACTGCAGTGCTTGTATATTATGTATTTGGGGCAGTTTGTGTCAGGAAGGCTGGGGTTGGCTCATCAAGAGCCAAGTTTTCCATAATCTGTGTAGGGCGAGAAACCAAATAGGAGTGCTCTCAAGTCTGCTTTCAGAAAGCGTCTGGAATAAACCGCCGGATTCATTTGACAATTTCTCTTTCACAGTAGGAATCACAAGCTTATGCAGCATGGCTCTGGTCAAGAGGAAGCACTCACGGATGTCCAACTAATGGCAAATTACCCACCCCTCGTGGTCTCAGTGTAGTTTCACTGAAAGCAAATGGGAACTGAAAATCCAATAACTCCTTTATGTTGCTTCTCCGGTCCTTTCTTTCCAATCTCCGTTGTATTTACACCACCGTCCTTTGGTATGCGAGTAATCCTTTGCCACTTCAGAACCGGGGTCAGAGATAGAAAATGAGAAAACAAGCCGAGGTAATTTTCCTCTGCCAATATTCTCGGCCGGTGACCTTCACCCTACTCAAGTGGAGGAGGCCAGCCAAGTGGCAGTTGAGGAACCGAGGGGTAAGAAATGAAAGATAAGAAACGCCAAGTGGAAATGGAGTTTCTTTGCCGGATACACCAAACCCATCGGCACAGCCTCTGGGAGGATAAATAACTCTGCTGCCTTCGCGGAGCATCTAATTAAATCAAAATGGGGCAGTTTCAGGTTATTGCCTACACTCATTAAGTACCCACCCAGTCCTTGTACTTCAAGCTTTGCTTGGAGTCTGAGATCACTGAACAAATTTAATTCAGCACTGCCACTCAGCTGGAGCCTTTTGCACAAAATGAGAAAAAATGATGAGTAGAATTGCATTGGGTTTAAGCATTAGGGAAATCGCTGATACCTTCATATGCTAGGCACAGCGGTTGGATTAGTGGTCATGTTTTTGACTTTGTTAACTACTTCTATTATGTGCAAAATTACAATTTTATTTCAGGGTTTTAGTGCTCCACTTGCAATACGAGAGAATGCTGGCCTCAACAATTTCACATCCAGCCAATTTGGAGTTATTTATTCAGTTTCATTTCTGCTTTAAAACAAAATAAATAGACCATCTTAAAAATTTAACTATGGGCTATATTATTAGCCTGACGTGGTCATACTCAATTCTAGTCAGAATATGAGTCTGAAACTGCTCCATTGGGCTGTGATTATGGGGCGTGTTTCAACCGAACCAGGAAAGACATCAATTGGACAGACCTACAACCAATCAGAGCAACGAAGCGACGCATAAAGTTACTTGTCAAATGTCAACAGAACTCAACTGCACTGTGTTGCCAAGTCTGCATTTTTTCCGCAGGTTGTTTTCCATGTGAAGCGACCTCACTTACCGGTATGTGATATTTAGACCCAGGAATGCAAATTTTAGCAGGCAACCTTGCCCAAATAACACACATTTTACCCCCAAAACACCTTGCTATTGTTTAGGGCTAGTAGTTGGCGGTTTTGCTGTAAAAACTTGGCAACCCTGTCTGCACGCATGCTGGAATAAATGATGCCGGTGTTGTAAAAAAAAGAATTTAAGGATACACAGAGTACTTATTGACATTTCTAAGAGAAATGTAAAGGTGAATGCAAATACAAATAAGCTCTCCGTTTAGGATTCGAACAAATTCAACCCAACCGTTTGATGACGTGGATGATTATGTTACTGTTGATCATCTGTCCGTCATCGTCTAAAGCCCGCCCTGATGATTTCATTGGTCCGATCAGTTTCTGTTCGGGGATAATTACTCCTCTATGGATCGAGTCCAGACCGAACTCAAATGTTGTGGGCGGGGCTGAGTTCGGCTGCCATCCAGGCTACTGTAATAAAGATGCATGCTCATATCTTTCTGTAATTTTAAAGACCAAACGATGTGTATTAGATTAGAAAGGCCATGATGGCACACTCCACACTCATCACGTGGGCTACTCTCTCTCACATTATAATCCGCCATCTGACTGATTGAATCACGACTTGAGCTTGATCCGTGCTAACCCTGTAATTCCACAGACGGGATACTGAGAGGTAATTTAGGTGGCGGCACTATCCATGAAGCCTTTTTGACCCTGTCCCTTTCTGACTGTTTCTCGTTTTTAGGAGTGATCCTGGATGAAATCTAAGGACAATAAACATGTCACTAGCATCATTTGTTTAAATAGCTAATTAAAGCTTTAAATTCACGTGGCAACAGTCAGTTTATTTTATAGTTCATGAAATGAATAGGATGATTTAATCCAAGAAAATGTGTCCACTTTGAGACCCTTGGGAGTTAAATGCAAAAGTGAATGTAATTTAGGTGTCGGGACTAGCCAGGAAAAAGTATAGCTGAATTGAGAGAACACATTCAGGGTTCATTTTACCCTGCACATTTTTTATTCATTTATTATTTAATCCAGCATAGTTGATTAATTTTTACTTGTTTTATAATGTTTACAGATTAATTTAAATCATTGAAAATTTTTTTGAAATGCTCCACACAATCACTGGTTTGCATGATCACTCTTTCATTTTTGATCGTATTTTACAATATAGAATATTTTATATTGTTTTTAATACATAATATGCGTACATTTAAGCTCATTTAACAAATATTAGAAGTAAAAATTAAAGATTTAAAAGTAATTCAATTGTAATGGACCAGTCTCTGTTGTCCCTGTTTCCTCCGTAACGGCCCTGGATCTCATGCCGGATCTTGTATCATGTTCAGCGGAGGAACTTCTAACTTCAGAAGGCCAACCGGCTTTTCACTCATAGCCGAAATATGCTTTGACTGACTCCATAACCTGTCCATAAAAAGTGTACAGTGTATAAACCTTCCACAAATCAGTGTATAGTTCTGAGAACTGGGTTGTTATATCTGACCCAGGATCTGGGTTGCACAAAAACTACCCAAACACTGGGTTGTTATATCTGACCCAGGATCTGAGTTACACAAAAACTACCCAAACACTGGGTTGTTATATCTGACCCAGGATCTGCGTTACACAAAAACTACCCAAACACTGGGTTGTTACGCCTGACCCAGGATCTGACTTACACAAACACTACCCAAACACTGGGTTGATATGGCTGACCCAGGATCTGAGTGACACAAAAACTACCCAAACACTGGGTTATGTCTGACCCAGGATCTGGGTTACCCAAAATCTACCCAAACACTGGGTTGTTACGTCTGACCCAGGATCTGGATTACACAAAAACTAAGATGTTACGTCTGACCCAGGATCTGGATTACACAAAAAACTAAGATGTTACGTCTGACCCAGGATCTGGATTACACAAAAAACTAAGATGTTACGTCTGACCTAGGGATCTGGGTTACACAAAAACCACCCAAATACTGAAAAATTAGGGTCAGAAAAAAAAAATAGGGTCAGTCTCCCAGAAAAAAACAGCCTCATCAGTTAAAAAAAGTGTGCGAAACCCCTCTAAAACCAGCCTGGGAGACCAGCTAAAACCAGTCAGCTACTTAAGCTACTTTTTTCAGCAGGGAGAGGCAATATATTACCCCCAAAAAAGCAAATAGGTTGAGAATCAGACACACAAACAATAAGCAAAAGCAGATTCCTTGTTTTTAGCATTAAGCTAACTTGATAAAACCTTGTATTCAAAAAACAGTGAAAAGCGCAGGTCCACAATCAGACGCACGTGAGCAGCAATAAACAAAACAATAACCCTGTTGTTAGCATTAGGATTTAAGCTAGCTAGCTGCTTTAGATTTTACATGGCGATCATTTGTTTCTTGTCGTTTCCACAACAAATACAAAGAGAGTGTGTTCAAGTGCAATAGGCTAGATAATAATTGTTTCCCACATGACATACTATACACTATGAACTTAAAATATGCTCTATGTATGTCCTCTTGAAGTATTCGAATTGGGACACACACCATGTACTTTATGTGGCGGCACTAATCACACAGTCTTTCTGCCTATTTTTCTTTTTTACGAGAGACTCTTGACAGAAGAAGCCCATCAGAGGTCCAATCTAATGCAAAGCTATATAAATGGGATGACAAGCGGACAGACGATCAATATGCAAATAATAAATATGTCATTAGCATCTAAGCTAGCTTAATAGCTAGCAGCTTTCAATGTTGTGGTAAAGGTTTGTGTCTTGTAAATGATTAGGCTACGTTTGTGAAGGAAAAAATGTCCCTAAACGCAATAAGAGGCTGTAAAGGAAGTAGAGGTCATTCTGGCGCAGATGATCAATAGTATCAGATCCACATTAGAACACAATCGGTGTAAGACTACACGGGTTTAGTCTGGAATGATATGACATTGTCCCTATGAGCGTATCCTTTTCTTTATGTGCTGCAGCTGAAGTCCGTCGGTCATCTTTCCAGTGCTGAGATTCAAATGTTTGGTGTGCATCATTTGAATATTACCCAGCGTTCTGTTTCCGTTTGTCCCTGTGCTAACAGCAGTTGAGATTCTGTGCTGTTGTTCACTGACCTGAGGTCAGTTTGCTGCTCCTCTTCTTCCACATGTGTTTGTTGTTCTGTTTTGAGGAGGCTGACTCCAGATCAGCGCTCAGTGGAAATCTCAGCGTGGCTGTGATCTCATGAGTCATGTCACCTTTGGCACAGATTTTCTCCTCTTCTTGCTGTAGTTTAGTGAATGTTTTAGATGATGACGCTCATTTATACATTTAACTGTAGCAGCTGCATTTTAAACAAATATAATCAAAATTATAAAGGATTATATATATATATACTTATCAATGTACATTTGTTTCGTTGTTGTTTGTTATTGTTGTTATTATTATTATTATTATTATCAGCAGTATCATATTATTAGTAGTAGTAGTAATCGTATTAACATTAATACCATTAATAATAATATAACAGTAATTTAATTTAATAACTATAAAAAAATATTATTTATTATTTATAAAAAAGTTTAATACAATATTATATTATTTTTTAAATTAAAATTAAAAAGTAATTATAACAAATTAAAAGCAATATAAAAACGTTATAAATATTATATATATATATATATATATATATATATATATATATATATATGTTATATATAATAACTATATATAATAAGTATTTAATGTAATAAATAAAAACTACAGAAATGTTGATTTATTAATATTGTTTTATTGTGATATGTTTGTATATATATATATATATATATATATATATATATATATATATATATATATATATATATATATATATATATATATATAGTATTAATTATTAATGTACATTTTATTTATATGTTATTACTGTTGTTATCATTATTATTAGAAGTATTATTATTAATATGGATGTTTTATGGTGATTTATCTTAATCAGTTATTTAATGTAATAACAATATAAACCAATATTTATCAATTATATAGTATTATTTGTAAATAATTATATATCATTTATATAAAAAATGTATACGTTATTTATCTTTATTATATAATTATTACATTAATTTTTACGTTGTTATTATTAGTACTGTTATTATTCAAATGGATGTTAGTGCTTTAACTTTTTGGGA
The DNA here is from genome assembly GCF_024679245.1 of Pseudorasbora parva. Taxonomy (NCBI): domain Eukaryota; kingdom Metazoa; phylum Chordata; class Actinopteri; order Cypriniformes; family Gobionidae; genus Pseudorasbora; species Pseudorasbora parva. The sequence goes on along the minus strand of NC_090185.1, from coordinate 32,910,881 downwards.
TTGTGTAGAAATAAGATGCTCAAATATATATATATATATATATAAATTGCAGCTATTCCTTTAAGCGATGTTCTCAATCTAGTGTGAAATGTTCATTTGGTTTGTGTCTGTGTTCACAGTTGCATCTTCCTTTTGATTTCTCCTCTGTGCGCTTCTGCACATCTGCCCCTTGTGGCGCGGAGGACCCGTCAGCAGGATCCCTCCTCCGCCCGAATCCCTTTCGCCAAGCCGTTTTCAGAGCTGTCACATAAATCTCAGACGGCCGGAGCCCCTCAGCGGCCAAGGTCACCGCCGAGGTTTAGCTGCCAGTCATCCGGCTGCAGAGCTGCGTCCACAAAGCAACATTACCCTGAGCTGCACACTCAGCTCTCTGCCGGCAACAAGAGAGAGCAAATACTCTCACAGCGACAAAAGTACTGTCACTTCAGATCGCGTTTAAAGTCCGCTCGCCGCGGCGCAGTAATTATGCTAAGTCTTTGACAGTATAATCGCTCTCGCCTTCTTGATAACGTGGTGTTATCTTCACCTCAGGGGCTCGCCGAGGCATTTATTGACCTTTAAGTTGTTGTAGTGGCACGAGCTGTCAGCGAGGAAATTGATTCAGAAAAGATAGCAAATCACGAGAAACTCATCCTTAACTCGCCCGGCAATTATCGCAACAAAGCGTAATAACGTCCGATTGTGATGCAACAGTCACAAAAGAAAAAGAAATCAGTCTAAATTGAGTCGCACCGCTTTGTACTTGAGCACGTGCGCTCCAGAGTGGAGAACTCGGCTTCTTTCGAGAGCTCTCCAACGCCCCTGCGATCCCACTCAGCATAATTATAGTGATCATGAGCGCGGGATGAGTGATGGAAGGAGAGGGAGGGCGAGACGTGAGGATGGATGCGGTGGGTGGAGGGAGGAAAGGCGAAACTGCATGATCTTGTTTTGTCTTTGTTGCTCCGGCAAGGCCCTGTCAAAGCTGAGACGTGCTTCCCGACACTCCGGCGATGGATAGAGTGTGAACACTGCTCTCTGCAAGATAGATGAGGGGAGAAGCATATTTTTCTCTTTAATAACTTATTTTGAGGCAAATGCATTTCGCTTGCCATTGGCATTCTGTTCCACCTCTGATCGGATCTTTTGTTTGTGCGTAAATGTCAACACATTTGAGATTAGATATTCGGCGTTCACGTTCATAATTGGGAACTTTTGGTGATATATTTGTGTCAGATAATGATAGATAGAAAGAAAGATAAGACCGGTATACTAACAATATTCAAAAATCCATTAAATAAACACAACACTTAAAATCAGTGAGGGTATATATATTTTTTATTTAATACACAAGTGTGTATTGATGTATTTTTCATATATTGATTTATCTTGTGTGTGGGTAAAAGGCAAAAAATATGTGAGATTAGATATTTGGCATTTACGTTCATAATTGGCACTAATTTTTATATTTGTCCGATTTTGGATAAATCAGATGGAAGACAGAAATGAGCAATATACAAATCATAATATAAGATGAAATTAAAAATCCATTAAATATACATAATACATAAACATACAGTAAAATAATACATAAAATCAGCATAATACATAAAATCAGTGAGTGTAGTTTTTAGTTATTTGTTTATTTTTTTTATTTAATACATAAGTGTGTATTGATGTATTTTTCATAGTTTACTAAGGAATTGCCACTTTTTTTTATACATTTTTTTCTCCCACTGACTCCCAGTGTGTGTAAATGGCTCAACACATTTGAGATCAGATATTTGGTTTTGGTGTTCATAATTGCCACTGATTTGTGGTTATATTTTTGTATCAGATTTTGGATAATTCAGATGGATGACAGAAATTAACAATATACAAATCATAATATAATATAACATAATATTAAAAAATCCATTAAATAAACATAATACATAATATATGTGAGGGTAGTTTTTAGTTATTTTTTTAAATAATTTTTATTTAATACACACGTGTATTGATGTATTTTTCATATATTTATTGATTTTTTTATTAAGGAATTTCCAGTACATTTTTCTCCCACTGACTGGATGTTGTTCCATGTGCGTAAATTGCAAACAAACACATTTGAGATCAAATATTTGGTGTTCACGTTCATAATTGCCACTGATTTTTGGTTATATTTTTGTATCAGATTTTGGATAATTCAGATGGATGACAGATAATACAAACATAATATAAAAATCCATTAAATAAACATATGCATTAAATAAACACTAAATAAAATCAGCGAGGATAGTTTTAAGGTATTTTTTTATTTAATACTTAAGTGTGTATTCATGTATTTTTCATATGTATTTATTTTTTATTAAGGAATTTTCACTTTTTTTTTTTTTTTTAATAAAATGTTTCTCCCACTGATTGGATGATGTTCCATCTGCGTAAATGGCAAAACTCATTTGAGATCAGATATTTGGTGTTCACATTAAAATTGGGACACTTACGCAAGATACATATTTGATTTTTCTTTTTAATTCAGGATATTTTGTATAATTCAGATATGGGATAGATCAAAGTAGTATAGAAGCATTGAATTAAAAATACATGAAATAAACATGCATTAAATAAATATACATAAAAAGCTGCAGATCAGTGAGCAGTTTTTATGTATTTTTGATATATTTTTGTCTAATACATAAGCGTGTGCTAATGTATTTTTTATATATGTATTTATTTTTTAAAGTAATTCCACTTTACTACACTCTAAAAATGGCTGGGTTAAATTGGCAACCCAGTGCTGGGTAAATATTGGACAGAACACATGCTGGGTTATGGCATTTTAACCCAGCAGGCTGGGCTGTTGAGAAAACCCAAAATGTAGTCAATTGTTACCATTAATGGATTTGCTATTCTGGGTTATTCTTGCTGGGTTGTTCTTAAAAAAAATCTCCTGTGCATTATCTGTAAAACTAGACAATCATGAAAGAATGTTTAGACTGTTAAAACAATCATTTTTATTGCTTGAAAAATGGTACAATACACAAATGTGTTAAAATTGGCAACAATGACAACTACAAACCTAATATATTCTGTTAATTTATTCACGTTTAAATCGAACTTTTATTTTGACGGGTTGCCGTGACCTTTGAGTCTGTTTTCGTGATATGACACGCGCTCCCGTCATTCACACAGAGACGCAAAACATGGAAGAGTAACGTTAATCATTAAATAGTATTTAATATACACAGACACTCGTATTCGGCTACACAATGGAGCCCTGCGTGACGCGACTGAACGCAGCTGCGGGACGGAATATAGTCTACTTGTGAGTCGATGCTATACAGATCCTATCGTCACATTTTTAACATTGCAGCATGTACTTGTTACCGAAGTACCGGTACTTGTGACATCCGGTGACATCCCTATACAACCATGTTTAATTTTCGTAAGTAGATCATGGTTCTGTGTAATCACAAACTGTATTAATCTATCGTCTCACATGCCTAACGTTACCTAAACTAACACGAGTCAGTACGGTTGCATCGGATTCTGAGGTAAAACTTTTGTTGTCTTAAAGCTACACTGTGTAACTTTTTTAGTTTATTCTTAGCTAAAATCACTTAGTTCTTTCAAAAATATATGTGCTCATTAATGTATATTTACTTCTTTCAAGTAATAATGCATTCTCATAATTTTATAATATACCATTGAAAATACATAAGTGTTGAGGGTTCGGATGGCGGTCGCCATGTTGCTCCTCCATCTTGAAAGTACATTATCCCAAAGAGGGACATACCCGTAAATTCAAGCTTCGCTTTTCGCGTTTTTACACTCGATGGCACTGTGTCGAATGTGAAGAGGGGGGTTGCTTGAGGCTGCTATATGATGATGGAGGATCACTCTTAAGCCCCTTTCACACTGTACGTCGGACCCGCAATATTCCCGGAACATTGCCGGGTCGCCTTCTGTGTAAAAGCAACCACGTCCCTGAATTGATTACCGAATTCGACCCCGGTCGGGGACCTAGTAACATTGCGGGATATGTATCAGAGTCGCCAAGGAAGCGGAAAAGAGAATTAAGACGGCAACGCGACAGGCAAATCAACAAGACAAAAGTAAATACTGGAGTGGCCTTTCCAAGATGGAAAGAGCTCATGAGGAGCAACGATTTTAAAAAGAACGCCGACGTTGCCTGCTTTCTTCTCGACAGGTAATATTAATTCAGCCTATTTGTGTATATTGGAAGTTTTATTGTTGCTTGGCTAATTATATCATGGTGTGCTGTGCATAACACTAGAACGACGTCTAGGATAGTTTTCCTCGCGTCAATGATGAAAAAGTATTGTTTACCTTATAACATAAATCCGTGTTCTATGACGGATAACATGAGATTAATATTTTAATTGCATTATAATTTGTTTGCCTTACGCTAGTGGTGTTGTACAATATACAGAATAATGATAGCACTGATAAAAGTTACTTTACTAAGAGCTTGCATTCGTCTGGGAACCTGCTGATGTTAGCAATGAACTGGTTATTATTCAGTTCTATTATTCATTTTACATAGATTAACTTGATCATAGATCATTTGGTAAATTAAATAACTGCAAATTATAATAGTTTTCAAAAATTACCTCATCACTTGAGTTGACGCAACACTCACCGAAGAGGTCGAACTGAAAGCCATGACTAAATCGGCCACCGTAGGAGTTGAAACGAAATCGAAATTGAGAGGAGCAGAAACAATTATTCACTGGATGGTCATATACCTTTTTACCACTAGATGGGAGAAAATATCACATAGTGTAGCTTTAACGTCATGTAAGCTTAATAATTGTTGCCGCGAAGAAGGGGAAAAAAACTATAATTATGCTAATTAAAATGATTATTAATGAAAATATATGAACTTATTTTAAAACATCTGCAACCAGTGACTTTGCCTTTTGCATTGTCTTTTCAAAATGACAGTTTGGGAGCGAATTTAAACTAATCAAGGCGGGAAGCACGTGAAACAACCAAGCATTGCGACCCAGCAGGTTTAACCCAGCGACTGGAAATTTGAAACTACCTAATAGTGTTTAAAATGTGATAAAATAAACCCAACAAAATTTACCCAACAGTCTTAACATAGCATTTTGGGTTAGAAAAAAACCCAGCATTATTTAGTGTATGAATCATTACTACGTGATTGCAAACAAATGTTCTAATCAGTGTTAAGTTTTTTAGGATTTTTTTTAGGATCTGCAAATGAAAACTAGCTGCAGTATAAAATCATACAAATTAAACAGTTTAATCTTATATTTATTTCTTTATATTACACTATCTACATGCATTTTAATGCTTCAGGCTAAAATGAAAAACGAGTAAAATGTTTTTGCAATGGCAAATTTGGCAAACTGCTTTTCCTTTCAACTGAGAAAGTATTATTTACCCAAGGCCTGCTGGCTCATTGTTGTCCAGAGCTTTTAAACAGCTTCTTTTCATATCGTCAAAGCCATTCAACCAACAATAACATTAACTCAGCCCTTGTGTGATGTTAATAAGGCGTCCAGTCCCAAGGACAGCACAGCGTTTATGGAGACGGAGGCTTGTCTGTTTGATTTGGTGGCATGATGGGGATATTGGCGAACAACCCTTGGGACAGGCCGTGAATCATTCATCCGTGGGTCACTGGGAAAAAGAGGATGGGGGATATAAAGAATGGGTTTAACCCCATCGTACAAGTATTCGAAATCAGTTCCATAATTCATGTACACTGAGACGAAGTGTCTTTGGGCCTAATAGAAATTCTGTTGTGTGTGCTGATGGACGTCCGAGAAAGTCCTTCAAATTTGAGATTAATCCAGCTCGTATCCAGTGTATGAGCTCAGTTTGTCTGGATGAAACATCCCAAAGGAGGAGTGTATTGCTAAGACTACTTTTATAGTTCACCCAAAAATGAAATTAATGTCATTAACTCCTCACCCTAATGTCGTTCCACACCCGTAAGACCTTCGTTCATCTTTAGATGTTCACAGTTTAAGATATTTTAGATTTAGCCCGAGGCCTTTCTGTCCTTTGAATGTAAGTGTATGGCCACTTGCTGTCCACGTCCAGAAGGTAATGAAAACATCATGAACGTAGTCCATATGTGGCATCAGTTGGTTAGTTTAATACTTTTGAAGTGTCGACAATACATTTCAATCCAAAAAGAACAAAAAATACAACTTTGTTCAGCATTGTCTTCTCTTCCGTGTTCCTCAAATAAAGATTCAAACAGTCATGAATCATGATTCTGATCGCGAGTCAAATCGTGACATTGGCGATACGAATCACGAATCGATCTGCCTATTCACGACCGTTTGAATCTTCATTTGAGGTTTGAAAACAAACCCAAAAGAGAAGACAATGCTGAATAAAATCGTATTTTTTGTTATTTTTGGACCAAAATGTATTGTCGACGCTTAACTGTTTTCATTGTTTGTTTGTTTTTTTATTGTATTAAATCCAGACCAAAAATCCTAATAATCAAACTAAATCATAATGATTATTAATGTTAATAATAATATAGGGACTCAACAACAACAAAAACATTAAAATTATTGTCCCTGTTTTTTAACTAAGATACAACAACAAATGAGAATTTAGTGATATTTTGACCACTGGAATAGAAAATGTTCCCAATTTCAGAATTATAGACACTGTTTTCACTACATTAGTTTGAATCACTAAATTTAGTGATGATAAATATTTGCAATAAATTTAGTCATGGATTATTATCATCTAAAAATATTCGAAATAGTTACATTTTTTCAAATGTTTAAATTTTGAATGTGTTTATCTGTTCCAAAGTTTAAAAAAACAGACACGGATGGCAGTGCTCTGTTTTAAGTCTTTTTTAAAGTTTTTTTTTTCCCCAAAATTACTTTTCGCTGGTTAGGGGGTACTTGGCTGAAAAAATATTTCACAGGGTATGTCACTGAAAAAAGGTTGAAAACCACTGCTCTAACTTAACTAAATTACTTTATTACTATAAATACGCAAGTGTTACTGAAAATGTACAGAGTAAAATATTACTGAAAATTCATTAGTAATGCCTTACACTACTGCATTACAGCAAAAAGTAATAAGTTACTTTAATGTATTACTTTTGTAATGCGTTACCCCCAACACTGGTGATGGCGAACGGGAACATGGTATGTGTTACAGTAGCAACACATTATTATATGTTGATCGCGTGTAAAAAAACAGTAATTTTCACACAATTGACTTATCTGTACAGCGCTGTTTCCTCTGTCCTAAAAACGGCCTGATGATTTCCTTGTTCTATGAAGTCCCTCCTTCAGAAACACGTAACGAGTTCTGATTGGGCCAGCGCTTCCCGTGTTGTGATTGGACAGCAGCTTAGCGCACTTTGCCAGGAAAGGTCCCGCCTCTTTCAATAACGGGGAGATGCAAGCGCTGAATGCGCGCTCTTCTCCACGTGGGAGAGCAACAAGACCACTCCCCCTATTTTGCATGTTCTTGTGGGCGGAGGGTTCTTCAACAGACGGTTTTAGTTGCGTCATTACAGCAGGAAGTGCAGGGGTGTAGTCCAAACCGGCCGTTCGCTGTAGGCTTTGAAAGGGAACTTCTGTTAAATAAAATATCTCGCTTGGCATTGAACTTTGAGCTTTATAATTTTACAGGTATTATTTATGCTCTAACAGCAACATTACACACTAACTAAAGTTTGAAAGATGGAATCGTGAAGAACGGGACCTTTAATTAGAGTTATGTGTCCGACATTGTAAAGAGCGATACCATTGTGCAGCATTTACCACAGTAACTTGAGTAGAGTTGAGTGAGTGAAGTGGAGGCGGGGCTAATATGCATATTCATTAATCCGCATACGCTAAATCAATAAATGCAGCAAGGATGTAGGGTTACATTCAATCTATTTAAAGGCATATATATACAAAAAAAAAAAAAAATTCACTGAAACCACAACCAAACTTACATTCAAAGGTACAGCAGCAAATAACTTGCACATTTGATAAAATTGACATGACTGTTATTTTCCCTTTTATTATTGTGAAGCTCCTTTGAAACAATGTGTTGTATAAAGCGCTTTATAAATAAAGGTGACTTGTCTTGACATTGCAGACTGCAATCATTCCCAAGTGTTCATCAAGGCCCTTGTGATCATTAAGGCCTGTCTGGGACACCCCTTCCATTCTCGGTTTGGTGGTTTCCTGTAACAGCTCCTGTATTCACGGAATGCGCCATTATGAATGTTGACGGGGTGAGGAGGAGGAGGGGGGTGGCAAGCTGTGGGACAAGCACGCAGTGAACCGACACATTAGCGTGTATGGCCTTGACTGGCAGGGTGTGTATTTGAGCTGCGTGTCAAACATGGAAGAAGAGAGAGAGCGAAAGAGAGAACCAGACCAATGCAAATAGCAACGCTCTGCTGTGACCTAGAATGCCTCCCTGCATACAGATGCTTTGAATGAATCCTGAGTTTGTGTTCATATCCAAACCATCCCAGCGTGAGGGCAGGTGCTCCTTAATGTCAGTGCAGGAGCGTATATCGATCTCAAGCTGTGCTCCGAAATGCACTCAAATCTTGTGCGTTTGGGATACTAGCTCACGGCATGTGTTCAATATTACATGTTACATTTATGTAAGGACATAAGTGATTCTGTTTTTAATGTTTAGACATGCTTACCATGATAATCTTTGCCTTGGAGTACCATGTAAATACCATGGTATTGCTGATAGTATTAACTTCTGGTATCAATTGCATGTACAAGGATATTCGGTTACACTAATTTAAGCTGACGTAGTTTCATTGTATTTACTCAAATAAGTACTGAGTAGCAATTAACTACCTGTACTTACTATAGAGTTACGGTTAAGGTTTGGTTTAGGGTTAGTTACTTGCAATTATGCATAATTTACTGGTGTTACTATAGTAAGTACATGTAGTAACTTGTAACTACGTCACCTTAAAATAAAGCGTAATGAAAATTTGGTCTTATTCTGATTATGTAAGCATCATGTAAAAGCATTAATTTGAGCGCTATAACCAGATTAACCTAATATTCTGATTTCTTGAAGCAGAGTAAAACGGGTGCATATTTTTGCTTTTATCAGAATTTGGTCATATTCCAGAATCCAGTAATGTAAGCATCATGTAAATGCATTAAGCTTGATCTCTATAACCAGATTAAGCCAATATTCCGGTTTCTAGAATCCAAATAACGTGTATATATTTTTTGGTTTTAATCAGAATTGGGTCATATTTCGATTATGTAAGCATCATGTAAAATCATCAATTTATCGCTATAACCAGATTAAGCCAATATTCTGGTTTATTGAAGCAGTGTAACATAGGTGCATATTTTTGCTTTTATCAGAATTTGGTCATACTCCACAATCGTTATGTAAGCAGCATGACAATTCATTAGCTTGATCTCTATAACCAGATTAATCTTATATTCCGGTTTTTAGAATCCAAATAACGTGTATATTTTAGTTTTAATCAGAATTGGGTCATATTTCGATTATGTAAGCATCATGTAAAAGCATTAATTTATCGCCATAACCAGATTAAGCCAATATTCTGGTTTATTGAAGCAGTGTAACACAAGTGCATATTTTTGCTTTTATCAGAATTTGGTTATATTCCACAATCCAGTAATGTAAGCAGCATGACAATTCATTGGCTTGATCTCTATAACCAGATTAGGCATATATTCCAGTTTCTATAATCCAAATAACGTGTATATTTTTGTTCATACTCTGATTATGTAAGCATCGTGAAATGCATTCTTATCGCTAAGTAAAACAGGTGCATATTTTTGTTTTAATCAGAATTTTGGGCCATGCTAACTTATTCACAAACGTATAATAAACCTTATTCAGAAAAAAAAAAAAAAACATCATAAATTATTATTATTCAGATCTGTGCCCTGTCCAAAACAATTATAAATCTGGGTGATAATAAAGAGGTAAAACTTTAGATAACGATATAATTAATATTTGATTTAATGTGTGGCAACATTGGGGAATTTTCGTGTACACAAAAAGGTCAATTTTATATTATCAATACTGTAGCGATGCATTAAGCACCATTCACACATATTCAAATCATGCAGCTTTCTTTCTGTCAATATGACACATCTGCGCATGGCAAAACTGCTGTAAAATCTTCCGCCCTCACTCGAAATTCACAATTGCATGGATTTATATTTAAGTGCCATCCATGCCAACGGAAGTGCCAACGGAAGCCAACTTCTTGACTTAAATTATGTAATGCATTGAACTTGTATACATTAATATTTAGCACATAAATAAGAGTTTTTTTTTTATATAAAAATAACTTTCTAGTATCTGTGAGGGCTGTAATTATTGTCAGAGGTTAATAAAAGGTCTGTAGAATATACTCTGCTTTAATTGACTGTGCCTTCACAATCCATATTTCACACAGTACCGGGTGGTGAAGCATCATTTAGCACTGCCGATTAGTCTTTGTTTGATGTGGCATTGTATTACACATAAAGAGAAGAGAGATCTACAGGTGATTAGAATTAATTAGATGGGAGATTGTGTTCCAACAGAAATATTGCTACAGGTTCTTAGATATACAGGTGCACATAATCCTACTGTAGGAAGATAAAAAAGAGGATGCATAAACATCCTTGTTTGTCCTGGAACAACATTTCTGGCTTCATTTTAGGGTTAGTCCTGCAGTTTAGTGGTTGTGGGGGAACGGGGGAAGTTTGGCCTTGAAGTTAGATTGTCTTTAATGTAATTGATTATTGGCTAACATGGAGCGTTAACAGTCAGCACTGAACTTTTCATTCAAACAAGTTCAGGCACCAACATAATTTGCATATCTTTCTTGCTTGAATTTCTTGGTTAAATTAGTGGAAACACTGACTATTTGAAAGTTGACATCTGTAGAAGCAGCTGATTCATTTCCAAGATCTGATTTGAAAAACGTACAATGGGACAAATTTATTCCTGATTACATTCTGCTCCTCCATGTTCATGTTTTCTGCTACAGTAAGTGAGTTAGCACAGCTTTATCTTAGTAAACTGTTTAGCATATTGACTTAAGTTGTTTTCATTTCCTTCTGAGTGATTATGGTTTGGTTTATGATATGATTAAGGGCCTGTGATTTCCAAAATACGGACTGCATCACATAATCCATTCATAAAAATAGAGTTTATTGTATAACATGGACTGTTGTAGAATTCAGCAAGATTTTTGGATGAATAAATTGAACGTACGGCTAATCACTTAATCACTTTAAGACGGGTCTGTCGATGTTAAACTAACAAAATGGCTGCTATTTAAGTATGAAGTCTGTCTCTAAATGAGCTGAGCAGTTTCGTCCACTACACATATTCAAGCAGGCGTGACGCTAGTGGTGTTTTTAGTGTCTGTTGTCACTATATATAAGAGCTAAAATAACTACTATCATTTGATACACAGATGCAAACTACAACCCGCTAAAATAAAAGTTTAGTTTAACTTGAAGAAAATATGACAGACATATAATGTTATTGTATAGTAGAATGTACTTCTCAAAGTAATAATAGTAAAAATGTTTTTAAAAATGTTCACACATTTTAATTTGAATAGCAAACATTTGCTATACTTTGTCAAAAAATTTAACTTTGATTACATTAAAAAAGTTTTATGATTTATTACAACAATTTTACACTAAAATAATATACTTTTGAAATAATCAAATTTACAATAAAACACTGAATTCAGTAAAAAAAAAATGGACAAAACGGATTTTCTGAAAAAAAGAAATTTTAGACTATTATTGTTAAACTAAATAATAATAATACAATTGTTACAGTATTAAGATTTTTATTGATAATGCAAATTGATTTAAACCATCAAAACAGGATTGAAATGGAAATCATGGAATTTGGAAAAAATAAATGTCATATTAGTGTTATTTTAGTATTATTTAAATGCTAATATAGTTTTATTAATATTTAGAATGAGTTTTTCCATTTTCATTTTAGTTGTTTTTTTAATTTATAATAATAAATTTTATATATATATATATATATATATATATATATATATATATATATATATATATATATATATATATATATATATATAAATAATACTTAAAAAAATAAACGTTAGCTGAAATAAATTATTGAAAATATACATACTTAAATATTACATAAATATTAATATACATTTCAGCTAACTTTTAATTTTTTAAGTATCAAAAATAAAAGGTTTAGTTAATGTCAATAACCCTGTTTATAGGGCCCTAGTTTAGGATTCATTTTTAGGGCTCATGGGGTTGCTTAGACAGTAATGCTGTGTCAGACAGAAAATCCGGAAACACGTTCAACTTGGCCAAATCCCGGCGACCACAGGTGCAAACCCGTGGGCACGTTCTCTCCCCTGTTCATCTCGCTGTCTCTTCTTCTAATTGGTTGGTGGATCGCCTTGAGGGCAGAGCAGAAAACGAGACGGGCAGAAGTAGCCGTCGCTTTCCACTAATGACATGCATAGGCCAGCACCTCCCGTGGACATGACTATCCAAATGACACACTGCCAAACTCCTACACAACCAGCAGACAGCTTCATCGATGCCTCTCCTGTGCTTCTGCTTTGCTTTTTGGATTTCTGACCTACTTTTCCGGAGCCCCGGCTGACGTCGAAATCTTGGATGTCTTCCGATGTTATCTGAAAACACACACCCACACCTGTAATTGAGCGGCCACGACAGAGGCAGCTTTAATTAACCTGTCGGCAGATTTCAGAAAACCGCGGCGTGGGTGAATCTGGGTGGTGTTACGACGAGCAGATGTTGGAGATTCTGATTTTAAGGATCATCAACTGCTCAACAGAAATCTGTCATCAGCCTGCTGTGATGTCGCTGTTTTAACGCTCGTGACGTCTAATGTAGCAGATCCTCTGAGAGCAGAGAGTAGAGCTTATTTCATTCACCCTGAAGCTGCAACAACACTTGCCAATCAAGTGTTAAATTATAACTCATGCAGTCTAATTCTGGGGACGTTTAGAGGCTGACGAAAGGTTTTGAGTGCTAAGTAAGCTTGATTCTGATCCCTCAGGATATTACAAGCAAAACATTTTGCAATGCTTTTTCTTTCTTTCTTTCTTTCTTTCTTTCTTTCTTTCTTTCTTTCTTTCTTTCTTTCTTTCTTTCTTTCTTTCTTTCTTTCTTTCTTTCTTTCTTTCTTTTTCTCAACATCAACTCATTGTTTCTATCACTCACCACATGACAGTTTACAACCTGAAATAACCTTCCCTTGTCATAAAAAAGGCAAAAATATCAGATATTTTTGACAGTGACATAAGGGTCTAAAATATAGGTTGGATCCCATGACTTTAAAGGGATAGTTCACCCAAAAATGAAAATTATTTCATTAATTACTCACCCTCATGTCGTTGGACACCCGTAAGACTTCCATTCATCTTCATAACACAAATGAAGATATTTTTGTTGAAAGCTGATCCACTCACTGATCTGATCCACTCACAAGACCCATAAAGGCACTTAACACATCGAAACAAAGTCCATCTCACTACAGCGGCTGTACAATAATTTTACAATGCGACGAAAATAGTTATTGTGCGCACAAAAATCAAAATAACGACTTTATCCACCAAGTTATTGACGTGAACTCGACGCATGCGTGAGAATATGACGCAGATCCGCCGTTCGGATAGATGACCCGGAAGAGGAGGAGCGCCGCTATCGCGTGAGTTCACGTCAGAGGCCTACACGAAAGACAATAACTTGGCGGATAAAGTCTTTATTTAGATTTTTTTTGAGCACAAAAACTATTCTCGTCGCATTGTAACATTATTGTACAGCCACTGTAGCGAGATGGACTTTGTGTCGATGTTTTTAGTGCCTTTATGGGCCCTGTGAGTGGGAATGTACTGAATGCCAATGGAGGCCTTTCTGAAGCCTTTTTCAGCCATCAGCTTTCAACAAAAATATCTTCATTTGTGTTCTGAAGATGAACGAAGGTGTTACGGGTGTCCAACGACATGAGGGTGAGTAATTAATAAAATAAGTTTCATTTTAGGCTGAACTAATCCTTTAATGGTCGCACCACATTACTTTGATTTAAAACCAAATCTTGTTGATATGTGTGATTCTGGTATTGTAGAATGCATATAAAATCATTATGGCTAATTTAATACAACTTCAGATTTGCTATCTTAAATATCTCCCTCTGCTCTTTACACCGCAATGCCTAAAAAAAACCATACGATGATCTCAATAGAGCCTGTGGTTTTTCTTTCATGTGGAGGCATGGGTTCACAAAACCTGCAATTTCCTATATCAAAAAGAAAGAAATTGCCGAAAGGAGCTTCACCTCTTACTTTATTCCTGGGCCGTCACCAAAAACCTTGGAGCATGTAGTTGGGTGATTTCAACAAGCACTTACAGTCATCCTCTACTGCTTTGTGAGATTGGCTAAATTGGTGATAGTGACTTTGGTGCGACTGTAACAGAACACCTCTGTCATCATTCAGCTGCTGAGGCATTGTTGGATTCACTTGTCATGGTTGTCCTCACTTAACTGAATACTTTCGCATAAGAGCAGATGGCGTGGCTATTACAGATCGTCTTATTTACCACTGTGAGACATGCAGACTCCCGTCAAGGCAAACAGAAACCAACACCGGTCTCAATCTAGGTTGGGGTCGTTTCCCAATCCCCAACCATCCTTTCTAGTCCCAATGAAGGCAAAATGCCCATAGATGTAGTTGACATTTCTGCAAGTGTATAATATAAACGGTCAAAGATCAAAGTAAACTAAAGTTAAGACAAAGTAAATTTGTCTCCTAAAAAAACAAATTGATTCTGATCTGCCAAAATGAGTCGTAAGTAATTTCAGTCTCACTTCCTTTTACATACCTACGTAACAATATAAAAAATCTGTGATCAACATCTACTTTGACCCTCAAACACTGTAGTTGTAGCTGAAGTGTTGTTGACGTCAAGACGACGCTGTTTTCATCCACTTTGCATGCACTTCCAAAAGGATCAGGACTAGGCCTGTCACGATAACAAAAATTGCTGGACGATAAATTGGCCAAGAAATTATTGCGATAAACGATAATATTGTCGTTCTGAGACCATTTTTATCTAAAATAATGATAATGGCATAAAAATGCAGGTACACCTTTTCAAAGATCAATAAACTTTAATTTCTAAAGACTATTTAACACTAAAAATGGAAAACATTTTAAATAACCACAATAAATGAACAAAACAACCACAAACAATAAAAGCATGGACTTTCAGTCTGTTTAAAAAAATTACATTTAAATAAGTACCAAAAACAATAAATAAAATTGATGAAAACTGCAGCGGATGATTGTGTTTTAGGAGCATATTAGGGGCGATTAGTTCACAAAACCCACTGTTCGGTTCGTATCGCGGTTTTAGGGTCACGGTTTTCCGTTCTGTACGGTTCTTGTTGTTTTTTTTCTTTTAATCCAGAAATGTACTTCAGCATATGATATATTAATTATCCACAATTTAGGATACAGTATTAAAAAAAATGTTATATCATAGCCTAATCATGCACAAACTGAACTTGACCATCTCTGAGGAAGGTGATATTTTGATACAGCAAGAGAGAAGACATTGATGACATGCTTTTCATTTATTTGGCAAAAAAAGGAGAATGTGTATTGCTAACTCTACAGGACCTTATGTGCCTTTTTAGCACACAAAGATTGAACTGAAGAATTAACTTGCGTCTATAAAACTTCAGTGTAGCTTTAAGCCTCGTTTATACACGACGCGTCTGCTCGAGCACGAGGGTGCGCGCGGCAAAAATGACGTCCATGCGGAGGGCGCGAGACCCCATTTCGCTTTGGCGTTGTGCACGTCAAATTTCGTAACTTTACGTGTGGCTCCGCAACTGAAGAGCCATGAGTTCCAGACGAATCTGCTGGCCCGAGAATGACGTCTCATCTCGCCGCACCCCGTCTGCGCGTCGAGTATAAACACCTCCCCAAATGGACACGGCACGTGCAGCCAATGAGACAGATGAGAAAAACAAAAAAGCATGCAAATGGCAATTATCGCGGACGGAAAAATCATCAAGCTAATTTTTTTTATCGTGCGATTAATTGATTTATCGACTATCGCGACAGGCCTAATCAGGACTCTTACAGGAATTGATATGGGAAAACTGACGCCATTGTTACTGTTTTGTATCATTAATGTGTAACAGTTCCAGAACTGAAATTCAGATATGTAATGGTTATTTTGTTTCCGGCACATGCTGTAAGCATGACATCACAACAGACTGGGCCATCTGACCAATCAGAGCAGAGTAGACCAATCACACCAGACTGGGCCATCTGACCAATCAGAGCAGAGTTGGCTCTTGGAAAGGAGGAGTTTAGAGAGATTGAATCTTCAAATGAACCTTTTTCCAACTCTTTGAGAAATGAGATGGTGTCCAAGGCATATTATGAGAAAATGAAAAAATAAAAAGTGTTTTTGACCAATGATGCATGTAAATCGTTTGTAGGAGACTCCAGAACAAAATGTGCAATATTTAAAGTAGCGTAATAAGGGCACTTTAAGTTACTGATGTTGTGTGTGTTGTCGTTCCAGAGTGGTGAGTGGAAGGAGAGAGTCCTGCTTCCCCCCTCCCTGCCCATTCCATCATCCGCAGAGCATCTTTCATGCGTCTCCCTGGGTCTGAATCCCACGTCAGGATGAACTGTGAGCAGGATTTTGGAGATGGAGGCATGAACGTCACTCTCACTCTCCGGCTGCTCATGCACGGCAAGGTAAACACACACAGACACCACAAACATCGAGTGTTTTCAGTGAAAAACGACACTGGGGAGTGGGAACCGACATCCACATGTACATTACAAAACTGCTAAGACCCAAAACTTCTTAGGAAAATATCTAAGACTCGGTGTCAGTAGACTAGTTTCACACCTACTCTCCCTGGCTCAGCCTGTTAACAAAGAGATGTTTTAATACAATCTCTGATTTACCTCAGCATGCAGATATATATATATATATATATCAGGAACTTAGAGATTGTTTGCGCAAATCTGCTTCAATGAATCGGGTAAAAATAATGAACTGTTTGTTTGCATAATATATCACTGTTTATTACCGTGTTTTGATATATTGGTGCAAGTAAATGCATTAAATATTAACATTTTGGATTAATGATAGCTAATTTGATAACTCTTCCATGTGTTGGTTTAGTGAAAAACAGTGTGAGACTCATGCCATTATTATTTGCATTCTTCAAAGTATTTTACTTACCAAATGTTTTGAATTTACTTGAATGCAAGTTCTTAGCAAACAAATGGTTGTAGATTTCATCGCCATGTCATTACAGTGTTGTCAACATGTTCGTTTAACTGTCAGCCAGATGCCAGTGACAGATTTCCCGCCACGTGCCCAAAACTCCTTGATATTCTCATTTGCATATCTCGAAAAAGGAACGAGTCATTAAAAACAGTCATGAAAAACCAATGAAAACCTAATGAACTGTTAATAAACTGCCACATTTATATGATTTATGTGCCAATTTATGTTACCTTAATTCTCCATCAACAGATTGTGATTTGATCTTTCGATGAGGATAAACAGAGATCCTTCAAGACTTAAATGATGCCTCATATTCTTGGCACTTTAAAACACATCCTTGCTGAAAACTTTTCTAGGAACATTCGTACACGCCCAGCATGTCGATGTGACGTCAGTGAGACGTTGGATTTTGGTTGAAAATGAAAATTGGTTTGACGTCAAGCTCCAACGTTGGACAGATGTTACATTTTGGTTGGAATAAACACCCTCACAAAAAAGTACACTTACTACCAGCTTCACGCATTACTAACCAGACTGACTTTATTTCTGTCAGACGTCTACAGAAGTTCTTCTTGCGATTTAACAGAGGTTTAGATGTTGATGTTTTGTAGTCACCATTATGGTGATCAGTGTTTGCTTTAGTTGGGTAGTTTGACTTGACTTTTTAACATTAGTTTATCTCTTGCTGCTGTAACTGTGTTTATGGCAAAATCTGCAAGAGAAATTGTGTTCAGATTATATCAACTGTTTGATGATGATAAAGATATGATCATCGTGTAGTGTTTGATATCATGCTAATCATTTCTCATTATTGATTGTAATAGTCCTGTGATTGTCCGGCAGTGTTCTAATCTGAGGGATTGTGCACCAAAATGTTTTAAAGACACACACAGACATTAAAGAATCATTGTATGAATCTTGATTACGGTGACATGCTTCATGCCGCAATGCATTCTGGGTATTTCATACAAAACTAGTCAGTAGCAACCAGAATGCTTTGAGGCATTAAACACGTCACCACTGTTAATATTCATATGCTGATTATTGATATATGAGTGAGTCTAATATATGCTGGAGATCAAAATGTTTAGTGGATAATGTAGAATTACAGGCTTGCTATTATTAATAAAACAAAAAAATCATGTTTGAAAAATATTAGATTCTGGATGACATCAGTGAAATAGACCACTATATGACGATCATATCTTTATCATCAAGTAACACTTCTGTTTCTGATCACAAAAAACTAATGTTAAACAGTCAAGTCAAATTACCTAACTAAAGCAAACACTGATCACCATAATGGGGACTTCAAACTAAACTGTTATTTTGAATAAAACATCAACATCTAAACCTCTGTTAAAGGGTTAGTTCACCCCAAAATGAATTTTATGTCATTCGTGACTCACCCTAATGTCGTTCCACACCCGTAAGACCTCCGTTCATCTTCAGAACACAGTTTAAGATATTTTAGATTTAGTCTGTGAGCAAATCTAAGTATATGCACACTATACTGTCCACATCCAGAAAGGGAATAAAAACATCATCAGAGTAGTCCATATGTGACATCAGTTAGTTAATAAGAATCTCTTGAAGCATCGAAAATATATTTTGCTCCACAAATAACAAAAACTACGACTTTATTCAGCATTGTCTTCTCTTCCTTGTTTGTGGTCAATCCTCAAATAAAGATTAAAATGGTTATGAATCAGTGAATCGATCAATGATTCGGATCGCCAGTGTCACGTGATTTCAGCAGTTTGGCAGTTTGACACATGATCCAAATCATGAATCAATTCACTGATTCAAAACCGTTTGAATCTTTATTTGAGGATTGAACACAAACGCGGAAGAGAAGACAATGCTGAATAAAGTCGTAGTTTTTGTTATTTTTGGACCAAAAAGTATTTTCAATGCTTCAAGAGATTCTAATTAACTAACTGATGCCACATATGGACTACTTTGATGATTTTTGTATTCCCTTTCTGGAAATGGACAGTATAGTGTGCATACACTTAGATACGCTGCTGGACCAAATATAGAAATATCTTAAACTGTGTTCTAAAGATGAACGGAGGTCTTACGGGTGTGGAACGACATTAGGGTGAGTCATTAATGACATCAATTTACATTTTTGGGTGAACTAACCCTTTAGTTCTCAATTTGAGCTTCTGTAGTCGTCTGACAGAAATAAAGTCAGTCTGGTTAGTAATGCATGAAGCTGGTAATGCTGTTTGTAGAGTTGTTTAATCCCTTTGCTGAGATCTTCAGAGATTTACTGTGCTGCCACACATTTTACCCTTTTTTTGACGTCAAACAAACGTTGAGTTTAGAGGTCAACCCGATTTTCATTTTCAAATCAAAATATGACGTCACATTGACATTCTGCTGAGTGATGTCACGGCTTAATAAGTGGTACATGACATCATCCCGCAAACCTTTTTTCTCACTCTAGTCAGTTATAACACTTCACATACTAAAAGCAACCCTCGGACAACTTTCACAGTCCGTTCCCGTTGGGTTAAACAAAGTTTTGTTCTTAGATATCGCACTTTTTGGGAACATAAATCAACCGGGTTTTGAACACCATTTTGTGTTGACTTTAAACCTTAGATGGGACATTAAAAGGTACTTGTGGAGCCTGGAGAAGACCCTTATCTAATATAACTCCACGTGATCCCGAGTCCACAGATACTCCAGACCCAGCCTACCTCATCAAAACCCACAGACAGATAAGCGGGAGTGAGCTCGGTAATCAATACGCTGACATTTGCTTTGTTTCTCTTTTCGCAGGAGGTCGGCAGCATCATAGGCAAGGTGAGCGAATCTCTTTGTTCCCGTCGTCCCTGCTGTTGACTTATTAGATTCGGTGGATGCTTCTTGAGATTTTTGTCACTATTGGGTTTGTTTTTTCCCCTCTGTATTAGATTGTCTTTGCAATCTTTCTCACAGACCTTTAGGTTACAATCCAAAAGCCCAGATTAGAAACCTACAGAATGCATCACCACAAGACTTGATGATTCCAAGCAAATGGATTGTTAAATGCGACAAGTCGTGCATCATATGTATTAATGATCTGGATATATTACATTGTTAAATTCTACAGCTAGCTCTGTTTATCCCTAGAGCGAGTGCAATTGTCTAAACATGGCACAATCTCTCCGAGAGGCTCAATGTAGATGTCACAATGATTAGTAAACAGTGTGTCAGCTACTGATGAGATGATTTTTGTGGGATTTTTTTCCCCTACTTCGGCCAACTCTAGGTCCTGAAGCTACAAAACAAATACACGGACAAATACACACAGTTGTTGGCATTTCTTTGGCTCTATAAATAAATCTCCAGTGAGACAAAGCTCTCTTCAGAACCGGCCTGCTAATAGGTCTCTGGGCCTTTGCCAGAGTTTGGCCTCAGGACCAGCGCCAGACAGAAGGATGCAGACCGGTCTGAGCTCCACAGGGGTCTCCGTCGCTGCAAATATGTCTTCTCGAAAACACAGTGCACTCTTTTGTCTAGCGCGAAAAGAGTCAAACGTAAACAAAGTTTGCCTCAATGTCCTAAAAGTGTTATCTTCAGATTACAACATCCAAACAAATAAAGAGCAAGCTTGGCACTTCTTGTTGCAGGGATCTAATCGACCAATAAAATAGAGCTTAGCTGCACACTCTAAAAAGTGTTGGGTTAAAAACAACCCAAGTTGGGTTGAAAATGGACAAACCCAGAAATTGGGTTGTTTGAATGGGTCCATTTACTAAGGTTCAAACAACCCAATTTAGTTCGTTGTCCAGGCATTCGTGTCTGCATTTAAACACTTGTGTAGAGTATGTTTCTGGCTGTAGTTCCCAGTACTGGCAAATTTCCTAAATCAAAGTGTTACATTGCTGAATCAAAAAGAAAAAGTTAAAAAGCCCTCACCTGTTTGATGCATAAATTTATCCCACAGCTAGTAATTTCATTGGGCTAAATTAAATAGCCTTTATAATTATAATCCTATGCATCTGTCCCAGGCTTTTGGGTGACATTTATGGAAGGATGGTCATGTAATGCCTAATCACGTTCCAGTTTAAGATCAGCTAAATGTTGACTTTGACATCCTCTGTTGTCTTCTTTTTCCCTCTCTTGTTTTTTCTCTGAAGCATAGTAAATGAATGAAGGCCTGTGGTGTTTATCTCCTCACTGTGAAATCAATATACCAAGGCTTGGTTTCCCGGACATAGATTAAACACAGTTCTAGACTAAATCTCTCCCGTTACCGGTGGTTCTCCATCACAAATCTTCATTGGCGATATTCATGGGGGAGGGCTATCTAGAGTCGATTACTATTCGTAATGCGTCTTCGGGTGAAAGAAATGAAGGTGAATTGTGTATTATAAGGATACTGAGAGTTCGACTACAGTGGACAATGTTGTATTTGTCGTGAATAAAAACGAGGCCTCCAATGACAGATGGGCAATCATTCAGTGGGCGTTGTTTTTGTTCATGCAAGCTTCTTTGTTTGTTAATCATTCTTGCATTAAATATTGCAATGAACGGGGATTTAAAAAAAAAATGTACATTACATGTATAAATTATTGTAGTCATAGATTTTGCCTTCTGCCGAAAATGTCAAAAATTCTGAATTTAGTTGGCAAAAAAAAAACATTATGTTAAACGTAAAGGAACACGCAGACTTTTTGGGACTTTATCTTATTCACAGTATCCCCCAGAGTTAGATAAATACCATTCTCATCTCATAACTTGCACACCACCGCTAGCCTAGCTTAGCACAAAGACTGAAGGTAAATGGCTCCATCTAGCCTACTGCTCAATAAGTGACAAAACAATGCCAACAATTTCCTATTTACACGCTGTGAAGTGTTGTGTACTAAGACCGACGGAAAATGAAAAGTTGCAAATTTCTAGGAATATTGCTAGGAACTATACTCTCATTCCTGCGTAATAATCCAGTATTATTAAGATAGGCTAGCAGTGGGTGCGTATCAGACAGAGTTATGGCACGCACAGAGATGAGATGGTATGTATGGACTTATCTAACTCTGGGGGATATGGCGAATAAGATAAAGTCCCCAAAAGTCACCATGTTCCTTTAAAGTTTGGTTTTATTATCCTTGAGATTCTTTTATAGTTTATATAAATAGTTAAAAGTAGTTATTTTTTTGTGTATTTGTTTTTATATTTGTAATTTTCATGGACATTTGTGTTAAAGTTTTTGTCATTTTGTTGTGTTTGTCATGTGCATGTGTGTGTGTGTGTATATATATATATATATATATATATATATATATATATATATATATATATATATATATATATATATATATATATATAGTGCTGTGAAATCAATTAATCGCATCAAAAATAACACTTTGTGTTTACATAATACATGTGTGTGTACTGTGTATAAGTATTATGTATACAGTATATAAATACATGCAAATGCATGTATATATTTTATAAACAAGATATATACGCATATATTATGTAAACACAAACTTTTAATTTGGATCTGATTAATCGTGATTAATCGGTTTGACAGTGCTAATCTTTTAATATGTGTATATAGCAATTTTTATTTTTATTTTCGTATATCATGTTAAGCTAATTAAAAAATTATATATTTTTTCCTTGGCAACGAGCTGAAATAAGATAATTTGAAATATAAATTTATATTTTATTTTATTTCAGATAACATTTATTTCAAATAGCAATTTTTTTTAATGGTTTTAGTTTTAACTATAACAACCCTACATTGATGAATAACAACAACAAAAAAATGTTTGTCATTTATTTAGATATACAAGTTTCAAATAATCAACACACAAGTAAGCAGCTGTACTATATATCGTAACAAACTGTACTTCTCTTCTTTCACATCCTTATTTTTGTTTCATTCAGATTAAAATATGGTGTCAGCCTGTCAGTGTTTAGGTTATATTTAGCTTATTTAATAAGAACGCTGCTACATGCATCATAGTTTGAAGTCTTAAAGAACTTTGTGGCATGAAATTTGTATTGGCATTACGTGTAGATTTATAAGAAAGGTGGTCTTGAAAACATCTTATCTGAAATGTCAATTTTCCTAATAAATTAAAGTCCCTCTTCACCTCTGTTATGACACATCCAATCATCCTTTTAGCCCATCTAAAGACAATGAAACGCCAGTCAAGCGTGATAAAGCAGATCTTTGGATCTGCAGTCATGACTATGCCGCACACGTTAGCTTCCGTGTCTGAGATAGCGAGACACTATCTGAGGCTATCTAAGTGATTCATGGACTATTGATTCCCTAGTCAGTCCAATTGCAGAGACTTCGATTGGAAAACCTGTTCCCCTGAGGCCAATGCATGCAGATGCCATATTGCTGTGTAGCGAAGCAGAATTGATATTAATTTCAGCTATCTGTTCAACTAGTCAAACTCACTTTATCCTCCACTATAAGCCATTGTGAAAGACAGTCACTCTGGGAAAACAACAAATCACGCAAACAAACACGAGAGAAAAGCAATGAGCGCTTTATTATCTTCTTTTTTCTCCCCTTACAGAAAGGAGAGACGGTGAAGAGGATACGAGAGGAGGTAAGCCACATGCTACTCATAGTCTTTCTCAGCTTCCCAGCATGCATCATGCATGCAGAACAGACGGCATTCCTTTGAAGCTAGCGCCACACGGGATTTCTACACATAAATGTAGTTTCATGCTGAAAAAGAAAAGACGCACAAACGCCCTTATTTCCCACATAAGTCCTCCAAACAGTTGATGTCCGCCACATTAAAGCTGAAATACTGCAGGAGACATGAATATTTAAATGAAGCCTTTCATCTCAAGGGCGCATGACAGCGTGCACGCTGCGAACACAAATTCATTAGTTAGATATGAATGCGTTGGTATTTTCAAGGTAGCTGCTAATAACAATAGCTTCCGGATAGAGAATGCAGTGGGTTACCAGGGAGAAAAACCCAGGCGTGGGTGAGCATGTCCCTTCAAGAATAATAAAAAAATTTATCTGACACTGATGATCAGCAGAAATTCTTCATGGGCTAACTGAAACACACACAATCTCTTATTCTCTAGCTCGCTTGCACCCTTATCTAATGTTTTTCTTGCTCACTAACAACATAAAATGACAAAAAGACAGCTTTTTTTCAACCTAACTAATGGTCTAAGGTGGCAAATGTGAACACAAGCCTGCACATGAGGCATTTTCTATTGCGTTAGTTGGGACACCACAGGGGTCAATCTTGGGCCCGATAGATGTCATAAAACAGAAGATACTACAATTTGTAGTTTTTCTCTGCTGTTCAGTGCTATTATTAGGAATAAGAATTGCTCTTGCTGAAAAAAAGTTTATCATCCGCCCCATGTCATACCAATTCCAAATGATTTTCTTTTTTCTGTTGAATGTAAAAGGAGAAATTCTGAAGAATGTTCACACTGCTCTATTCCATACAACAAAAAATATAGTTACCAGGGACTTTAAGGGCCCTATCATGCACCCGGTGCATTGTATCGTTTGGGGACTGAGGAGACAAGTTGCTCAAGTTTAGGAATAGGAAAAGTATCATTCTTGTCTAATACAGGCGATCAACTGTCTTAGATCTTCTTTGTCGCATCTTCCTCTTTATGATGCGCCAAAGGTTTTCTACACTGTAAAAAATTATTGAGAAAAAAAGTTACCTGGTTGCCTTAACATTTTGAGTTCATTGAAATTAAAATTTTTAGTTAATACAATGAAAATTTTTTGAGATTCGACAACCTTTATTAAAATTTTATTAAAAGATTTTGTAAGCATATTGGGTAATTGTGTGTGTTTTATTTCTGATGACGCAGTGAAACATGCCAAATAGTGCTATTTGCATGATTTATTACATTTTTTATGTGGTTCAGTGACAATAATATTTTGAGTTTCTATTTATTAAACAAATTTCCTTCATTGTATCAACTAAAAAAATGTATTTCAATAAACTCAAAATGTTAAGGCAACCAGGTTACTTACTTTTTTAAGTTTTTTAAGTTAACATTTTTTTGTTTTTTTTACAGTGTATGGATGAAAGATTTGGACTGCAGGCTGACCATTTTCCAAAAAAAGTGTTTTTTGGTAGTTTCAGCCCTACACAGTTATCATTTTTATGGACAGCAACACATTGTTTAAATAGCAAATGCACTCGCGCTCATCTGTTCATCCATGGAGGTGCTGGTCTGAACACCAGGTGTGTTCCGGCGCATTGTTGGCGCGTTCCTATTTTGAGGAACTGAATATGACTGCACCATTGACCAACAAAAACCAGATCTAAAGTCCATAGCGCAGTATTTTTGGGCTATTGAAAGGGTGTGTTAGTAATATTAGCCTATAGGCAGGTTTACAACGTGTGTACACTCTGCTTATTACACATACAGGGAGGCGCAGCAGCACAAAAACATGTTTAAATAATAAAAATAAAACGATTCCACTCTGGAGAAGTCTTTCCACTCACAATTTCCTCCATGTAAATAGCGAATCCGCCATGGTGTGAGCGCAACTGGCTTTTAAAGGGAAGGTGAGATGAGACTCTTATTGGTTTATTTCACATTACGCCCAAAACACACTCATGACTCATTAAGATAATAGGTAAAACGTACTCGGTTACTTTCGTAACCTCGGTTCCCTGAGAGAGAGGAACGAGTATTACGTATGGGAAAAACTCCTTTTCTCGAGAATGTGAAGCAAAACTTTTAATAAAGGTATCTATGTAAAGCGCAGTGAGCTGCACGGCCATAGCCCAGCGCGAGGAGCGCTCTGATTGGCCGGGCTGCGGCAACTGCAGGAACCTATGGTGAGGCGGCTGAGAGGAACGAACCAATGGGGGGCGTTCCAGAAGCCCGCCGAAAAAGGTGCTTATATTTGCATACAGGAGG
The DNA here is from genome assembly GCF_024679245.1 of Pseudorasbora parva. NCBI lineage: Eukaryota > Metazoa > Chordata > Actinopteri > Cypriniformes > Gobionidae > Pseudorasbora > Pseudorasbora parva. The sequence goes on along the minus strand of NC_090185.1, from coordinate 32,884,677 downwards.
CTATATAAGACCCTAATTCGCCATAGGTGTCAGGTTTTAAGATCGACTGAAGCGATACCGGAGAAGCATAAACACGGCACGGAACGTAATACTCGTTCCTCTCTCTCAGGGAACCGAGGTTACGAAAGTAACCGAGTACGTTCCCTTTCGAGAGAGGTTCCTCGTATTACGTATGGGAACACAATGTAAAGCGCCGTGTGTGCTGACTTACCCAGTATACCCAAAGCACATGTTATAAACACCCGAGACACCGACAGAGGCGGCTTATAAGGGGAATGAAGAACCGGAAGAGTCGGTTCGTTTGAACAGCTGATCGGACATAGTCGGATCTATGATGAATGAATAGTGCTTAAGGACTAATGTGTACAGGCCAAAATGTAAGGCAATCTGTTTGCCAGGGTCAAGATAGAGCCTAGATGGAGAGAAGCCTTGCTTGTAGAGCTGGAACCTCCAACTTGTAGAATCTGATAAAAGTGGACGGAGAGGCCCAGCCTGCCGCCGCACAGATATCTTCCAAAGAAATGTCACACGACCAAGCCCAAGATGAGGCCATGCCTCTAGAGGAGTGGGCTTAAATGCCTGTAGGACAGGTTAGGTCCTAGACCTATAAGCTAGTGGGACTGCATCCACTATCCAGTGTGAGAGACTGTTTCATGACAGCACAAACTTTAGTGCGGCCACCGAAGCAATGAAGAGCTGATCCGACTGCCTGAAGGGGGCGGAGCGCTCTAGATACAATCTCAATGCTCTGACTGGGCAGAATAGGTTTGCGTCTTATTCTCTCTGAGACGCGGGTTAAGCAGTGCAAAGACCTGCATACTGAAGGGGTTGATAGCACTTTCAGCATAAAACCATGCCTCGGTTTGAGCACAACCTTGAAGTTGCTGGACCCAAACTCAAGACAGGAAGGGCTCACGGAGAGTGCAGGTAAGCCACCCACTCGGTTAACCGAGGCCACAGCCAGCAGAAAAACGGTTTTGAGTGATATGTGCTTCAAGCTCGTGTTCTGAAGTGGTTAGGAGGGGGAACCCTTCACGGCCTCCAAAACCATGGCGAGGTCCCAAATAGGGACCGAGGTAGGGGCAAGGCAGGCTGAATCTCCTGGCCCCTTTAAGAAAACACACAATAAGATCACTTTTCCCTAGTGAATGTGCCGCGATCGGAGCGTGGCTAGCTGCTATGGCGGAGACACACACCCCGAGTATGGAGGGGGGACGACCCGCATCCATTAGCTCTTGGAGAAAGCGAGCGGTTCCGCCAGTTCGCATGAGTGTGCGTCGATGTTTCGCGTAGCACATTGGTTAGAAAACCACTGACCACTTCAAAGCAGAGCTACCAGATAGCAGGGGCTCTAGCTTCCGAAATAGTGTTCATAACTTGTCAGAGAGGTTCCCGGATACCGTTGATGGGCCATACGTGGAGGGCCCACAGCTCGGGATTGGGATGCCAGACCTTCCCTTTCATTGGCAGAATAGGCATGGGGCTGTGTCTGACAGCTGAAACAGTATGGAGAACCATGTGCGGTTCTTCCAAAGTGGGGCTATTAAAAAGCACAGGCTGCAGCTGGATCGCGATCGGAGGGAACATATAGAGGGAGCCTGGGCCAACATGGGCCAGGGCATCCCTGCGTTTGCAGAAAAAAAAAAAAAAAAATATTGGGCAGCGTGTGCTGTGCGAGCTGAATTGTTTGCGGGTAAAGGGACCATCCCCCTGGGGACATGGGTCCTCTGGATAACATGTCCGGACCCTGATTCAGAATACCTGGCACGTAAGCCGCCCTTAGGGAGCTCAGATTGTGCTCTGCCCATAAAAGGAGATGCTTAGCCATGCAGTGAAGAGAGTCTGATCTCGGCTGCCCTAGCGATTTTATGTACATTATCAAGACGTGGTGGTTCTTATGCCGTAAGTCTTGAGTCTATGACAATGACTGTACTGATAAGCCTGCCCCTCGAAGGCGAATCTCAAGAATGGCCTGTAGTGGGGGTGGGGGGTTATCGTAACGTGAAGTATGCGTTTTTCAGATCTATTGAGAAAACCCAATCCCCGGGGCGAATGTGCGCGAGGATTTGTTTCACCGTCAGCACCTTGAAACGAGCGTGTCATAAGTGCTTTGTTCAGATGCCTGGAAAATGGGCCTGAGACCGCCACCCATTTTCGGCATGAGGAATTAGCGACAGTAAAAACCTGACTCGCTAGCGTCGGGTGTACTGTTTCTGCCGCTCTCTCCTTTAACAGTCTCAATGCCTCAGCGAGAAGCACGTGACTGACACTGCCTCGTTTTAACCTCGTTTTATATGTTCAACACCCAATATTATATACCAGGAATGGCCTGCCAGGCCTGGGCTCGTGAAGCCAGGGGTTGAATTAGATTCGGGGGCTGGCCGCTTAGTAATAGGGGCCTGTTAGCCGGGTTGCTTGTGCTGTAACACTGCTTGTAACACTGTGGGGATAGTGTTAGTTTTGGCGGTGCAGGCTTTGCAGTGGGCGCACGCCTCACATTTATATTGTGTGTGCGAGAGTGAACTTTGTGAAAAGTGCTTGGGTGCAGGAGTGCAGACTGTAAAGTGGGCACATTTCCTACATAGAAAGCTCTTTTGTGTGTAGTGTAAACAATGTGCAGTGGCGCACAACCTACGTAGAATACCCACGGTGCAAACCAGTGAGCAAATCCACAGGGGTAAACGCACACAGCATTAGTGTGCAGACGAGCGTGTTTAACACAGGCTAGTTGACTGCAATATTTCATCTCCAGTCACTTAACTTAAGGGAACTGGAAGAATGTAAGGAAGTGCGGGTGGTATGTGAGCCATTCCACAATGCCGTTATGCTCTAGTCTAGACTGAAAGCGCGCATGCAGACAAGCGTGTTTGACCACAGGCTAGTTGACTGCAATAAGGCTAGTTGACTTTATATGGTGTAATCCGGCCGCGGCGGGATTTATTTGTGATTTTGTGAGGCTGAATTAACAGTGCTTATGTAGGGGTGCACACTGTGTAGTGGACACTTTGTCTACAGTGTAAAAGCCTTTCCAGCCGCCTGAATAAAGGGGACTGGAAGTGATAGAGTGAAAAAAGGGCTTAGCTTGGCAGCCATTTTCCGACGCCCTTATGCTCTGACAGTGAGCGCGTGCTATGACGTAAGCCGCGCTCTAGTCAGCAACGCGCTGTGGAAGGGGCGCGCGCTATCATGACAAGGCAGCCATTACAACTTCCTTGGCAGTAAGCGCGCGCTGCAGCGACATTGTTCTTGACATACCCAACAGCCCGAGCTCGCTCGTCTAACTTACTCTAGTATTCTCTGTCCGCAGCGCTTCAGCACGGCGGCGGTAGAATGAGCACGGCGAGAACTTCGGCTCGAGTTTGTTTATTCACTCTAGTATTCTCTGTCCGCGGCGACAGCGCGACTGAACGAGAATTGGAAGCGTGAGGAAAAACTCTGTCCGCGGCGCTTCTAGCACGGCGAGAGCTTCGGCTCGAGTTTGTTTATTCACTCTAGTATTCTCTGTCCGCGGCGATAGAGCGACAGGACGAGAGAATTGGAAGCGTGAGGTAAAACTCTGTCCGCGGCGCTTCTAGCACGGCGAGAGCTTCGGCTCGAGTTTGTTTATTCACTCTAGTATTCTCTGTCCGCGGCGATAGAGCGACAGGACGAGAGAATTGGAAGCGTGAGGTAAAACTCTGTCCGCGGCGCTTCTAGCACGGCGAGAGCTCCGGCTCGAGTTAGTTTATTCACTCTAGTATTCTCTGTCCGCGGCGATAGAGCGACAGGACGAGAGAATTGGAAGCGTGAGGTAAAACCCTGTCCGCGGCGCTTCTAGCACGGCGAGAGCTTCGGCTCGAGTTTGTTTATTCACTCTAGTATTCTCTGTCCGCGGCGATAGAGCGACAGGACGAGAGAATTGGAAGCGTGAGGTAAAACTCTGTCCGCGGCGCTTCTAGCACGGCGAGAGCTTCGGCTCGAGTTTGTTTATTCACTCTAGTATTCTCTGTCCGCGGCGATAGAGCGACAGGACGAGAGAATTGGAAGCGTGAGGTAAAACTCTGTCCGCGGCGCTTCTAGCACGGCGAGAGCTTCGGCTCGAGTTTGTTTATTCACTCTAGTATTCTCTGTCCGCGGCGATAGAGCGACAGGACGAGAGAATTGGAAGCGTGAGGTAAAACTCTGTCCGCGGCGCTTCTAGCACGGCGAGAGCTTCGGCTCGAGTTTGTTTATTCACTCTAGTATTCTCTGTCCGCGGCGATAGAGCGACAGGACGAGAGAATTGGAAGCGTGAGGTAAAACTCTGTCCGCGGCGCTTCTAGCACGGCGAGAGCTTCGGCTCGAGTTTGTTTATTCACTCTAGTATTCTCTGTCCGCGGCGATAGAGCGACAGGACGAGAGAATTGGAAGCGTGAGGTAAAACTCTGTCCGCGGCGCTTCTAGCACGGCGAGAGCTTCGGCTCGAGTTTGTTTATTCACTCTAGTATTCTCTGTCCGCGGCGATAGAGCGACAGGACGAGAGAATTGGAAGCGTGAGGTAAAACTCTGTCCGCGGCGCTTCTAGCACGGCGAGAGCTTCGGCTCGAGTTTGTTTATTCACTCTAGTATTCTCTGTCCGCGGCGATATCGCGACTGAACTAGAGAAGAGGAAGACTGAGGAAAAACTCCGTCTGTCCGCGGCGCCTCCTCAGCGCGACGGTATAGTGACGAGAGCTTCGGCTCGAGTTCGCCTATTCACTCTAGTATTCTCTGTCCGCGGCTGTAGCGCGACGGAATGAGAGAAGAGTGGGAACAACTCTGTGGCAGCGGCGGAAGAAGAGCCGCGGCGGCGGCAGAGTGAAGAGAGCTTCGGCTTGAGTGTGCTCATGTCCTCTAACATTCTCTCTTTCCGCGGCGCTATTCAGCGCGACGGGACGAGAGCAGAGGGAGAGTGAGAAGAGCTCCGTCTTTCCGCGGCGCTTAACGACGCGGCGGAACGAGAGAGTCCTCGAGTAGAACAAGCCTGTAAGCTCTAGAAGTGGCGTTGCAGCGGCAACACACACACAAACACATATAACACTCAACATAGACACAGTTTAAAGGATATATAACGCCGGATGGCGTAGCTGGAAGGGCAGAGAAGGCGGAGAGGGAGTCCGTCGTCCTCAGCTGCAGGTTCCGCTGGTGCCTTTTCAACGGCGGTGCTTCTTCCGGAGACCAGCGAAGGTATCGCTGAAGGAGATAAAATCTGACACCTATGGCGAATTAGGGTCTTATATAGCCTCCTGTATGCAAATATAAGCACCTTTTTCGGCGGGCTTCTGGAACGCCCCCCATTGGTTCGTTCCTCTCAGCCGCCTCACCATAGGTTCCTGCAGTTGCCGCAGCCCGGCCAATCAGAGCGCTCCTCGCGCTGGGCTATGGCCGTGCAGCTCACTGCGCTTTACATAGATACCTTTATTAAAAGTTTTGCTTCACATTCTCGAGAAAAGGAGTTTTTCCCATACGTAATACGAGGAACCTCTCTCGAAAGGGAACCCTTTTTGATCATGTGCCTGGTGCGCCGAACGTTTTTTTGTCAATAAAGGTGCACTATGTAGTATTTTTGCAGTAAAATATCCAAAAAACACTAGGCCAGTGTTATATCTTTTGTTCAGTTGAGTACTTATATCCCAAATGTTTCCAACTATTTGTAAATTGTGCAAAAATTGCTATTTTAACTAATGAACCAGGACGTGTCAGCATAGCGTTTGAGGGAGTCGCCTGTCAATTGCGTCATATCTGCGTTACCCTCGGTTTTATTCTGCAGAAATGCTTTTCTCTTAGCAGTGTGAACATGTCACAGCAGCGCCGAGCGAACGCACAGAGGAACGTCATAACATCATTTTAAACACACTTAAATGTATCTAATATGATAAACAGAGCTGCTTTACCTTATAATCATGACCGGAAAAAGTGGAAGTGCGCGCATCCGGCAACTGTATCCCGTCCCGTCATAATAAAAGTCTCGGTGCTCGTGAGCCGTGTCTTTGTATAACAATCATACAAACAAGAAGCACATTTGGAATGACATGAGGGTGAGTAGAAGATGACACAACTATAGGGTTTGTGGTAAATCTTTTTGTCTTACTTGCAAATTTTCTAGAAATTAAGTCATTCCTGACCTATACTTAAAGTCGCACACAGTCAAAATTTCAGTGTTGATAGAGAGAAAAAACAAACATAAAACAACACATTATTATATTCAGAAATAAAGCTAAATTACGGTAAATAAGGCCAAACATTTAAAAACATTATTAACAAGGCAAACATTTGTTTTAGGTCCCCTTGCTCCAAATCAAATCCTTCAAATGTAACTGTATTCAGAAGATGAATGAAAAATATTAAACAAACATAAATTCTAGTGAACAACAATTATTATAAATGCCAAGACTAAACACATTTATTTAAAGTGGAACTAGAACTCTCCGTCATGTGGGAAACGCACCACACACATCACCTGGCTTAAATCCAAATGCATGGTGTGTGTGCTAAACGTTAGTTGCATTATATACTGTTATGTGATTCAAAAAAATGTATTATAACTACAGCAAACTCGCTTTATTACTGAATACATTTAGCAATGATATAAATACATTTGATAAATTACAATATATATATTCACATTATACACAACTTGCAAAAAATATGTCAATTATACCGTCAATATACTCCGCTGCATTCGCATGCATTTGTGCATGATTGATGGAGAGATCAGTGTAAGTGAAGCTGACAATCAGAGCTCTGCAGGAAAATGAATCTCTGCTGGAGATCCACACTTTTGGACTGAACACACGCGATATGCACAGCTAACATAAGCCCTATGCGGGCGAAACTAGTTTCCCCCGAGGAGGTCAGGTAAATTTGTGTTTCATAAAGACGTACTTTGAGTTTAATCCCATCCTAATTGAACACGCCTGTTTTTTTTTCTCACTCAACCCTTATAAAATAAAATAAAAAATACAGGACATTGCCTACTATTGTTTTGAGCATCCACTGAGAAAACTAATCTTGTCTGGATAGGAATTTGTTGTGGTATATACGTTTTTCACAACTTTAAATACCGAAACTAAAACTACATTCTTTGTTGCGTTGCCTAGTGCAGATTCGTTATGGATTATGGTGTTTTTGCCATCTTGCAGTGTATAATAACATTTGGTTGGTGGTGCAAGCATTGCTGGCATCCCACATGATGTAGAAAGGAAATACATTTGTATGAATATTTAATGTGCCTAAAAGTGCGCAAAAAAAAAAATGCACAACACTTTTTCCAAGGCCGCCCTTTATACACACACACACATACACATACACACACACACACACACACACACACACACACACACACACACACACACACACACACACACACACATACACATAGTATGTTTATAATGTAGGTGATCTCAGGTTTATATTAAATTGTCAGGGCATTTGGTCCCCACAATGTAATATAAACAAGTATACACACATACACACACACACACACACACACTGCAGGTGGCTGTGTATTTGAGCAGAACTTTTATTTTTTTGAAGTACATTTTGCAAAAAAATGCTATTTCATTTCTGTGGTTTTACTTTTCCATCCATACAGAGCAGTGCACGTATCAACATCTCAGAAGGCTCGTGCCCAGAGAGGATCATCACCATCACGGGCGCCACAGAATGTGTGTTTAGAGCCTTCACTATGATCACAATCAAACTGGAAGAGGTAAGTACAAGAAAACTGCTCTTAGTATGCAATCACACGGATAAATAACCATTAAATATAATAAACATGCGTGATAAAGGTTAAGTTCACCTAGAATTGAAAATCGTATAATTTACTCACCCTCATGTCGTTCCAAACCCGTAAGACTTTCGTTCATCTTCAGAACACAAATGAAGATCTTTTTACGGAAACTAAGATCTTTCTGCCCCTATATTGACAGCTATGCAACTATCACTTTGACCCTTACATTTTTTTTAAAGAGATTGTAAAACTAATCTATATGAATCTATATGAGCGGTTTTAGTCCAAATTTTCTGAAGTAAATCAATCACTTTATATGACAAACATATTTATTCACACACAAACATTCATCAACTCAGATGTAGCAAACGGAAGCTCAAGCATGTTCGTTTGATGTGCAAGAACTGGTGTTACGCAGCACGTTTGAGCTTCAGCAAGAACCAATGAGGTTCATTCTCGTGTTACGCAGCACGTTTGAGCTTCAGCAAGAACCAATGAGGTTCATTCTCGTGTTACGCAGCACGTTTGAGCTTCAGCAAGAACCAATGAGGTTCATTCTCGTGTTACGCAGCACGTTTGAGCTTCAGCAAGAACCAATGAGGTTCATTCTGTTGTTACGCAGCACGTTTGAGCTTCAGCAAGAACCAATGAGGTTCATTCTGGTGTTACACATCACGTTTGGGCTTCAGCAAGAACCAATGAGGTTCATTCTCGTGTTACGCAGCACGTTTGAGCTTCAACAAGAACCAATGAGGTTCATTCTCGTGTTACGCAGCACGTTTGAGCTTCAGCAAGAACCAATGAGGTTCATTCTCGTGTTACGCAGCACGTTTGAGCTTCAGCAAGAACCAATGAGGTTCATTCTGGTGTTACACATCACGTTTGAGCTTCAGCGAGAACCAATGAGGTTCATTTTCGTGTTACGCAGCATGTTTGAGCTTCAGCAAGAACCAATGAGGTTCATTCTGTTGTTACGCAGCACGTTTGAGCTTCAGCAAGGACCAGTGAGGTTCATTCTGGTGTTACGCAGCACGTTTGAACTTCAGCAAGAACCAATGAGGTTCATTCTGGTCTTACACATCACATTTGAGCTTCAGCAAGAACCAATGAGGTTCATTATGGTGTTACGCAGCACGTTTGAGCTTCAGCAAGAACCAATGAGGTTCATTCTGGTCTTACACATCACATTTGAGCTTCAGCAAGAACCAATGAGGTTCATTATGGTGTTACGCAGCACATTTGAGCTTCAGCAAGAACCAATAAGGTTTATTTTGGTGTTACGCAGCACGTTTGAGCTTCAGCAAGAACCAATGAGGTTCATTCTCATTACGCAGCACGTTTGAGCTTCAGCAAGAACCAATGAGGTTCATTTTGGTGTTACGCAGCACGTTTGAGCTTCAGCAAGAACCAATGAGGTTCATTCTCGTGTTACACAGCACGTTTGAGCTTCAGCAAGAACCAATGAGGTTCATTCTTGTGTAACGCAGCACGTTTGAGCTTCAGCAAGAACCAATGAGGTTCATTCTCGTGTTACGCAGCACGTTTGAGCTTCAGCAAGAACCAATGAGGTTCATTCTGGTGTTACACATCACGTTTGGGCTTCAGCAAGAACCAATGAGGTTCATTCTGGTGTTACGCAGCACGTTTGAGCTTCAGCAAGAACCAATGAGGTTCATTCTGGTGTTACGCAGCACGTTTGGGCTTCAGCAAGAACCAATGAGGTTCATTCTGGTGTTACGCAGCACGTTTGAGCTTCTGCAAGAATGAAGGAGTCAAAGCAAGTACAGTTAAGCTTCTTTATATATGTTGATCAGTGTTTATTTGTGAATAAATGCCTATGCATGATTACTTAACTCTATGTAAAATCTAGTTGTTGCATCACCAACAGTGTGCAAATAAAAGACTTGCGCTGAAAATGGATGATTTACGGTCGATTTGCAGCAATAAAGCTGTCAGGATGAACTCCTTTGAACTCTGTGTTTGAATTTCAGCAATTCTGAGACATGGTTTGTAAGAACAGCTGGATGAAACAGTCGTGGGTAGTTTTCATATATCGTCAGTTGGTCCCATTGCAGCGGGGTGCCTATCTGTTGTAGGATAGCCTCAGAAATGTAATTTGAACCCCTACACGTAACATTCCCATGGTGATGCCGGTGAACGATTGCTGAAAAGAGACATACAACTCTCTGAAAAAAAGAAAGAAAAATGTGGTAGAAGTCTGATAATACGATGGGGCTTTGAAAAGTGAAGCTGTTGTGTGTCATATACTTCACAACTGTCTTGGGCTGGATCTGTTTTGGCAGTCTTAACTCTTTCCCCAGCCTTGAATAGATTTTCCATAATTTATGAGATAACGGTTCCCTGCCATTGACAAGTCTTTCCAGCAATCCGTGTTTTGCTTATACGCTATTATGAATCTTCTGAAAGAGTACAGAATCACCAGATCCAAAAACAAGCAATGAAAAGGACCAGGGCTGTCTTCAAAATTGCCCCCATACCCTCATTTACGATTCCCAACATTACTCCACTATAGTCTACTTTTGAAGGAGTGAATGAAAACAAATGAGTGAATTCAGACACTGTGTGCTGGAATGGCTGCCGCTTTTGCATAGTTTGTGCTTGCTGTTTATTAATCATTTGAAAATTAGCAAACTGCAGGCTCCAGTAGTAAGATAAAAAGATTGATCTTGAACTCTGTCAATGAAACTAGTACGTATAAGTCGTAATTAAACAATAATTAATCAATTAAAAAGGAATTTATACCTGTATGTTGTTACAATGGACCAGCAGAGGGATGATTCAGCTGTGGATGGCATCTTCTGGCAAGATGCAGGAATTCCTCTTTGGCATGACCCTCACAGTGCATTATGGGTATTCTCTAGCCGTTGAGTGTACATCAGTTGTACACTTGTTATTGCGGTACATTATGGAATTGAATGAGTTTACTCAGTATATAGCCTAGAAATCTAGACGCACCCTAGCGGCAGCAAATCTAATCTGCCACGAGTGTCATCTAGCAACTCTCAATACACTTCTGAGCTGTGAACGCCAAACTCTGGTCGGGCCAATCACATCGTGTATAGAGTCGGTGGGCGAGGCTTAACATAATGACGGCAGAGTTGCGCTTGCGTGCTTCTAGTAAACACAGAAACTGGTGAACGGCGGTCTTTCAAATCAGCTTTGACCGCGACTCTGGAAGACTTGGAGTTAAGCTTTTCTCTGAGAAAAGAAAAAAGAACGGCACTGAAGTCATTCTTAAGAAGGGAAGATGTGTTCGGAGTTTTGCCGACTGGATACGGCGAATGTTTAATCTGTCACCAAGCTCCACTTCACCTTCGTTGCTCTGATTGGTGTACCGCTATCCTATCGCGTGCAGAGAGTTTGAAAGACAACCGTTTATCCGCCCCTCAGATTGAGCTGTCAATGGTGAGTTTCCAGACCAAACATCTTGATGTGGGTCTGGCTTGTCAGGCTACTCAATATATACAGTCAAACCAAAATATATTCAGACACCTTTATCACAGTATATTCGCTATAGCTTCGAAAATGGTAATAAAATATGACTCGGAGTTAAACTGTGTCAGAACAAAATCATCTTGATAAGGTCAGATAACTTTGATAGAAAGGTGTGTAATGGATTACAATCAACCAATCGACTGTTCAATTTAAGTACGCAATTAGATGATACCAATTAAGATCAACCAATGACCAAGCAATGTTTCATTTTGTTCAGTTTGTGGTGTAAATGGGTCACATTAGCAATTCAAGAAAAAACTCTTAAGCAAAACATGGTCAGGTCTAAAAATAATAGTGTCTGAATAATTTTGTTCAAATATTTTTATCAATTTGCACACATTAAAACACACAACACACAGTCGTTCATAGAAACATACACATAGATGAGTCACAAATTCATATTTTTATTAATAGCATCAGTAGGGTTATATAACTGCTAGTCAATGAGGTGTGTCTGTCTGCCTGGAGCACGTCAGCTCTACACCCACCAACTAATAATGAATCTTCTCACTCCTGCTAAATCCATTATGTATTTGATATCCTTTCATAGCAGGCAGAGAGCCATTCATTAAACATCTGTTAGGAATCTCCCTCTCCCTGTCCGCTGCACAAGACCGTCTTCGTATCCATAACCGGAGAGTCACCATAGAAACCCCTGAGGTTGCACAAGGGTTCGTTTTCGCAGAGAATATCATGCGCAATACCGTTGAAATTTAACATGAATCTCTATTGAGGTCTTGCCCGGCTTTGATCTAGAATGTTTTCGTCTGCTCTTGCAGTCAGCTGAGAACACGGATGACATCTAAAAGCCATGTCTCAGAGTTTTGGATGATATATGACAGAATAGACAGAGAGCTGCGGGTCTTAGGGAGAAGACTGTGAGTCTTGACTTGAAAAAAAAATGTAAACGGTAAAAATGTCATGAGATACTGGATCCTATTCACTAATAATTGTGCAACGGTTGTGTGCAAACATTTCTGGTCCTACAACAACAGAAGCCACATGAATGGCACTAAACAACAAAATTATGAAATTCCTTGCACTGCATCAAAAATAGTTTTATCCTGTTCACTGTGATTTTGCAAAGTAAAGAAAATGTTGGTGGCGCTACACCAAAAAAAAAAAAAAAAACGAGCGCACACTGATACCTAAGAAGAAGAGGACAAAGAGAAAATAAGTAGACGAAGAAGAAGATGCAACAAGGCAAGATGTAGAGCTGGTCTCTTTGGTGTCTGAACACAAAGAACTTTATGACAAAAGCGACTACTATTGCAGATCGAATAGGAGTTTAATTTAATTTAAATGGGTGGTAAAACACAATTTCACTTTTCTAACTTTAGCTAGTTTGTAATGTTGTTGTTTGTGCATAAACAACATCTGCAAAGTTACAACGTTCAAAGCAAAGGGAGATATTTGCTTTTAAAGAAATCAATTTCTAAGGACTACAGCAAACGGCCGGTAGGGAACTACAGCCTTTTCCTCCAGACTCGCTGACATCAGCAGGTTCAATATTTACATAAACCCCTCCTCTGAGAATATTAAATAAGGGGGGCAAGGCCATTTTTTTTATTGCTGTGGAGGAGAGTTGTGGTATAGTTAATTGCTGACGAAACGCTGTTATTTTCATCCGGATTGCAGGTCCACTTTGTTCAGCCTTCCTAGGGATGGGGGAGTTAGGGATCAATGGTTAAAATGTATTTTTATCTCGGTCCCACATAATTATTACCCAAATCTCGCACGCTGTGCTGCACATTTTACGGAGGAAAGCTTTCACAATTATCGCGAGTTCAATGCAGGATTTGCACAACAGCTTGTCCTGAAAGATGGAGCTGTTCCAACTTTAAAAACAGGCCACAACCTGTAAGTATGATTTATTTTTCGTCTATGTGTTTTTCTGTAATAGTTTGTATTGTTAATTGTACGTTGTAGCAAGGAAGTAAACAAATGACAACGCTGTTTGGCTCTGCAAACCAGTTTGTTAAATGCTCGTTCATACTTAACATTATCCGACAGACATAACGTTACAAACTTTTTTAAAATATCAACAGCGAACTTGGATTAAGTGTAAATTATTCTTTGATTAGAGCTTTTATGTGTTGTTTATCTACAGGCATGCAAAACATGGTTCTGTGTTTGATTTGGCTACTATAGTAAAGCCAATGTTTAGTGTTAGTTTTGGGTTAATAGTTCTTGCGACAGATATTTGGCTATAATCGTTCTAAAAATACAAAAGGTGCCATTCAGTAGCGATAACTATAGCTCCGCAGTCTTTACAGATACTAGTAAATGTAAGGTACGAAAAACGTGCACTAGGCGGATAGCGAATCAGAACACAGCTGGGCCAGCTAACCAATCTGTGCCCATTGTGTATTTTTGAGGGACCAGCTTGATAGAACCCGGAAAACCATCAGACTGTTTTTACAAGAAGAGACAGCAGTGTAGAATAAATGTAAAATATACAAAAAATGCAATTAAAAAATAAAAATTATTACAGTGCACAACACAATCAAGCCTTCAAAAGACTGTGTTTTACCACCCCTTTAAGACATTTTTCAATAAGCGCCATCTACTGTCAGAGAGTGAATTTGCACGTTCACTCGGCATATCGCCAGTGAAAATAGCTTGTGTATGAGAAACGGCGGTGATAATCATGTAAGATAATCGTCCCGGTGTGCACAAGGCTTTAGACGTGTTCCTGGGTCAATAGTTTATCTCGGAACAACATTCCTGTCCAAAAACTTAGTTCTACCCCTAAACCTAACCCTACCCATTATAAATGATAGGTGAATAACACTAGGTAGAAGCACCGATCACTGGTTGTAAGCTTAAACTTCACATAAACTGTAAACTTGTCCCTCAAATCTGATTGGTTGAATGGCATTCAACAAAGATGTTGATCCAGGAACATGTTGTACTTGGTGAAATCACAGTCTCCCTTTTGTTGCACATGCTTTAGATTGCAGCTTTTGTCATACATTCTGTGCCAGGACCTGCTTACTCAACAGATAATATGCAAATAAGACAGACTCAATCTGCTGAGCGTAATATCTAAATTGATATTTTATTATGGAGGGTTGTTAAATGAGACGAGAGGGATGACCAATAAAGGGTTTGCGTGACGTCCTACATTAAGAATGAATCGGGAGATTTAGTCACCGTTATTAAGACTGAGGCATATTAATATCATTACTAATTCTACAGAGAAAAGAAAGCAACAAAGAAGGACAAGATAGAATATCATTTCGATACTCCTTTCCTGAAACTCCACGTCATCGGCAAGAAAAGATTCACGGTTATCTTTTTTCCACCTCCATCCGGTCTCTGGAGGTTTCGGTGCGAGACGTTGAAAGACACAACAACAGCGTCTCTAAAGCCCTAGCGCTGATGGAAACACTAAACAGAGAAGAAAAAGACTCTACTTTCCGAGACGCCACTCGAGGCGTATTCATTCAGCTCACGTAGGTGAGGTCTGGGTTGATGGGCAGGGAGACAGCACACGCTATTTACATTTCAAACTCGGCAAGATTCCTGCTCCCCCCCTAATTGATTGCAGCAGCGGTGGGCCACGATTCGGGGTGATATTTATTACCTGGTTTAATTAAAGAGAAAGCCTCTGAATCTGCACTAGCTGAGTAATGGACGTTGAAGCTGATTTCTTGTAGTGGCAGGTATATGAGATTGGAACACTCTGCATAAAGGGATAGCTCATAATGCCTGGTACACATTGAACAGTTTTGGGCTGTCCTAGATGAAAGATGACCAGTTGTGGCGATTTCTGTGGCTCTTAAACGGTGGTCCTAGGTCATATAGTGAGAGCTTCAGAGATGGCCTTGGGACCAAGGATAGTCTGCGATGATTCTCTGACAGTGTCAGAAAATTACCATGATCATCTCAAGGTGTGTTTGCTGCTACAATATGCATCTATTGACTAGCCAATAAAAGTGCAACATAAAACGGCGTCTTTATCAACGCGACTTGGCGCTAATACTTTAAACTACTTACCTCAAGTTCCATTTGACCACGTCCATATTCTCCTCGTTTGCTTCCTCCTCTCTTTTCAGCGCACGTAAAAAACACAAATGCCAAAGTGCGATTCATCTTGCTTTATTTGTTGACTAGCGCATACTGATGATGTTTTATCCTTGTATACTAACTGGCATCGTTGTCTACGATTCAAAAGGTGTCCCAAGTTTATTAGAGCCATGTCACACAAGTGTTATTTGTAATGCTTTTATAGGATTGCCGAAATCCCACAGTCTAAAGCAGGCATTAAAAATTAAATTTGGGCATTCTGGATGTTGGATCAAATGATGGTTCTCATGTCATTTAAATATGATAATGATTTTGTAACCACTTGTAAAGCTCTAAAAGAAACCAAACAACACCCAAAAATGCTCCATAAAAGTATCATAAAATTGGTTCATTCAGCAAACTTCTGTCAAATCAAGATGCGCTTATTGACTAGGTTTAAATGTAGCCCACCTTGCAAATAAGTCACACCTTGATAGAGACAAGTGTGGATGACAGGAGGGTAAATATCATTTAATTTGGTCATAAAAATCAATGAGTGTCTTCAACGGCGGTGCAACTGTGTTCAGCCGGCTATAACCTTTTGTTAGCGGGGACATCGATCTGCAAACTCTGAATAGAGAAATTGATTAAAGTGGCTTTGGTAAAGAACGTTTCATCAGATTGCAATCAAAAGCCACGAAGGGTCAGCGGTGCACAATGGCATTTTCAAACCTTGGAAGAAAGAATGTACGTTAACGATCCTTGTACATTATGAAGGCATCCTTAACTCATGGTGTGCATTGAATCCCGTTGAAGTACGCCAGGCTCAATGCTAAGGAGTTTTTTTCTACGGGTCAGGCCAGTGGTTAAAATCGTTCTTTCCATTAAATTTTTTTTACAGGCCCCCAAAAAAGTAATAAATAAATAGAATAAAATAGTTGCATTGTTTTTGACCTATGTGCCTTTGTATTATAATAAATAAGAGGGTGACACCATGTTAGATACCAGTGAAATGTCACAATTCTCAGCTCCAATTTTGATAATGCAGCGAAAATGTAAAAGAAAAAGGAAAAAAAGAAAGTTGTTTAATAAACAGTACTTTGAGTTTTTATCAGGCGGGTCTAACAATAGTATTTAGGTACAGAAATTGAATAAAGTAATCAAATGTAAAATAACTGCATAAATTAAATGTAGAATAATCTTTCTACAATTAAGGGTGTGTTCACACTTGTACTTCGGTTGGTTGTTTTTTGGTCCTGTACAAAAAAAAGAAAGAAAATAATGCATTTAGTCCCGGTTTCAGCATTGTGTCCTTTCAGCATTCTGTCCTTTTTAGGGTCGCATCTTGGGACACCGTGTCCCGTTTTTGGTTCGTTTGGATGTCTTTGGTCCTTGTTTGTGATCATGTCGAAATACACCCACCTTCTCAGGAGTTTCGGTCCACTTGTTTGTTGCGCACCAGGGCTCGGTCGTTAGCGTTCACACACATTTAAATGAACCGCACTAACATTTGCACCAGGGTTTGTTTTAATTCAATCAAACCTGACAAGTGTGAACATACCATAAAAGCTGATGAACATTAAAGGGATGGTTCCCCCCAAAATAATTTTGTCATCATTTACTCACCCTCAGGTTGTTCCAAACCTGTATGATTATTATTACTATTATTTTTGATGAACACTAAAGAAGATATTTGGAAAAAAAATTGTAACAAAGCAGATAGAGCAACCATTCACTACCATAGTATTTTCCCTCTACTATGGAAGTCAATGGCTGCTCTATCTGCTTGGTTACAAACATTCCTAATATCTTCTTTTGTCTTCATCAGAACAAAGAAACTCATACAGGTTTGGAACAACCTGAGGGTGAGTAAATGATGACAGCATTTTCATTTTTGGCTTAACTATCCCTTTAAGAACATAGACAGCAGCAGGTATATTAGGCTGCTGTCACTTTAAGATTGAATGCACAATTGGGACACCATTGATCCCGTCAGTTGTCCTGAGCCTCTTTCACGCTGGCCCAAAGACATCAGGTAGTCTTTATTGTTGATCCCAAAGTATATTGCCTCCTGTTTTCAACCAAATCTCTTAACTCTTACCTGAACTAGGTAACACATAACAGGTGCTAGTTTACAGTAAAATATTAGATACAGCGAAACAGCTGGCAGCACCCATTTTGAGGCTAATATTGCACCTTTGATCCCTTCTGGAAAATCCAGGTTAAGGCGGTAGCAGCAGTCTTGGTAGAAGAAGCATATCACATGGCCAGTTCCTCTGGGAGTAATCTGGGGTTTAGTCTCTTGTTCAGAGGGGAATAATGGTGATAGATCATGGATCACTGCTTGCAGGTCCAAACCTGAAATGTTCCATTTACCCAGATCTTCACCCATGGTTCTAAATCAACCTGAATCACATTTGCTCTTTTGAAAGATCCTATAAAGGCCACACCACAACTTTCAGTTAACACGTCACCCATTCTATGTTTGGCCCTCAAGGACTTGGCTGCTCTTGTGGCGAATGGCACAGTCACCAGTAAGCCTCCAGTCACGCTGCGGCTGGTCATCCCGGCCAGCCAGTGCGGTTCCCTCATCGGCAAGGGCGGCTCCAAAATCAAAGAGATAAGAGAGGTGAGTGCTTTTCCATATCCCTGTCTTTCTTCTCTCTGCCCCAGGACGTCCATGTTAGGACTGCTTGCGCTGTTGCATATTTCATGGGTTTGGATGCCAGTAAAAGCCCATTTATTTTACATTTATGGTCTCTGGGCTGTCAAGATGGTATGAGGTAATGGTGAATGGTCTGTCACGCTATATTTGGAGTGTTCCGTAATGCAGTTGCAGGGGGTGTGGGTATGGGGAAGGTTGTTGGAGTTAGGGGAATATCAAGTGCGTTGAACTAATCAAAGCAAGAGAGTACGTTTTAAAATGGGGCATGTTAGGGTGGTTGTTAGAGGCTTTCAAGTCAGCAGCACCAAGGAAACAGTGGAGCTCAACATTTTAGCCATTTCCTCTCGTTCATGGAGCTTGGTTACGCAATTATTTGGCCGCATTTACACTCCAGGTCCTGATGGCCAGTTCCGATTAGTTGACTATATCCGATTATTCCCTTATTTGCATGCATATTACTAGGATATTGGCTGTTTATTAGTACTTATAAAGCACATATTAATTCTTATTCTACATGAGCTACATGGGCTTAAAGGGATAGTTCACCCAAAAATGAAAATTAGCCCATGAATTACACACCTTCAAGTCCTCCTAGGTGTATATGACATTCTTCTTTCAGACGAATACAATAAGAGTTAAATATAATAATAATAAAAAAAAGTCCTGGCTAATCCAAGCTTTATAATGGCAGGGATTGTTTTTGTATGGTTTTTGAAGTCCATAAAAAAGCATCTGTCCATCGACTAACGTGCTCCACACGGCTCTGGGTGGTTAATAAATGGATTAATAGAAAAATATCCATATGTAAAACATTAAAAAGTAAAGTTTCGGCCGATCACCTTCCGTATTCAGTTTATAGAAAAAGTGTTGAAAGTGCCTCTGCAGTTCAAAGGTTTACACGACCAGTTATGCTTGTCAGAGGTCGCATACACATCTTGAACTCAGAGAAGGCACTTTCAACACTTTTCCACATAAGGCGATTGGCCAAAACTTTAATTAAAACAGTTTTAAATATGATTTGTTTTTCTTACACAAATGCAAAAATTTGCTTCAGAAGGCCTTTATTAACCACCCGGAGCCGTGTGGAGCACGTTATTTAATTATATATATATATATATATATATATATATATATATATAACTCCACTTTTTTTCTGAAAGATGTCGTCATATACACCTAGGATGACATGAGGGTGTGTAAATCATGGGCTAATTTTCATTTTTGGGTGAACTATCTCTTTAATCCTTCCCAATACCTAAATTTAAAAGCTACAAATACTACCATACTAAATATTAATATTAGTCAATTTTTGAATAAAAGACGTTTTATTTTTGAAGGCAAAAGTTGAATAAAAGACGTTCCCTATACTAAAGTGTTACCCTTAAATCTTCTTTTAAAAGTGGCCTATATCCGATATCTGCATTTACACTATTCACTTGGCAAAAAAAAACAAGATAGACGTACTGACCCGGAAAATATTAGGCCAAAAAAACGGAGTGATTTGCAATGGACGAAATGACAACACCAATCCGCTCCAAGGTCAGCAAAACATTGAGTTGAGCCTTTGATTAAAGAGACTTGTAATCATGGTTGTTGTCCACACGAGTTGACATCATTCCCCACTGCCACTTTTTTAATGGCGTACGACTCGCATTAACAGAATTATCCGATCTTTCCTCTTATATGGCAGATGCAAATGCACGTATCCAGTTCATATCAGAATTATTTCCACATATGAATGAGGCCTGAAACTGATCGGAGAATATCGCAATCCATGTGCTTTTTCCTGCTTACATGTTCGTGGGTCATATCCGATCTGTGCAACATGGGACGAGAAATTCGGAATTGGGTCACCATGTAACGCAAATCCAGCCTTAGAATCAAGTTTTTCCCCCCTACCTGACTATTGTATCTGTATGCGTATGTTTTAATCTAGCAGTACTTTGGGTAAACAATTGTTAGAAGTTAAAATCTTCAAAAACAAAGATCAATCTTATTGATGTAAAGTTAAGAGTTTGTATAAGTCCTCATTTATAGTACATAGGGATGTCCAAACCTGCTCCTAAAGGATCACCAACCCTAAATAAAGACTCCTGAACTTAAACATGCTAATCAAGGTCTTCAGGATTACTCGAAACTTTCAGACAGGTGTGTGGGAGATAAAATCTGCATGAAGCTTTCCTTCCAGGAGCAAGATTGGACACCTGACCTATGTAAAGCAGTGTACTAATGATCTGTTCTTCCTGGCAGAAAACAGGGGCTCAGGTACAGGTGGCAGGAGATCTGCTCCCTAACTCCACAGAGAGAGGCGTGACGATATCTGGCAGTCAGGACGCCATCATCCAGTGCGTCAAGCTCATCTGCACTGTAATACTGGAGGTAATTTGACTCCGAGCAAATCCATTTGGCTTCATTAACACGTTTTTTATGCATGCATTAGTCTTGAAAAACTGTTGTGGATGACTATTGTGTGATATTCTTAATCTGCAAGACTTCAAAGGCGCCTGTACTTCAAAGACGGCATACTGGTTTTCAGTTAAAGCTTTAGTGGCATTGAAGAGAGTGGGTAGCCTAAACAGATATTTTTATTGCTTTTTGCAGCTGTCAAAGATTTTCGATCTAACTAACTGCACGTTAAAAATCATTACAGTAATGATTATTGAATGTGTTCTCTCAGATCTCCCACAGCATGAAATGCATTTCCTCTCAAATGGTTTTCTTTTGCACATAAATGGTTCAGAAAAAAAAGCGTTTTTGTTCAGTGGGATTGTTCCGCATCGTTCTGTTTCATTTTTAATGGACCGGATGAGGGGCAGATTGTTGACTGCTACACTTCCCGTTTTAGGAATCCTCAAATGTCTGCCCGCTCCAGGATGCAAATTATGCAAAGTCACCCAATGAATATTTAAAAAGATTCTTTTTGTTTGGTTGAGCAAGCGTGGGGGATGTGCCTCGCTGGGTTTTCATCCCTTTAGCTTTATTCTGACCTCTTGTATTTTGGCATTTTAATCAAATGACCTCGTATGAGCAGATATAGTTAGTTAACTGTATAGTTATCTGTTTTTTGTGTGTGTAAGATGTGTTGTAAGATGTTCTTCAGGTCCAACACCTTGTCTTAAAGGGCCGAGAGTGATTTAACAGCCATGATTTTAATATTTTTTGAAGTTATAATCTGGGTTTGAACACCAGGCTCGTAGAGTACATCAGTAACACTCCATTTTCTGCATTGCACGTTTTCCATCCGAGGATATCATGAGCAAGCATTAATAGCATTCTGAAATAATATGGCCAAATGACTTCCTATGAGAGGATAATGGTATGCTTTTAAGTGATCTGATGAAGAGCTGATCAATATATGTTGCATTTGTGCACCGTGTCAGCATTTCCAGTTATTAAGATAATATGCCCAAATGACTGCAAATGCCTTAGGTAAGAGAGCCACTGCCGAATCAGCCGAGAGTGGTTGGATACTATAAGTGAATCCGTAAGGTCCTGAGTTAAAGTTAATGATTGATTTATTTTATGTTTGCAGTCTCCTCCAAAGGGTGCTACAATTCCGTACCGCCCCAGTCCTGCTCCAGGTGCAGTTCTTCTTGCTGGAAATCAGGTAAAATACAAATCAGCATGGCAAAACGTGGTTCATTCATGAGCAATACAAAGTATCCCACTTTTCTTATTATTAAAAAAAAAAAAAGAAGGAAAACCTAAAGGTGCATTACAAAAGATTTTTTTTATAAAAATGTGAAATTATCAAAAATTTATTTGAGCAAGTACATAGTAAAAATCTGTGTTCGAAACGATCTCCTTGCCCCGATTCACAATGATTCTGATGATAATAATAATATATAACTTGAACTGTCAGGTCAGATTTAGCAGGAAATCATTTGTCTTTGTGTGGTTATCGCGTTAATACATTTATTTTAAAACAACAATGGAAGACTCAAATACCCAAAAGATATTATTTATGTAAATGTCGACATTCGCTGTGATAAAATGAGCGCTAAAGGGAGCATTCTTTGATCGCTTTCTATATATAATTTAATCTTAGTTTAAATATATGCTTATATTCTACCAAGAGAAATAATGTGCAGTTGACCGTTCGATCACTGGCTCGATTTGCTGATGTATAAACAGCAATAAGTGATTTTGAGACAAACAACGTCTGACTGTACATGTACATGTCAGGCATTGAAATTAACAGTTATTTGTATGCTGTGGCATGTCTTACAGCGAGTCTTTTTGCAAAGCCTGCTACAAAATTGTGACCGATTTACCAAAGAATCCAAAGTGAATGTACCGAACAAGCAAATAATGCTCTACTGAGGCTCTGTTTACACCTGGTATTGGGATTTTGGTTGATTGGATCATAATTGGACGACGATAAATACAGGTGCAAACAGGGTCTAAGACATTTTGAGCATTTTGAGTCCACTTTCAGAGATAGTTGAAGACACATTTGACCGCATTGCTTTCGTAGTGTAAACGCAGTGTTTTGAGCTATCTTTTTCTTTCCACTTTCAACCACTTCTGAGGGAGGGTCTATGGACAGGTAAATGTAGGTGTTCTTTCAATCTAATGGACAAAATAATGGACAAGAACGCGAAAAGAGACAATGGAAAAAACGCATTGTGGTCGAATCCATTTGAACAGCCAAACAAAAAAACCTCTATGAAGTCTACTCTCTGCCTACTGACCTAATGCTAGACAGAAAGGATTTAAGTTTGGTTTAAAGACGAAATATGTACCAAGCACAATGTTCTCTCTCCATTCCTGATTTCTAACACACACTCACAGCGTTCGGCTGGTCTTGCGGCTGTCAAGAGCAGAAACGAAAGCTGCTGATCTTCGTGTTTTTCCGTCATCTCGTTTTGCGTTCATATGTAAATTGCGTGAGCTTATTTTGTCCATTAGATTGAAAGATCTGAAAAAGACATACGTTTACCCACGATAGACCCTCCCCTCAAATAAATCAGGACAGAAGTGGTTGAAAGTGGACAAAAGTGATGGACAGCAAGGTTTAAAGAGGAATGTGGCCCTCACCTACTTGTAATCCGATCAACCTTAACTCATCTTAATACCAGGTGTAAGCAGGACCTGAGCCGTTCATAAATAAGCACTTTCCTAGCATTAGGATCCTTTGGAAGACAAAATAATTTTTAGTCCAGTGTCCTGTATTCCTCTTCTCTCCTCGTCATCTCACTAACGCTCCAGTGGGCGGGGCCAAAGACGTGAGGGCAAAGTGGGCGTTGACTTTCTTCTGCAGAGGCGGTCCTTTAATGCCGTAATGTGACAAAATCCTTCAACTGCTCAAAGGCAAATCTTCTGTAGTGCACCCTTAGTAAGCGTTAAAGGGTTAGTTCACCCAAAAAAATGTTATTCAGTTTTTAATTATGTCGTTCCAAACCCGTATGACCGTCGTTTATCTTCAGAGCACAACTTAAGATATGTTTGATGAAATTGGCAAGCTTTCTGACCCTTCATAAATAGCAATTTAATTACCACTTTCAACGTCCAGAAAGGTAGTAAAGACACCGTTAAAACAGTCCATGTGACTCCAGTGGTTCAACCTTAATTTTATGAAGTGACAAAAAATATTTGTTTGCGCAAAAAACAAACACAAATAACGACTTTACTTCAGCAATGCCTTCTCACCTGTGATGTAAACAGTGCAACACTTCCAAGTTCCACGGCAGAACGGCGGCTCACCATTGGCCAGCTCCTGCGTCAGCGTCACACACATGCATTATGGTGCTCACGTGAAAAGCGTCGGCCAGTGGTAAGCCGGCATTCTGCCGTAGTGCTTCGAAAGCGCTGCACTGCATTTACTACGTCAACAGCGTAGGAGACTGACACAGATGAGAAGAAATTGTTAAATAATTGTTTTTTTTTTTTTTTTTTTTTTTGAGGGAGGGGGGAGGGGTTCACACAAAAAGTATTCTTGTCGCTTCAAAACATTAAGGTTGAACCACTGGGGTCACATGGGCTATTTTATCAATGTCTTTACTACCTTTCTGGGCCTTAAAACTCGCAATTAAATTGTTGTCTATGAAGGGTCAGAGTGTGCTTGGATTTCCTCAGAAATATTTTAATTTGTGTTCCAAATGTTTTACGGGTTTAGACCGACATGAAGGTGAGGAATTAATGAGAGTTTTCATTTTTGGATGAGCTAACCCCTTATAGGAATAGTTCACTCAAAAAAAACAAAAAAAACTTTTTTCATAATATACTCACCCTCATGTAGTTTCAAACCTATATTACTTTTTCCATCTGTGGAATAGTTGAAATTTTTAATATCCCAGAGCTTCTTTTTTTCCCAGAGTAATGAAAGTGAATAGGTTGTCAAGCTACAAAACGACAAACCAATTACAAAAGTGGTCCACAAATCGTGTACTATATTCCAAGCCAAATTCAATTTTAGGGGCGAAACTATATTCCTTCAAGGCCTTGTTCTCGCTGCACACAAATCTGATTTGTTTTTCAAATCCAGTCTTCGGGACTGACTGACGTTTTGCAAGGAATGAAATTGGAATCTATTTGTTCAGACAGTGTAGTCAATGTCTGCTACTGCTACATCACTTGTGACAGTCATGACGTAGGTGTCATCATGATGCCAAGATAGTGCTTCTTCTACAGAAGAAATTAGCACGTTGCTATTGTGGATGTCTATTATGGATTCTCACTGGTGTAGAGGCATTATTTTAACAAGTATGAATGATACTTGTTAAATTATACTGAATGAAACAAAACAAAACAAAAAAGATTTTTGATGCCTATGTGAACAAGGCCTAATTGTCTCAAATATAATGAATGGGATTATATAATGGGGTTGAGCAGATCCAAAAAAACATAGCCCACCTGTAAATATACACAGAAAATACTTTATATTCATTTGATTCTTAATATAGTAGAGTTTCATAAAGCCATACTCACAGCATGCTGCCACTATTTCCTTTAATAAAACCAGTCTGTCTATCAATGAAGGGGGTTGGTGGGGGCAGTCTGTGTTTATGAAATATTTCTGAAGCGTGTTTGTTGTGTGGGCTACTATTAATGTCATGGAGTGAATCATGTAAACTAAGTATTGCAAACATGTATAAAGGCATCTAGTTCAGTTCCATGTGTTAGTTTATGAGCTTATAAATGTGTCATGGTTAAGTTTAAACCTGATTCTGCAAAAAAACTCAATAAACCTTATTCAGTGTGAATGGCATATGTAATTAAATGCAAACGAAAGCGAGGCTGAGAGATGGAAGTATATTCAATATGTCATATGTGTAAAACAAGCTGAACAAATTTGTGTGTAAATGCGGCTACACGTTATTTGAAGGTGTCCTTGTTACACTGTGATTATACATTTAAAGGGATAGAGCACCTAAAAATGGAAATGACCCTGTGATTTATTCACCCTCAAGTCATCCTAGTTGTATATGGCGTTCTTCTTTCAGACAAATACAGTCGGTAGTAATATTAAAAAATGTCCTTTATAATGGCAGTGAATGGCAGACCAAAATTTCAAGCCCAAAATAGTGGAAAGCGGAAGACGTTCTTCTTTCAGACAAATACAGTCGGGAGTAATGTTAAAAAATGTCCTTTATAATGGCGGAAGCTAGATATTTTACTTTATAACGTGTTAAATATGGATATTTTTCTCAAACAAACCCATCGATTCCCTTCAAAAGGCCTTTATTAACCCCCTGGAGTCGTGTGGAGCACGTTTATAATGGATGGATGGGCTTCAGATTTTGGGCTGCCATTTATAAAGCTTGTACGAGTCAGGACCTTTGTTTAATACAAGTAATATTTTATTCGTCTGAAAGAAGAACGTCACCTAGGATTGCTTAAGGGTGCATAAATCATGGGGTAATTTTCATTTTTGGGTGATCTATCCTTTTACATATTAGTTTACAACATGCACTTATGACATGTTAGAGTTTGGTTTAGGGTTAGTTGCATGCAATTGTGCATAATCTACATATTACTATTGTAAGTACATGCAATGTGTTACAAGTGTAAAATAAGTGTTACCAACTATTCCTAACTAGGCTGTCAGATTTAATTGAACAGCAATTGTAACAAACCGTGCTTCCATCCCTCACAGCCATGTTTTCATCCCTATCAAATGAAGTATGCTGTCTACCAGGACTAAGGGCTATTGTTTCACTCTTTAATCTATCGTTTTGCCTGTTATTCACTTCACGTAATTTTCTAACATGTCTCCAGAAGAGAGTAGAGAGGCCGTTATGTTTATTCATGTTGACACGGCTATTCATTATCAACACTACTATGCATGAATAACAGTAGCATTAAGATCAATCAGGCTCATGAATATTCCTCACCATTAAAAGCGCTTTGGAGTCATTCGCCAATGTAATTAATCGCAGTGGTTGAAACTTTGACGTGCTTACTTATGATACATCGCCTGTTTGATATATTTATATGTGTCTGTCATAAAAAGAGCAAGATTAATGTCTAATAATGAAATTAATGTCCATTGATTCATATCAGAGAATATATTTTCCCCCCCTTATTAACCCTTTTCTGTCTGTTTTAAATCACGCTTGGTAATTGCCGCTGATGTACATGCGGAATATGCATATTCGTAAAGACTAATGAGTAATGACATGCGAATGAAGCCTTGGTTTGTGTCTCTGTCCCCTATTTGCCTTTTTAAGGTTTTCGAAACGTCAGAGTTTGCGTCTCACCCGCTTTTCTCAGTGGCTCAGGGAGGGCTGGATCTGCAACAAGTGAGTATTATTTATCCATGACGGATAATATAGGGAGCCATGCTTCCCACTCTTTCTTTATTTGCCTCTTTCGCTCCCTGCATGGAGACGGGACTCCTGTTCCCTTCTGTCCTTCCTCTTGCCGCATGTTGCAGCCAGTGTCCTCCCCACTTGAGCAAGGGAGCGAGACTATACAGAAATTACTGTTTTTAAAGTCTACATCTACATGAGGTTCCCTTCGGGCATGGCTTTACTTTATTTTTGCTGAGAATTGTGTTTAGACTTGATTTCGTAAGGTTGTGTAAACTTTATAGGTATCAGGTAAACGGTTTCCCCCAAGGCTATGTCTTCGGCAATTATAAATTGCAATTATAAAATGTAAGATTTGGTATTTAAAGGGATAGTTCATCCAAAAAGGAAAGTCATGTTATAAATTCTCACCCTCATGTCGTACCAAAACCTGTAAGACTTTCGTTTATCTTCAGAACACAAATTAAAGGAATACGCCAATCTCCAGGTCTGGCGGTAGCACTTTTAGCATAGCTTAGCATAGATCATTGAATCTGATTAGACCGTTAGCATAAACCAGCTCATGACCAGCTAATGTCCAGCATTAGCCACCTACAATAGGCCTAATTTAACACTAATATCAGCAGAGTAGTCTGTATTCTTGGTATCCTACAAACCAGCTTCAGTTCAGAATTATTTTGCAGAAATAGGACCCTATTCTCTGGCTAAATATTTTAGAACCATCGCCTTATTGTTTCCATGGCGTCACGTCATGCTTCTCACATGACACACAGCAGTCACAATAGCGCTGTCTGACAGCTTAGCTATATCGGTTTTATTTCCTGTTTTTTGCCGTTTTTTATTCAAAATATTCACAAACTTGTTACCTATCTCATATTCTGATTTTAAAATGTGTCTTAGTGAATGTGTTTTGCCATTTAAATTCATTTTTTTTTCATTTCGGCACTGAAATGAGGAACTGAAATCTGCGTCCTGATTCGGTCCGGTTACATATCGGTTATATAGCACCGGTTTTCAGTACCCAACCCTACAGTGAACACCACGACCAACGAATACAACGTGAACCACATAGGAGACTGGAACCGGCCAGAATGAAATGGTTGAATAAAGTCGTTATTTTTGTTTGTTTTTTGTGCACAAAAAGTACAGATTTAACAATGTCTTGACTACCTTTCTGGACCTTGAAAGTGTTCATTAAATTGCTGTCTATGGAGGAGTCAGAGAGCTATCAGATTTCATCAGAAATATCTTCATTTGTGTTCTGAAGATGAACGAAGCTCTTATGGTTTTGGAATTAATGACATTTTTTTATTTTTTGGTAAGCTATCCCTTTAAGAAATAGTTTGTTTAATACATTTTTACACAGCTCTTGTCCATGCAATGATAGCCTCTCCCTTCAAACACCATATAAGGTGGCCATATGATGTGCATGCTATAAAAAAACTAACAACAATTTTTTGAGTGAGGATTTTACTGAAATGTAAAATGTCTTGATTTTTCATCTCACTTCCCAAGTTTGTAAACAACTTGGCTTTGAAGAGTGTAATTTACAGGGCAGAAAAAATATCACACTTTTAGAGGTGTTTATCACTGACGTTTCTGTTAGGAATAAACATCTATTCTTGATGTTTTACAGTTACAGGATTTTCTGCCGATGTGGGAAGTTTATTTGAGGACACTATGATGGTGTGAATGACTGTTAATCTCTCGACTTAATGTTGAGGTCTTTTGGGCAGACGATTATCAGTGTATATGCGCATGTTTTACTATGAAGATTAGCAGGAACAGTCGATAGCATCAGCCATCCTCAGTTAAACATACTGATGAAAGACTGTTTATCATGGCCTAGAGACACGAAATATCAAGGCCAAAACTGTTAAGCGCATGTTAAAGGAATATATCCTCAAAAATGATCATTGGAAATCTACGGTTTTCTTTCTTCTGGGAAACCCAAAAGATGATGTTTAGCAGAATGCTGCTTTTATGCTCTCAAATCTTTGTTTAAAATTTGTTTAAGAACCAGTGACAATTGTTGTGTTTTTTTGTTAGCATTACATATACAATATGCCAATTTTGAATATGCAGATGCTTGAGATTGAGAGCTATGGCAGAAAACATTTTCATCATCCTGTGTGTTTTTGAGAGTGAAATTAACGAAGACAGAGTTTTCATTTTTGGGTGAACTATTCCTTTAACTGTCAGCCTCCTCTGACTAATGCTGATGTGAAGGCGAAAAAGAGGAACCATGTGACCTTCCAAAACACACACACACACACACACACGCACGCACACACTACCTCGAGAGCAGTAAGGACGAGGTGTCAGGCCCGAGCAGTGACATTCTCTTAAACGAGCGGAGATAAATGCTGTCTGCCAGGAGACGGGACTGACAACATCACCACGGCTCTCGCTAATGAAGGCCCCACGTACGTGTGTGTGTGTGTGTGTGTGCATAAGGATTATGCAGCGTTAAGTGGCTCAGCCAGGCGATTAATGCTTTTCTACATTATTTACGAGCGTTCTGAGCTCAGAGAACAGGCAGGGAAGAAATAATAAGGCAATGACTGAAATTATGGAAGCTCCGCCTCCTTTTTTGCTACCTTAAGTCCTTCCCCCGTATATGCACATGCATGTTGCCAAGCATCTGAAAGCACTGTGTTACATATTAAATTAATAGTTTGCCCCCCTAAAAAGTTTTTTTTTTATTATTATTATTGTTCTGAGACTAACATTTCTTAACTCTAAAGGTTTGTTCACACAAAGAACGATAACTATAAAGAAAACTATATTAGCGTCAACACCAGCGGAAAATATACTTCTGTTTATTATAAGCCCGTGCTTGTTTGCCGCTTTAAATGCTCAAGCTCGTTACAGTAGGATGGAGTCTGATTGGCTTACTGTTGAAAAAAACGCATATGCTGACTAGCTATGTTTTGAAGCATGGTAGCTGGTTTGAGCTGGTTCTGAGATGGAGCTAGTTTCTTAGAACCAGGTCATGACCAGCATAAACCAACTCATGATCAGCTCATGACCAGCATAAACCAGCTCATGACCAGCTAATGACCAGCATAAACCAGCTCATGACCAGCATAAACCAGCTCATGATCAGCTCATGACCAGCATAAACCAGCTCATGACCAGCATAAACCAACTCATGACCAGCATAAACCAGCTCATGATCAGCTCATGACCAGCATAAACCAGCTCATGACCAGCTAATGACCAGCATAAACCAGCTCATGACCAGCATAAACCAGCTCATGATCAGCATAAACCAGCTCATGACCAGAATAAACCAACTCATGATCAGCTCATGACCAGCATAAACCAGCTCATGATCAGCTAATGACCAGGATAAACCAACTCATGACCAGCATAAACCAGCTCATAATCAGCATAAACCAGTTCATGACCAGCATAAACCAGCTCATGACCAGCATAAACCAACTCATGACCAGCATAAACCAGCTCATGACCATCTTAAACCAACTCATAACCAGCTCATGACCATCTTAAATCAGTTCATGACCAGCTAATGACCAGCATAAACCAACTCATGAACAGCTAATGATCAGCATAAACCAGCTCATGACCAGCATAAACCAGCTGGTTCAGTTGATTTATGCTGGTCATGAGCTGATCATGAGTTGGTTTATGCTGGTCATGAGCTGGTTTATGCTGATCATTAGCTGATCATGAGTTGGTTTATGCTGGTTGGCTTATTAGCTCATGACCAGCTAATGATCAGCATACACCAGCTCATGACCAGCATAAACCAGCCCATTACCAGCATAAACCAGCTAATGACCAGCTTAAACCAGCTCATGACCAGCATAAACCAGCTGGTTCAGTTGATTTATGCTGGTCATGAGCTGATCATGAGTTGGTTTATGCTGGTCATGAGCTGGTTTATGCTGATCATTAGCTGATCATGAGTTGGTTTATGCTGGTTGGTTTATTAGCTCATGACCAGCTAATGATCAGCATACACCAGCTCATGACCAGCATAAACCAGCCCATTACAAGCATAAACCAGCTCATGACCAGCTAAAACCAGCTCATGACCAGCATAAACCATCTTATGACCAGCATAAACCAGCTCATGACCAGTATACACCAGCTCATGACCAGCATAAACCAGCCCATTACCAGCATAAACCAGCTAATGACCAGCTTAAACCAGCTCATGACCAGCATAAACCATCTTATGACCAGCATAAACCAGCTCATGACCATCTTAGACCAGCGTAAACCAGCTCATGACCAGCATAAACCATCTAATGACCAGCATAAACCATCTCATGACCAGCTAATGACCAACATATACCAGCTAATTACCAGCATATACCAGCCCATTACCAGCATAAACCAGCTCATGACCAGCTAATGACCAGCTTAAACCAGCTCATGACCAGCATAAACCATCTTATGACCAGCATAAACCAGCTCATGACCAGCATAAACCAGCTCATGACCAGCATAAACCAGCTCATGACCAGCATAAACCAGCTCATGACCATCTTAGACCAGCGTAAACCAGCTCATGACCAGCATAAAC
This sequence comes from Pseudorasbora parva, assembly GCF_024679245.1. NCBI lineage: Eukaryota > Metazoa > Chordata > Actinopteri > Cypriniformes > Gobionidae > Pseudorasbora > Pseudorasbora parva. The sequence continues at coordinate 32,853,445 of NC_090185.1, read as the reverse complement.
CATCTCATGACCAGCTAATGACCAGCATAAACCATCTCATGACCAGCTAATGACCAACATATATCAGCTAATTACCACCATATACCAGCTCATGGCCAACTAATTATCATGACCAGCTAATGACCAGCATGAACCAGCATATGCCAGCTCATGACCAGCTAATGATCAGTATAAACCAACTCATGACCAGCTAATGACCAGTATAAACCAACTTATGACCAGCTAATGACCAGTATAAACCAGAGATGACCAGCTTAAACCAGCTCATGACCAGCATACACCTGCTAATGACCAGCATAAACCAGCTCATGACCAGCATAAACCAGCTAGTGACCGGCATAAACCAGCTTATGACCAGCATATACCAGCTCATAACCAGCTAAGGAACAGCATAAACAGACTCATGACCAGCATAAACCAGCTCATGACCAGTTTAAACCAGCTCATGACTAGCTCATGACCAGTTTAAACCAGTTCATGACCAGCTAATGACCAGCTTAAACAAACTCATGACCAGCATAAACCAGCTAATGACTAGCATAAACTAGCTCATGACCAGCATATACCAGCTCATAACCAGCTAAGGAACAGCATAAACAAACTCATGACCAGCTCATGACCAGTTTAAACCAGCTCATGACTAGCTCATGACCAGTTTAAACCAGTTAATGACCAGCTCATGACCAGCTAATGACCAGCTTAAACAAACTCATGACCAGCATAAACCAGCTAATGACTAGCATAAACCAGCTCATGACCAGCATAAACCAGCTCATGACCAGCATGAACCAGCTCATGACCAGTTTAAACCAGCTCATGACTAGCTCATGACCAGTTAAAACCAGTACATGACCAGCTCATGACCAGCTTAAACAAACTCATGACCAGCATAAACCAGCTAATGACTAGCATAAACCAGCTCATGACCAGCATAAACCAGCTCATGACCAGCATGAACCAGCTCATGACCAGCTAATGACCAGCATGAACCAGCTAATGACCAGCATAAACCAACTCATGACCAGCATAAACCAGCTCATGACCATCTTAAACCAACTCATAACCAGCTCATGACCATCTTAAACCAGTTCATGACCAGCTAATGACTAGCATAAACCAGCTCATGACCAGCATAAACCAACTCATGACCAGCATCAACCAGCTCATGACCATTTTAAACCAACTCATGACCAGCTCATGACCATCTTAAACCAACTCATGAGTTGTTTTATGCTGGTCATGAGCTGGTTTATGCTGGTTAGGAGCTGGTTTAAGATGGTCATTAGCTGTTCATGAGTTGGTTTAAGCTGATCATTAGCTGTTCATGAGTTGGTTTATGCTGGTCATTAGCTGGTCATGAGTTGGTTTATGCTGGTTATTAGCTGGTCATTAGCTGGTTTAAGCTGGTCATTAGCTGGTTTATGCTGGTCCTTATGCTCCATCCATCCATCCATCCATCCACCCATCCTACCACCTGCCCACCCACCCATGACCTTCCATCCATCTCTAGCTATCATATTTTTTTCTGCTAGATTGCCATTAAAACATCTAATCGTTAAGCTTTGACATTTTGATTTAGAAATTATGATGCCAAATGAAACATACGCACAGATGAACTGTTCAAAGTAGGATCTATACATTTGCAAAATATATATAGGGTGAATTTTCACTTTATACTAATTGTTCTCTTCCACTCTCAAAACTCACTTTCTTTCAAATGACACGGTCAGGGTTGAACTTCAATTGCTGTCTACCCTGGCACAGAGCTGTTGTGTGTCTTCAGAAGACTTGAAATACAGTACACTTGTTTTTTTTTTTTTTGCTGGACCATCTGACCGTCAAAACCCCTTTTTGTGCAAACGAGCAAGTCATATTTTAAACATTGACATTAACAAATTGAAAAAGAGGATAAACAAAGATAGCTAAACAAAATGGGAGAATACCAGAGACATTGAAGGGTAGGGGTGGTAGTCACGTAGCAGATTCTGAGCTCACCTCCGGAGACGAGCTAAATCCGTCCTGACAAAGAAGGGCCATGTCCCCATCTCATCCCCACAAAAAAAAAAAAAAAAAAAAAATGTTTTCCTTGAGAGCTGTGACCAATCATTTTCATTAACTTGGCTGCCAGAGACACAAACTAGGGTTGATCTTCAACATGGGCTGCCATTTCTGCATCACTGATCTTTTTATTTTATTTTCCATTTTAGCCTCCCTCGGTTTCTCTCTCTCCGTCTCTCTTCCACATGTTTAAACTTTTAAACAGGCTTATGCAAGAGAACCGCTGGGAATAGCACGTAGCGTTCTCTGTAGCTTTTGCGTCTGGCTATTTGGCTTCTCATTCTCTTTGATGCAGAAGCCTTGATTCAAGAACTTCTAGCTTCACATCTTGTCCCCTTAATAGTTTTTGAAATATGAGAGTGGGTGTGGTGGGGGCAGAGACCCCCTAGTTCTATCCTAACCCCTTGACAAGAGCCCCAAAACCCTCTAATAAAATCAGCCAACAGACAAGCAAAGACTAGCAAACAACTTAAGGCTGGAATGTGTATATACACCAATATTTAAATATCAACGCACATTCATAATTTAGCAACTCATCCGCCTTGATGAACAACAGTATGAAAAGTATGAACATGTTAAGTAGCCAAGCATAATATTTCAATTGCATATTGAAGTCAATGTCAACATGAAATGGCATGCGTAACCCATCTATTATTTATTGTATGTTCTGTGAAAGAATATCACTGTTGGGTGAAAGTGTTTTAAATTTGAGTAAATTCTGAAAGACAGGAGAAGTACAAACAACCACATTAATGAATAGGTTTTAGAAGTACAAAAATCTGCTACAGAATTACCTTGTTTCCAGATTTATAATTATGAGGATCTTTTAAAAAAAGAATGATTGAATAAGATGTTTAACACTAGTCACTATTTCTTTTTCAGGCTTATACTGTACAAAACCAATATGGCATTCCACACTCAGAGGTAAGAAGCTTTAGATAGAATTCCTGAAAACCATCCTCAAACTGCATAACTTTCATGAGTTACGTGTCCTTTTGTGAAGTAAATGAGCATGTTTTACACTTGTGAATTAACTATATGATTAAACTCTCAGCTGTGTCTTCTGATAAGCGTAATAAAACCTTTTCATTAAACCGAAGCTACATTTCCCTTCCATTTTTCTTTTATCTCAGTTGGCCAAGTTGCACCAGTTGTCCATGCAGCAGGGTCTTGCCCCCATGGCTCAGCCCCAGGCCACCCAAGTTCTGCCCGGTATGTTTTGCCAATCCTAGTCTCTTTGAAGAGGAAGATAAGGCTTGTGGTGGGTTATTATGGGTTAGACAGTGGCTTAGACTTGTCGCCATCTTACTCACACATGCAAGACTCCCCTTTGTTTGGTTCACATGAATGAGTAATTTGGTGAACAAGTGATCTGACTCTGTTTCAAGGCCAGGGACAGTGTGAATGAAAATAAAAGTAGTTTTTTTCCCCACTCAGATAAAAGGTTAGTTCACCAAAAAATGAAAATTCTGTCATTGATTACTCACCCTCATGCAATTCCAGACCCGTAAGACCTCCGTTCATCTTCGGAACACAAATGAAGATATTTTTGTTGAAATCCGATGGCTCAGAAAGGCCTTCATTGGCAACAATGTAATTTCCTCTCTCAAGACCCATAAACGGCACTAAAGACGTCATTACGAAGCCCATCTCACTACAGTGGCTCTACAATAATTTTATGAAGTGACAAGAATAGTTTTTGTGCACAAAAAAACAAGCGGTTTCGAATCCTGAATCAATATGCTGATTCATTCAGCTCCGTTGCTTCAAGAAGCAGTGTTTTGAAATCGTCCCTTCACTACATAAGTCGTTATTTAGGTTTTTTTTGTGCACAAAAACTATTCGTGTCACTTCATAAAATGATTGTAGCACCACTGTGAGTTAGTGAGATGGGCCTTGTAACGACGTCTTTAGTGCCTTTTGTTGCCAAAAATATCTTTATTTGTGTTCTGAAGATGAACGGAGGTCTTACGGTTCTGGAATTGCATGAGGGTGAGTAATTAATGACAGAATTTTAATTTTTTGGTGAACTTACCCTTTAAGTTTGTAGTATACTGAAGCGGTCTTATAAAAACAACTCGAGTGCAAAAAAACATCCTATATTTATCCAGAGTCTAAATCTCTATGCACAGCGATTGTCGATGTGACACAATTCACCAGAGAATTCAAGCTTAAGTACAAGTAGATTCAAACAGACCTCCCAAAGACCCATAGGCCACCCTGGTTCAAGGTAATACACCTGAGCTCCATGGAGCATATGGCACATGCAGATTACAGCTGCAAAAATGGGGCCAAATTTTACAAGGCTCCACAGTCAGCTCCTGAGGCTTCTCAGAGCTGTGATAAATGTCCAGCTAAAGCTCTCCTTTTCTTGTTCCCTTTCTTTTTTTTGTCTTGCTCACAACCAGACATCCAATTATACAGCCACGCCAAGTTTTTCAGTGATGCCTTTCAAGCTGGCTGGAGATTCCCAACATTTGCGAAAGGTTTGTTGTGTAGGCCCTCTTAAAGCCGACAGACTGTTGAACATTATGGTAAATAAGCACTTTCGGTGCAAATGTGAGAATCAAAAAACCCTCCTTCAAGGAATTGAGGAGTCAAAATAAATGTAATAGTTGCCCCCCGCCGCTAAAACTACAAGAGCACATCCTATCATGTTATGGCTGGGGAATTCGATTATGTCGGGGGTAAAAAGCTCATCAGTCAAGGCAATGTTTCAGTCTATTAAATAGGCCCCTGTTGGGCTAGGAGGCACTGCTGGGTCTGGGCCTCCTGCTGAGACAGGAAGTAAAGGCAAAGAGAAACAGGCTAGCTCTGTGCACGTCATTAGCGGTTAGGTGATAGCATCCAGCTAACAGATAGGAGACCACTTAAAAGAATATTCTGGGTTCAGTACAAGTTAATCTCTCCTGTGAATTTGTGGTACAACGCAGATCCACAGAAGATAATGTTGGGTCAGAAATAGAGCTAAATTTCTGGACCAATTGCCACACTGAACAAATGTAAAGACCTTCTAAATAGGTACTCCAGTGGTGCTATGTTGGTCCAATCAAACTGATTGCAATTTTAATTACAAAGAACGCACAAAGGGGTAAAGGGGGGATGGATGATGGGAGAAAATAACTTGTCCTGAGGTTACTCTTGTCCACATAAGTTCAGAAAAGCTGCAGTCAAATTTAGTAGAACTAAACAATGAAAAAAGAAAGGGAAAGAAGAAAGCAAACAAACTACAGTGAATTATCCTATGGTTTGTTAACTTGGAACCTGTTCCTCTTCCAGCGGGCATTGAGTCCAGTTCCCAGACAGCTTCACAAGAACTTCTCATTCCAAATGACGTAAGTAAAACTTTCTTTTAAGTATTGCATTGCTCAAGACAGCAACACTTTTTCTTTTGTAAAAATACTTAATTATGGTTACGTCTTACATAGAGACTTTATTAAGATTTGAGAATGTACAGATAAGTGTTTTAGAGATTAGAAAAGGCCTGTTCTTGATATTTTTGAGAGCACCTCTCTTGGAACATTTTGGCCTGAAACTCTTTATTTCAAACACATCGACATGAGTCTTTTTATCTGTCCACCCCATGCTCTGCCAAAAGAGCTTCACAAGATCCAGTTCAATCCTGTCATGGCGTCTGACATGCTTAGCACTCCTCTGCTGTCAAAACAGAGACGGTAAATAAAGCCAGAGCCTTTTGTTCGAGCTCTACGTTGCACACCAGGGGGCAACGGGAGGTTCCCTTCATGCCTGCTGACCAGGGCTCCCTCTCGCCTCCATGTCTCTCTGAGATCACAGGATTAATCGGCTGCCGAAGGGCCCAGCTGTGGACTCGATACTCAATACATATTTTCAATTTCATTTTTTTGTTATTTTAAGGCCTCATGTCTGCCTTGTTATAATCTACTTGTGCATAGTAAAGGCAGACATTTTTGAATAAAACCAGGGCTGTTCACATAGGACATGTTCTTGTGTTCTTTGACTTTTTTGCCATTATCTGATTGTTTTCACTGTCTCACACAAGTTAAAAACAGTTTTAACTTTTGAGACCTGTCTTGTTCCATGCCATCATACTTTGTTAAACTTATTTTGAACACAAGTATGTGCCCGATGTGAACAACTTAATGTACAAGTAAATGTAGAATTAACTTACTCATAGAATCGGGCTGCAACCTCTAACAATATTTATATATATTATTGGTGGCTAAAATTATTAGAACACTTCTGGGCATCTGGGAGTCCTCTTACTGGTCCTGGATTTATTTTCCAAGAGGACAATGATCCGAAACAATCTTCTAACTATTGCCGGAACTACCTGAGACTGCTGGAACATTGAAAATGGTGGACTGCTCCCTCAAAGTCCGGACCTCAACCCCATCGAGCACATTTGGGCGAGTTGGAAAATAAACTGGACAGATCTATTGTACATTCAAATGAAAGCCTCTGGCTTCAGTTGCAAAAGGAATTACATTAGTGTTGAAGTTCTCAGAGGAAATATACTGACACTATGCCAGAGAGATATGCTGCTATAATTGCTGCAAAAGGTGGACATACCAAATATTAAAGTTAAAAGTTGATAAAAACAGTACAACTCACTTTATCTGATATTTGATGGTCAGAGCAACTATCTCAATTTAATCATGTTTTGGAGGCAAAAAAGGCTCAGATCTCTCAGGTGTTCTACTAATTTTGGCCACCACTGTATATAAATATTCAATGAGAACAGCAAGTGAGCATTAAATCATCATGTAATAATGACTGATGGCACAATTCATCTTTATAAATCCTCAGCATTTTTAAAGGTGCCCTAGAATGAAAAATGGCATTAACCTTGCCATAGTGAAATAATAAGAGTTCAGTACATGGACATCACATACTGTGAGTCTCAAACACCATTGCCTCCTACTTCATATGTTAATCTCGTGAATCAAAAACCCCACGGAAAAATAAGTGCTTCTCAACATAAACCCAACCGTGACCCAAGCGTTGGGGATCATTTATATGCACGCCTCCAACATTTGCATCTGTTCAAACATGTTCATTGTCAAGCGGAACTGACTGAGCGACTCATTGAGACTGCAGGTAAAGACACTGGAGGATAGCAAAAACGGCAGCTCTCATGACACACATCATGTTTAGGCTGTGCAGGAGACTGTTGTCATATGTCAACAGTCATGGTTGAGGTTTATTATAATCGGATACCACAACAATTCGTTCATTTGTTCGGCCCATTTCAAGCAAGCTTCACTCAGCGTCTTAAACTGAAGGGGCAACTGTATTACAGCAAGCAGTAAGTAGTGATTTATCCACTTATTATCTAGCTTTTTAAACAATTTCTGATTAAATTGAAAGTTTCTTAGAGAGACCACATTGTCTAGATGACGCAAGATGCTAGTACAGTAACAATAGGAAACTCCAAGTACCATACAAAACTAAAAAGTGTGTCTAATGACAAAGGTTAATATTATTTTGTATTACAAAATACAACCGTAGATTTGTTGCTTACAGATCGTTCACTTGATCCTTCTAGCAAACGTCACCTTTTCCACCATATAAGTTAAAGCGATAGTCATTTGACAAGGCTAATCATTTTGTAAAAATATAAGTTCTATATTTATATTTTTGAGAACTGAAGTAGGCCTATGATGTTTTTGCATGCTTGTATTAAGAGTGCATCAGAATCACTGCGTAGCCTACATTGTGACTAACGTTTTATAAACATGCAATATCGTTGACGAAAAAGACAAGTCTAAAATGTAGACTGAATGACACTAAGCAGAATATCTCAAATGGAGATTGCTGAAATGCAGCTTACTTGTTTATTGGTATTTTCAGATCATCCACGTGCGAGAGAGAGAGCCCGCGTGCATATGGTTGCCAGATTGGACATGTTTAGGTAAAACACCAGATGTGTTATTTTCACAGAAAACCTCTGTTTGAGAGATTTAAATGACTGAAATCTGGCAACCGCACGAACGATGATCTCTTTCTCGCACGCGGATGATCTGAAAACACCAATAAACAAGTAGGCTGAGTTTTATCAATCTCCATTTGAGATGTTCTGCTTAAAGTGTCATTTAGTCAGTCTGTGTTCTGTCAGGACGGTCAGGACTCACGAGCCGCTTCGCTGAACAACTGAACTGCAGTGAGCTGTGAGCTGCTGAAATAAGCCAATCAGAGAAGAGCTCAACATTAATATTTATGACTCTTCCAAATAAGGCAAAAACAGAGCATTACATCCTAGGGACAATTTATAGGGTTGTAAATGGACCTGTAAAACTGTATCTGGACAAATTTTGCCCTTAAATTAGCCACATACCCTCTATGTAGATATCAGAGAACAATTTAACATATTGTTTCAAATCATTCTAGGGCACCTTTAAAAATATTTTAGCTAGACAATCCGACTTGTATACTTAAACAGCCTTTTTATGCTTACATGGTGTGTCAGCATTTTTTATTTCTTGTGCAGATGTAATGGCAGACAAATTGAGTGGATGCATTATCTAGAGTGATTCTGTACAAGTGAAGACTACCTTGAACAGAAAAATCAGTCAGTTCTTATCAAATTGACACTAACTTCAAATAAAACTTACTGAGTGCATTCATTAAGTCCTTAACTTCAACATACATGATAAACTTCAAAGCAACTTCACCCATTTCTCCAATCAAGGGCTAATTTAGTATGCTTGTACGTTCATATTCTTGCATAAAGCAGGGTGATGGAAAGCATGTATTATTGAAATTCCCTCACAGCGATAAAATTCCAAGGCAAGGCGACATCAAACAGACATCAAACGGCTGGCAGGCTAAGTTGTTTATCATTCGCAATCAGGTTTCTCTCTATGGAGGAGCAGTTTCTCCATGGTGAACCATCCCCCCTAAATCTCCTGAAACATGCTACAATTAGATTGGGATCGGATCAGTGCTCGAGAGCACAGCAGTGGCAGCGGATGCAGCTGGGTCAGAGCTCTACCTGTTCAAAGATTGCCCTGTGAGAGGTGGACGAGCTCGTCAGTGACACCAGCTTTTGGTGGCGGGAGATGTCGTCGCTCCTCAGACGTCCAAAGTCCTAAGAAGTGGATTCACCTAAAATAGGATTGGCTAGGTTATATATACCAGTCTCTTACTTTAGACACTTGAGCCAAACTGAAGTTGTTTGTTTTGTAAACTTGAAGGTTGGAGGAGGTCATATGGGTGACGGCACTTTGTTTACTTATCCTATTTCTTAAGGATGTGTAATTCATGGATTTCTTAAAATTAAGGATGTCAATCAGCAAATATGTGGTGCAGGGCAAAGGACACGCTGGAATCCTCGATGTCAGGGCGGCAGCGAGACCTGGCGGTCGACTGCAAGTACTTAGCCACTATCAGCTGAGCTAATAATAGCCCCTGGGCACCAGGGAGAGCGGTGGGACAAATCAGGAGCTTTGACGTCCATATGACTTGTGAGGAAAGGAATGCTTTGTGGAGCAATTCTTGCCCACTTAATCCAACTCACACTCAAAGTGAGGGCTGGGGGCTGGGATGCAGGGTGGACAAAAGACAAGCTGTCAGTCATTTGAATGATAAACTGTTATCTCATCCCAATTGGGGTCACTCCACTTTATCATTGTCCAGGCTTGACAGCAAGCCCAGAGGTCACCCGACCCCCTTGGTCTTTTTCCTTCAAGCTGTGGACACCTTCTACAGAAGCTACATGAACCACTGTATGAATCATCTGGATCCACACAATGAGTTTTGGGAAGCTGCACACTCGCAACTTAAAAAAACAACAACAAAAACTTGACAGTAGAATGAATTAGTTCACCGCCACCTGTTGTTGGTTTAAACTGAGTGTCTAGATCCACAGAACTATTAGCAGATGCTTGTTACACAGACAATGCCATGCACAGACACAGCTTTGTCATATTTGGTCCAGATGAACAAACACATAAACCAGCACCTCAGGGCCAGCAATGACGACATGCACACAAAGAGAGACTGAAGTCTTTGTCAAGAGACACATTAGATACGGGCATGAAGGTGCAAACACTGTCCCTGAAATCAATAGTTACTTAACCCCACAGATGGGCGGTTGGGCTGTATGTCAGGCTTTACGAATTTCAGAATTGCAGTTGATCAAGCGAAAGGGAAATGTTCCTTTGTTGTTATAATGTTTATTTTGTTGCAGTTTTGTACCATGAGCTGTAGTATCCAATCGAACTGTTCTGCAGAGTTTAACATACATCAACCAGGATTTCGAAAAACCTCCAGGCATGTGTGTTGGAGTTAATCTCTGCAGGACTTTGGTCCACCAGAAGAAGGACTGGACTCCTTTTTCTTAGAGGGAATCACGGAATAGCAGTTTATTGATCTAATGGGTCTTGTACTTTGCTTTCAGCTGATCGGTTCAATAATCGGCAGGCAGGGTACAAAAATCAACGAGATCCGCCAAGTGTCAGGAGCTCAGATCAAGATCGGCAGTCAACTGGACAGCACTAGTGACCGACACGTCACCATCACAGGCTCTCCAATCAGCATCAACTTGGCCCAGTATCTAATCACATCCTGGTAAGCACTGGAAGTCATCCCATCATAACAGATTCTGGGTGTTTGTACTTGACCACTCCATGTGTTTAGGTGGCATTCTTTACACCATAGTGCTCTAGAAGACCCTAAAGTATGAGACCCTGACAAAACCTCTGGGAATATTCAATCAGAGGTCTTTCCAGTCCATAGTTGCTGGCCAAAAAAGAAGCACTCTTGAGCAGAGGCATTGCACAACTACAAAGCAAGAAGATGTGGCGGAAAGAAGCCAGGCTGAGGGATTAATTGGCCAAGTTTCAAGCCAGAAGCTTGTTAGAGCTTAAAGGCAGAGCATTTTGGCCGCCCCATAGACAGACTGTAATTTTCTCCCACAAGATCTATGCGTTTGCAATTTGATCAAATGTTGTGCCAGGCAAGAAAGAAATACATTCCTGACAGCTCGGTTCCTCTGCAAAGACTTGCCGGGGCAAAATTTAATTTGCTAATGTAACAAAATTATTACCCAGGCAAATGAAAATGATCGTTGTATACTAATGTCAGATCAATTAACATGAAGTAGAATTTGCAAAACACACATAAACAATTCAAACCACAAGAACATTTTTATAGTTCAAAGAGGTCAAACCGGTTATTCTGTTAACCGGAGAATATGCATTAATGAATACTAATGAAGAAACAGGATACAATCCCACTCCAAATTAGTAGCTTTTTTAACAATGTTCTGTATTGGCCAGCAAAGAAATTCAGATTTCTAACAGATGCAGTGTCATGTACAAAGATATATATTAATTCTTCTAGCATATTATGACTCAGCAAGTCGACAAGAGAGCAATAATTGGGTTTTGAATGAAATATTTATGCTTGTCTCAGGTGTGTTCAACAAGCAGACCGGTGCAGAATGTCAAACTCATTCTGAAAAGCCCCTCATTATTTTATCTGAAACATGTTCCTCAGGTTTCCTGCATGGAAAAATTACTATTTTGGTTTGAAGATATTTTGGAACAGCTTTTGTTATTTTGCTTCTGTCTTAATATTATTGGTTTCCCATCAGTTGAATTCCTATCAGTTTGGTTTTTGCCGATCTCGGAGCAACCCAAGGCACTCTAGCATCAGGATATTTCCTTCACGAGTCGGCTCCATCGAGCCATTAAAAACCAAACATGATTATTCATGTCCTAGAAGAAGTCTGGAGACGTCACCCCCAATCAGCGTCACTCTCTAAGAATACTTCCTACGAGACAGACGACTCGTTTCAATGCATTGCATCAGAACGTTCTGCATATTGAACACACCCCCTACTTGATAATGGTAAATCAGTGCTACGCCCTCGAAATACAGAGCACGTTTGATTACATGCATTTGCAATGAGTACCATGTTGACAAATGCATCTTTTTGATAAAAGATAAAGGAAATGCTACTGAAATTGAAATCATTTTGTTTCTTTTCCCAAAGCCCCTACCCAAGCCATCACCCTGAATTAAACAGCTCCTTTCCCATGAGTGCCAAGGTCCCCCCTCAAATAATCTGTTGCAACCACCAGCAAAACACACCTCTCTTATGATTTTTTTGTTTCTGTTTTTTGATTATTTATTTTTTTATCTCTCTCAATTTTTGTTTAACATGTCTTTTATTTAACCTTCTAACCCTTCTCCATCCGGCTCCCCTCCCTTGTCCCTCCACCCTCCTCTCCTCCACCTCCTTCCTTCCCTCCCTCGTACAGTTTAGAGACCGCCAAATCCACTGCCCAGTCCTCCTCCATGTCGACCCCTGTAGACCTCAACATGAGCTTCACCCAGACTGCTCCCCCTGCATCGTCCTCTGCCGCAGCCCTGGCAGCGATGGGCGGCCTGCCCCACGCTCCAATGTTGGGCGCCCCCTATACCCTCCCCCTCTCCAGCCTCCTGGGAATCAAATCCGTCCCCTTCCTGGCACTCTCGGCCCCTGCTGCCACAGCTGCCGCTGCCGCCGCCGCCGCTGCCGCCGCCCCTGCCCACGGCACCTTGGCTTCCTACACCGCCAAGATCTCTTCCGCCAATGGCATCAAGAAACCAGAGCGACAGAAGTTTGCGCCCTACTGAAGTTCGCCAGTACCTCCTTTGTTTCCAACAACCGGAGAGGAATACTTTAAGGGTTTTTCTCTTCTAGCCTGATGTAGCTGTGTAGAAACAGACGGTACCAATTTGTTTTCTTTTCGGTTTAGTAGCTTGTCCTGAAAAACGGTAGGAAAATAATGGCATAAATTTCAACGTTTTCGTTTTTTTTGTCGATGTTTTTGGCTGAGGTAGCCGCTAAAGCCATAGACTATTCCTAATCTCCTCTTTTCCCGAAATCTTTACACACGTTTATTGTCTGCTCTTATTTATTGATAACAACGAAATATTCCCGCAAAGAGTTTATAACGTAGAACACTGTTGACTGATGCTAATCTCTTATGTATCAGCTTTTATACAATGATGTCTGTGAATGCTTCTGTATACAACTTCCTGATTTTTTTAGAAATCTTTAAATGATGTATTAAAACAAAAATTATGAAAAAAAGGAAACGTTTTTAAAAATGACAACAGATCTAAACCTTGCTTTTGTGTTACATTTTTACGTTCTGTTCACATTCGTTTTGAAATGTTATTTATTTTATTTATTGTGCGGAGTGTTTCTTTTACAGTCGATGTTTGTTTTCTGTAACGGCTGCAGAACTTTCTTCCATTCGATCACGGTTACATACGTCCTGGAAAAGACACATGTCTGAGTAACCTCGAACAAGATGTTAGTTTAAGTAGTGGGTTTCTTTACTTTCCATGGGAAGCGACTGGTGCCACGATGAATTCTGGTAGAATTAAAAATCCAAATACGAAACAGCTAGCAAATTCGTTTCAAAACATGAGTATGATAAACGTTAATGTTTCAGGGGGGTTCTTTCACCATTTCTAATGGCATAAAATGACTACTATGCATGGTGACTGCCCTTATCGGAACCTAATGCTGCATGTTGACTTGGCCCCTCACACACTAGCAAAGATAGCTAACGCGTAGGTCTCTTTGTCGATGGCGTTAAAAATAAGCAGTGCTGCGGAAGAGCAATATTTGTCTGAAAGTACTATATAGCAGATCTACACATAAACATGCTTCAAGTGTAGCTACAGTAATCATAATGCTCGATCACAGAGTATATTACGTGGACTGATTTTGTTTTTTTTGTTTTTTTAAATATAGAAATAATCACACTTATTTTTCTAAAACTAGAGTCCTAAAAATTGAATGTGACCACTCACACAATTCATTCATGTGGTAGATGTAGTATAACCTTGACTCGTGTTTGTCACTTTTTTTCTTTGTCGTAATGTTCTTTTTTTTGTTTGTTTAGATCTTCTCAAACCCATACTCATTTGCATGAATTTAACTTGGCGTCTATGCAAAACATCTCGGGGGCGGTTCAGTGAGGTATCCTATGTCATGCTTCATAGATGGCCCTAAATAAACCACCATTGGGAAAGGGCTATCGGCAAAGACGGAATCCAAGACAAGGACAGTGATGCTCTCATATTTATGAACCATGCTATGTATAATATACAGTATATACATAAATATATGTTATATTATATTCATATTTCCCATTCCAAAGCCTAACACGTAACCACTCTTTAACACTATAGGAAATGACACCGTGTGGCTTTGATACGCACTGTCACACTTCACCGTGATAATTCCACGATAGCCGGTTTGAAAACTGTTCCGATGCTTGAATTATCCGAAGTCTGGTTTTTGGATTCACACGAGGTTTCGTTTGTCAGCCTTGGCATAAATGCAACTCTTGTTTTAGTTTTATTCATCAATGCCATACAAATGAATAAAAAACAATACTGTATTAACGTAATCCAGTCTCTTTTGTTCTTTTCCAGCTGCGTGAAATGGAACAGCATTAACATTAATAGCTAAGTGTGTGCATGCTGGGATAGTCACAGTGACTAACAATGCACAGTCTGTTTTTTTTATTACAGTTTATTTTTTCGCAATTTAGAACTTTAGAGTTTAAGATGTAAGACTTCAAATAAACAAGAAATTAAAATTATACGCCCTATGGTACTTTGTGTTTTATTAAAGCAATAATCCACGCAAGGCTATTACATTGCAGTGATTTCATCATGGGTAATGTGTATTTGTCCCTTAACTATGGTAAACTTCTGTGTACTGTATAACCTCCAGGGCCATGTTGCTTGCATGAAACAGCAGCAACAGTAATATAATAGCAATATAAAAGACAGAAATATTCATTTTCTTTATATTCATTTAAGACTGAGTGATGTACAGTACAACCAGGCAGCTCTGAGAATCTTAAAACTTTGCTTTGGAGGATTGGGAATGACATAACTGGATCAGAAACTGTGGTATAATATACAAATTCAGACATATAGTAATTGCTTAGTATTAAAACGATATATATTTCAAGTTTAAAGTTGCCAAATTTCTGTTTCTCCGCATTAACCCCGCACACTTAAAATTTCTGACCAATCACACAATAGTTCTCGGACACCCACAAGAGAAAAGTTCTGCTCAGATGATGTGTCGAGAATTAGCTGTGAGAACTCCTAAACCAGGGCTGTGAGAACAAACACACAGTTTCAGCCAGTCCCGTTTTAATCTCCAGTCCCTATGGAGTAGTATTGCATCCTTTATATCTCAGAAGAGTCTTTAGTTTTATCATATTTATAAAAGACAGATACACCATACCGATTCTTTACGAAAACAGGCAAGCTCATAGGGGAGTGCTGTGGGCGGAGCTAAAGAGGCATGAGCACACACAAATGCATAATACATTCATGCATCATCCCTCCCTGGATAACTTGATTCTCTATACATTTGTGTTGTTCACATTATATGCTCTTACGCGCCGATTACCATCAAAACAAACATTTCATGCAGTTTCACTCACCACCTGCGGTTTCGACTCATGACCGGGAGAAAACACACTTGCAGAACGTTGTTGCTGCTCCGGAGCTGCATCCACTGTTTCCTTAACCCTGGGTTATTTGGGAAGCTGAACAAGGTAACCTTTCCCGCACAACCAGAAACACACTTCTTTGGTGACATTTTTTTGTTTTTGTGGTCTAAAAACAAAATGACAGTGCTGCTGACGGCTCACATAACCTGAACGAAGCTTGTTGATGGGCTGCTCTTGCTCCCGCTCTGGCTGGTGTGTGTGTGTGTGTGTGTGTGTGTGTGTGTGTGTGTGTGTGTGTGTGTGTGTGTGTGTGTGGTTGCTCTAATATGGGAGAAGTGCCATACAAGCAATTTCGTCCTTCATGACCTCACACAGGCCCATACTCGAAAAAACCTTTTCGAAACGTATTGGAAACCTAAAGCAATGTATTTGGCACAGAAATACGTTCGTTTTTTTAAAAGCCAGAATACATGAAATAGCATTAGAACCCCCATTTAAATGGTTACATTTGGTTAAATACATACAAAATGGCTGTCTTGCCAAGTATTCAGGTACAGTCAGTTTTGGAACGTGTTAGAGAAAATGCGTGTTGTTTAACAGTATAATGGATCCGTGCATTAGCTCTTAAAGTGACAGCAGCCTAATAAACCTGCTGCAAAAGATAGGAAACCACGCTCTGCTTTTGACTGAATAACTTTAATTGTAAGCATTCATCTGTATTTCATTTTACAATGAAGGCTAAAGTGTTATTTTGTATTTGATTACTTTCATTTCTGTAGTATTTCTTACCTGGATACTGTTAGACCCACCTGAAAAACCTAAAGCCATGTTTATTTAATTTGTCTCTTTATTCTATTGTATTTTTTTGTGCCATCATTTGCAGTATGTTCAACGATTAAGCCTCCCTGTCTTGTGTGTAACCTATTACAACAAAATTATCAACAAATTACGAGATAATAACAAATGATCTGTATGGTGGTGGCAGTTTTCCCAGTGGCCTCGAAAATGGTACAGAATGTCGATATTTTTTTCGATGTATCGTAGCGAAGTTTGAAATTCCGGTAACGTGACAACACTAGAATATATAAATCACTAATCTCACACTGCCTCTATTATGAATGGTTAATATGCTAATGTTAAAAAAGTCTTTAAATCAGCCTCTCTTAGCATTCATTATGCAGTATTAATGCCAACACACTGTCATTAGAAGATTTGTCTGTCAACACTGATGTTACGTTTTTACAAGGTTAGCATCCTCTCAAAAGCTAATTAAAAAGCCACTGCGCAGTGGGCCGTTAAAATAAGCAGTCTAAAATAAGACATCCCACTTTGTTTGAACAAGTCTCTGTTGTGTCACTCAGTGCAGACGGTGTATTTTCATTTCTGAGCAAAGGCCCCTTGAGAGTAGTACAGCTGAATCTCAACAGAGATTGCCGAAATTCATCTGTATAATAAACAAACTCAGCTATAATAACATGCTGACACATCAGCCACCCCTCTATCTTACTATCCCAGCGCAACCTGGGCTGAAAGTGGCGGTTTGCCATCACGCCACTAAATGCAACGACGCCACAGATGAAAGCGGTCTATGAATAAAGCTTACACCTCACAGCAGCTGCTCAAACACAAACAAATTCTTACAGGCGGGGTTTTCTGTCCCGAACGGGTGGGGGTGTGCGTAATGACAGCCTAAACACAGTCTGCGCCTCTCACAAAGGAACTCGCTGATGCCCACACACGACAATCCGTGACATCTCGCGGACGAAAAACCCCGTCGGGTTTGGTGTCCTCCACTGATGTCCACGGTCTGAGACGCACACTTCACAAGAGTAATTATGCAACGCTAACCTCCTACAGCCAGTGAGTGGAATAATACTTGCAATTTACCAACAATTAAAGACAATCTGGAGACAAAGAGGTTTGAAACGGAAGCCGTAATTATGTGGGGATGGCCATTTGGCTGTGGCGGGAACTAACACCAGTGGGTTTGGCATGCGGATAAAAGCACATGCTGTGTGCCGTGTACTTGGAGAAAAAAAAAAAAACATGAAAATTGGAATCGAATTCACAGGAAACTGAAATCCAGCTCAGCCCATTAAGAAGAAACTAGAGTGTATTTTTAGCCTAAAGCTCTCCAGAATGATTTAGGGCCATCGTGACCTTCCCCAGAGGCAATGGGAGAGCCTGTACAATATTTTGAAACTGAAAACTGCGACTTTGCCATTTCCTATTAACAGGCCAGATCTAAAATATTCTTGAGATGTGCTGATTTTCCCTTTACATATTAGCCTGGATTTGGCCTTAGTTGCCAAGCTGTAGCATATGAACTTCAAATATGCAGCAAGTCTGATCTAATAATGTCCATAACCGAGGTTGTGTACCAAGTTTTTGGCCGATAATTTTGTATGTTAAAGTCAAAATGTCTCATTTCTGCATTCAGGCAATGTCTGATGAGAACAGAAACCAATATGAAATAGTTTATGCATTATAAAGGGTATAATATTTTAAAGTTTTTACAAATTATTACATTATAAAGATGAGAAATGGCTATAATGTTGCACAGTTTTACTGTAAAGGGCACAGAGCATTACTGTAAATGATTTGAGAGCATTTTTACAAACATGAAAAAAATGAAATACACTTTCACTGAAATAAAATATTTAAAAAAACTAAAATGTATTATTTTTACTCTTATTTACACAACAAAATGACTTAAAACTATAGTAATGATACTATTGAATTTATAAAAGGTAAAAATTATAATAGTATCTCAGTGTGGTTCAGAAAAAGTAAGCTTACAGAGGAAAGATGCAAACAAAAAAGGGAATCTTAGACACTATGCATATTGTTTGAGCAGTGTATGCGATGATAACTTTTGTGGTAAAACGGGAGTGTTTGCATTAAACCGTCATGCAGGGTTATTATCGTTAACTAAAACTGTATAAAACATTTCTGTTCATTGAAATAACGCTGAAAAAATGTAATAGTTCAAAAAGCGTACTAAACTAGACGAAAATTAGAAGTGTTGCCTTGACAATAAACTGAAATAAGTTGAAGCACTAAAATGATTAACTGGAAATAAATAGTAAATTAAATAAAAATAAACCAACATCGCAATATACTTATTTTTTATTATTCATGATTCGGATCGTGTGTCAAACTGCTGAAATCATGTGACATTGGCGATCCGAATAATGAATCAATTCGCTGATTCATAACCGTTTTAATCTTTATTTGCGGATTGAAAACAAACAGAAGACAATGCTGAATAAAGTCGTAGTTTTTGTTATTTTTGGACCCAAATGTATTGTCGATGCTTCAAGAGATTCTAATTAACCAACTGATGCCACATATGGACTACTTTGATGATATTTTTATTCCCTTTCTGGACATGGAGAGCAAAGTGTGCATACACTCACAGGCTAAATCTAAAATATCTTAAACTGTGTGTCTGAAGATGAACGGAGGTCTTACGGGTGTGGAACGACATGAGGGTGAGTCATTAATAACAGAATTTTCATTTTTGGGTGAACTAACCCTTTAAATACTACACACACAGCCATTCATTTGTCTGAGGCCAGGGCAAGAGGCATCATGGGATATACAATTACAAGTCATTATCCATGTGGACTTACGAAAAATGAAAAATTAAAGGTTTGTATAACAGCCTCATTCCTCCCAGATCAAAACCGACGATCAAAGGCACGAGGCCTCGGGTGACCTGTTAATGAGTAATGCATGTCGGCAGTGTGCTGATGTGATTCAAAAAGGTACGCCGCCAAAAGGAAAGATCAAATCTTGAATGAAGAAGGAAGTGGGATTTATATGACACACCAATTGTTTAATACGTTTGAAAAAGACTTTCATTTTCAGTACTTGCAATAATTATTATGTTGGAGAGGTACGGAGTTCATGAAACACCAAAGCTACTTCCTCATTCAAGATATTGCTTTCCTGTAGTCAAATTGCAACAATGAAATACCAATAAAATGCACACTTAGTAAATGATTGGGATTTAAATTAAATAGCAGACGACAGTAAATAAGCTAAATAAACGGTCTTTGATATGAGTCTCTAGACCAGGGGCCGGTTTAGCTGGCCAGCCAGATTTGTTTAAGCTTAGTTTGTGGCAGTCCTGGGTTTTAGGTACCATTAAAGTGCTTTGGCTTTTAGCTGTGTTCATCTCCATAGTAACTTCCATTCCACGGCTAACCTGCTCCAGGGCGCAAGATTTTTTCCCCCAGGATGGTAGGGGAAGGTACCGCCTTTTTCGTCTCTGATTGGCTAGAAGGACTCTCCTCCGATTGTTTATACATCTCACGTTCATGGCATGCTGTCAGCTAGTCTGTTTAGATCATCTTTACATCAGAAGTAAACAAAGTCACTCCAACATAGCCTCCCCCCCACACACACACGTTTGTTTTCATGAAATATGAGGACATTCCTAGGGTGTATTGATTTTTATACTGTAAAAGTTGTATTTTCTATCCCCCTACACTACCCCTACCCCTAAACCCACCATCACAGGAAACATTCTGCATTTTTACTTTCTAAAAAAAACTCATCCTGTATGATTTATAAGCCTTTTGAAAAGTGGCCGATGTCCTCATATTTCACCCTCTCCTGTAATACCTACCATAGCCTACCCATGTCATTATGTGGAGTACGATTAGAAAGAGGCTTGTGCCAATAACACGAAAGCTGATTGGCTGCAATATAAGTGGAATGCTTGGCTAATTTGTAGTTGTAATAGAGCGAACAATAGTTGGTCTAGTGAAAGAAAGAACTACAGACACCACGCAACAAACACACACACCCACACACACACGTGCGCGCGTGCTGCGGAGGCGAGAGCATTTGAGGTAGCGTTACATTGACGTAGGAAAATTAAGACCTGTTTAACCTTATTTAAGACCTAGAACGCAATGCTTCCGCGAATTTAAGACTTTTTAAGGCCTTATATTTTGATTTTGAAATTTAAGACTTTTTAAGACTCCGCGGGGACCCTGTTATACACATTGTGGCCTCATATGTCACAAAACACACACACACACACACACACACACACAATTACGAGTACCCTATGTTTAGCATGCACCAAAATTGTCTATTACTAGCAAGTTGATGCATTGTTAAGTTCACAATAAATAAAATCTGTCATATTTGAATCATACTGTGGTGTCTCTTCTATGAAATTGTAAACTTGAAATATAAATCTGAAGACACGTATAACGCATATAGCGCTTTTCTTAGTATGTTGGATTGACTTTATTAGCTTCTGTTTTAAAGGGGGGGTGAAACACTCAGTTTCAGTCAATCTCATGTCAATCTTGAGTACCTATAGAGTAGTATTGCATCCTTCATATCTCCGAAAAGTCTTTCGTTTTATTATATTTGTAAAAGAAATATGGGCTGTAACGAGTCTTTCCGGAAAAAACCGAGCGCCTGGAGGCGTATCGTGTGGGCGGAGCTAAAGAATGACATGTGCGCAAAGCGGTGACGTCCTCAAGCGTGGAGAAACCCATCTCAGCTATCTCTGCTAATAGATGTGATCCAGAATCTAATTCAGAGGCTGAAATAGAAACAGCAACAGCAGGACGTCCGTCTCTGTGGTAAGTACTGTATTTAGAGGCCTGTCAACATGACATGATTCGGTTTATGGACTATTGTATGCGACCAAACCTTAGTAGCAAGCAAAACGGTTTTGCACGTCAGACTAGTGTAAGTTAACGTTATAAGTTACATAGAACAGCAATGAAGTCCGTTAGTGCATTTGAATGACGAAGCACGCGATCGTGTCGTTTACTGATGTTTACATACGCGACGATAAGCAACAGCACAGACATTTGAAGCAGTTTTACTCACCGGCTGCTTCCAAAGCAAGACCGAACCTTTATCGCTGGGACGGCTCCGTCAAACACTTCTTGGAGTGTGGAGATCCACTTTGCGATGCGACTGAAGCATTTCTGCGTTCAAATCGGTTCAAATGCAGCGCTGCCTTCCCGGAATGCTGTGCTGAAGCGATGAAGTCGCTTAATGTCAAAGTGGAGGAATGAAGTGGAGCGCGGCGCGGACTATAACCGACATTAGTGTTCACGGACGACTGGATCTGCAGCTGAGAGCAGTTTACTGTTTACAGCGTGCATTTCCTCTCTCGCGCTAGTGACGCGCGCGCACCCCACCGGGAGAAGAGCCCGTACGGCCCATACAAGGACCTTCCGATCTTTTACCGTCAAGTAGACTCATACTCGGGAAAAACTCTCCGAAACTTGTGAGAAACCGGAAGGAGTATTTTTAACACAGAAATACTCCATCAAACGTCCAACATTAGTTTTTGAAACTTTGTCTATGTTTAGGATGGGAATCCAAGTCTTTAACAGTGTAAAAAGCTCAGTATGCATGAAACAGCATTTCACAACCCCCCTTTAAAGATGATCAAAACAGACTAGCTGACAGCATGCCATGAACGTGACATATAACCAATCAGAGGAGAGCCCTTCTAGCCAATCAGAGACGAAAAAGGCGGTACCTTCCCCTATCATCCTGGGGGAAAAAATATCGCCTCCAGTGGCAGGTTATGTTCTGGATAAGAGATCTCAAACTGAAATTGGGCCAATCAGCTGTGAGTAAAGTGACACCTCTGATGCCGTAAAGTCACTCCCCCTGTTTCTGCTCCAAATGAAAGGTCACTACACAGCACATAGTTCTTAAATACTGAAACGTCTGGCTTTTAACAATGCTTATTCATAATAATATTAATTTTGGATGATTTAGATATCCTTTATGTACTTGTTATTATATATAATCAATTACACATTTATCAATTTAGTAAATCAATCATTAATAGGCACTTTGTTAAAATTAATATTAATAGCCTATAAAAAGTCATACAAATAAGCTTTAAAATCAATAAACAAAGCTATTAAAAATATATTAAAAAGCTGACTGAGCTTAAACGTTTAATTATCTTTATATATCAACTAAACTAAATTTTACTTGCATTGATGTATAATATTTTTTTATTTTAGTTGTCCTCTTTCATAGAAAGCTCTTTTCTTCTTTCTTTGTAAACTAGTTTAAATTCTTAATAGATTTCAATGATGTAATATTCTGCAGAAGAGAGAAATGAATCTCGCTGCTGCTCTCGCGAGAAGTGAATCTCAGTTCCACAGCGTGTGATTGGCTGTTCACTGCTGATGTCACAGCCTGTGATTGGCTGTTCACTGCTAATGTCACAGCTAAACTCCTGAACTCAGGATCAAAGCCTGAGTTGACAGAAGCCCCTTTCACACTGCACGTCGGACCTGCAATATTCCCGGAACATTGCCGGGTCGCCTTCTGTGTGAAAGCAACCACGTCCCGGCATTAATTACCGAATTCGACCCGGGTCGGGGACCTTGTAACATTGCGGTATTCGACCCGGGACGAGCGCTGTGTGAACAAAAGCCGAAACTAATGCCGCAACGTGTACGTAGTTATCCTGCGACTCCTAGAGCTTGTTTTTTTTTAATAATACAACCCTGCAGTGCCAGAAGAGCTTGTCTGTGTTTTAAACGCAGAGAGTGTTCGTATACAAAAGAAACTAAAATTAAACAAGCAGAAACGTGCGCAAACTGGACACAAGTCGAGACCACGGAGCTCCTTACTATCCGCGCTGAAGCTGAGATCGCTCGCCATTATACGTCACATCACGATGTCACGTGTCAACTCGACCAGGGACCGTTACGGGTTGTGTGTAAAAGCGCACATATTACGGTATTTTGCTGGCAGTGAGAATGGACCAAATCTAGCGGCCCGGGAACAAATGCCGGGTCGCATTATCCGTGTATTTGCCGGAATCGCAGTGTGAAAGGGGCTAGAGAAAGCTGATGATTGCCATCATGGGACCAACAAAGCCTGAATAGATTGGTTTGGTTTTGTCAACTCAAAACTAATCTTGTAACCCTAAGTTTGTTAAACTACCATCATGGTACAGGCCCCAGGGGTGTCCAACCCTTGTCCCGGAGGGCTACCAACCTGCAGCTTTGAGCTCAAAGCCTGAATCAAACACACCTGAATCAGCTGATTGTGTGATCAGCGCTGCTTGAGAATTACAGACAGGTGTGTTGGAGTAGGGCTGGAACTAAAATCTGCAGGACAGTAGCTCTCCAGGAACAGGGTTAGTCACCCTTTAGATTATTCATTTTATATAATAACTTTAAAATTGCCATGGAATAAAGTGTCTCCCTGTCTATTTTGTAAATGTGTGTTAAAGATCTTATTGTGAACGTTTTGTCCATGTACATGTTTACCAGCCTTACATTATCGTGATCATATAGGAGTTGAAAAATAGGCCTCAATGGCATTATAAAGATGGAAAATGGTTATAATTTTCCACAGACATGGTTTTATAATTCCCACATAAATTCCATTGTAAGAGCATTAGTTTATGAGTTTTTGAGAGCTTTTAAAGGCAGAGAAACATGGTTATTATGGACAATGAGGACTATTTATAAGACCAGTACCACCGCTACTGTTCGTATCACTGTGTGTTCAAGTGCTGAGGATGAGCTGAAATTCAGATATGGTAATGGCATTTGGTTTCTGACCTATTAGAGCACAGAATACCAATCACAGCATACTGGGCCTTCTGACCAATTAGAGCACAGAATACCAATCACAGCATACTGGGCCTTCTGACCAATTAGAGCACAGAATACCAATCACAACATACTGGGCCTTCTGACCAATCAGAGCAGACCAATCACAACGGACTGGGCCATCTGACCAATCAGAGCAGAGTAAGCTCTCAGAAAGGAGGGTTTAAGTAAGTCTGTGAGAAATAAGCTGATGCTGCAATGTATATTATGAGAATATTAAAGTGTTTTTTGACCTTGGATTAGATGCGTGTAAATCTATTGTCGGAGACTCGAGAAGAAAATGAAGAGCTTTAAAATAGCATAATAGGAACACTTTTCAATAGCACCTGCTAACAATTAGCGATTAAGCCCTTCAAATACCTTCATCTTTTACTTCCTGCCTCGACAGTAAACACTGAGCATGGGTTAAGCTGTGCTAAAGTGAATGCAGTTTTAACTAAATAGATTTTTCCCCTCCTAACCATTATTTGGATCCACAAGACGTCAGAAAGGCGCGTGGGCTCGATCGCAGTCCCTGTAATTACGCGTCTGAGAGTGAGTCACGCTGGCAGATCTGAAACTTATACAGCAGTCCTGCAATCAGCGACAATGAGGGTTTTCAGCGCAGACAATCTAATGCCAGAGGTCTGTGTGTTAAGCGATTAAACACCGGTCTCGTGAGAGGGGTCTGTCCCTCACACTCATTCACTAGTGTGTTGAGCACACAGCCTATTTATCAAGCTATTCATACACACATCATGTACAAACTGCCTTCCCATTCACCGTATGCAAAACAAACTGTGAGAGGCAGCGCTGAATGACCTGGTTATCAACACAACCCTTCTGAAGAACTAAAGCTTCCTTTGGAGCTCAGAGGATGAGGCTGAATGGCATTTCTTTGTGCCGACACCAACCCCCCCTAATACTGTAAGACTCCTCACCTTATATCAAAGGCCTCTGAAGTTTTCTCTCCCAGTGTCCCAGAGGGCCGCACGTGCCCTGATGGTTCAGGAGGACAATCAGAGTACAGGATCAATCACGAGGTCTGAAACAGGAGGAGGTGAAGCACCTGCACCCCAGTCACCATCTGCCATCTGGGGGGATCAACTTTAAAATATACAGCTGTGCTGGCATCTGCATGCACTCAATCATACCTATTAAATATGGGTAGGTATTTGTTTTTTGGAAAATCTCATGCCTTTTAATAAATTGAATCGAAATCAACTTTGTATCAAAATCTCCACAAAAAACATGGCCCCTCTTTATATTAGGTGGCCTTAAAGGGATTCCCTGGTGTTGAGACTTTTATGGCTTAATATAACATAAATTATGTTACTGAAATATGTAGTAGAAAACCCATGAAAGATCTACGTTATTTAAAAAATAGATTTTATATTTGGACCACGGGCGGCGCCATTTTGTTTGCGTTCTAGGTTGATGATGTAGAATGGTGGCAATCTACAGAAGCTTATTACATTCACTTGAGAAAAAAAAAATCTACTCTGTTTTTCTGAATTAATGACTTAATTATCTCAGAATTATGAGATAAAATTGTATTCATGAAAAATTTTTTGCTATGTTTTTCTGAATTAATGACTTAATTATCTCAGAATTATGAGATAATTTTTCATGAATAATTTTTTTTGTTCTGTTTTTCTGAATTAATGACTTAATTATCTCAGAATTATGAGATAATTTTACATAAATACATTTTTTTGTTCTGTTTTTCTGAATTAATGACTTAATTATCTCAGAATTATGAGAATTTTACATAAATACATTTTTTTTTTTTGCTCTGTTTTTCTGAATTAATGAGATACCTCAAAATCCAGACAAAGAGCTCTATTTTAGCTGGATTGCATGGAAGTAAACATGTCCCCCCTTTCAAATTTGTGCAGACAGCCGATCTCATGAAAATTTGTATAAATAGTAGTATAATAATGATTTAGCTTCGCTAAAATGAGTTTTGGTGTGCATATGGTACACAGTTTTTCACGTGCTTATGATACGCACTTTATGGCATATTATACATACGAACCCCCCATCCCACCATCCCCAACCTACTCAAGAGCATGTCAT
Source organism: Pseudorasbora parva (assembly GCF_024679245.1). Taxonomy (NCBI): domain Eukaryota; kingdom Metazoa; phylum Chordata; class Actinopteri; order Cypriniformes; family Gobionidae; genus Pseudorasbora; species Pseudorasbora parva. The sequence continues at coordinate 32,827,227 of NC_090185.1, read as the reverse complement.
ATGCATGCACGCGAAAGACTGTGTAGCACGTGCATTATCTCAGTAAACATTCCACACAATATACACTCCAGACGATATACATTAGACACGATTCCACACTCGTACTATTGATACGCATTACTATGTGATCGTGTTAAGATGATGCATCTGAAATGCATTCAGGCTGGCTACGTGGTGACACAAGAGACAATCAGGCAATTGTTGAAAATACTGGATCCCCCCCCAATAGCAATGTCAAGCAGATCAGAATGTTCATTTCTGCTGTCATGAGGTGTCTGCACAAAGTTGACGCACTAAAAACAATACAATTTTTATTACTTAAAGACAATGTCTCAAGCCCAAAGTAAAATAAATCCGGATTAAGTTTGAAAGGCGGGACATGTTTACTTCCATGCAATCCAGCTAAAATAGAGCTCTTGGCTGGATTTTGAGGGATCTCATTAATTCAGAAAAACAGAGCAAAAAAAATTTTATTTGTGAAAAATTATCTCATAATTCTGAGATAATTAAGTCATTAATTCAGAAAAACAGAACAAAAAAAATTATTCATGAAAAATTCTCTCATAATTCTGAGATAATTAAGTCATTCAGAAAAACAGAGCAAAAAAAATTATTCATGAAAAATTCTCTCATAATTCTGAGATAATTAAGTCATTAATTCAGAAAAACAGAGCAAAAAAAAAATTATTCATGAAAAATTATCTCATAATTCTGAGATAATTAAGTCATTAATTCAGAAAAACAGAGTAGATTTTTTTTTCTCAAGTGAATGCAATAAGCTTCCGTAGCAATCAGCTGGCGTTACCCGTAGCTATTTTTACCACAACGCAACTCGAAAATTGTTTCCGTGTTAAACAAAACCAATGAATTGCTTTGTATTGAACTTTAAAACACACCAAACAAACATATATGTGCACACAAACTCACCTACACAACGTCACAAACAGATCGGAGGGCGGGCACACACACTTGAGAGACTGCTCTGTCTCAATCGAGATGTTGGGCTGCTCAGTCTCCACGACAGGGGCTGAATCCGAAATCGACCCCTTATACCCTGAAATAGGGCATTATTTGAAGGGACGGCCAATTTTAGTGGTGTCCGAAACCATAGTGGACATGTTCGAGTGCAGTACACTCAGTCTCACATTGCACCGCAAGCACTCGTTTTCATTCACTCCTTCAAGTTGTATTAGTGAACTAAAGTAGGGAATGTATTAGTGTCTTAAAGATAAAAGTTTAAAGATTGAGGTTTTAATTCACTGAGCTTGTGCTCAAACTTCAATGCACAAACCAAAATCCCATGCATCATCACCAAAAAAACATCCTGCCTCTCTTCCTCACGTTACCCTATCCCATGGTCCTATATCTAGATAGTTCCCTCTGCTGGTCACACTAGGTATTATAGTTAATCTACTGCATATCAATCATCTATCTATGATATCAATACAGAGCTCTCAAGTCTCACGCATTGGGCGTGAGACACACGCATTTCAACCCGTTCAAACGCTCACACGCCACACCTTGTATTTCTCACGCAGAGAAATCGCCAGGGTAACACACACTGAGTTGCGCGCTATTAGAGGAATCAAGCGAGTTCCCCATAGAGTTCTGACGGCCCTGCCACGCACCAGTTAATCTAATAAAAATAGAGACCGAACAGCCAATCATAAAATAGATTTGCTGTATCTGGGTAAAATATAGATATTCCCTCCACCCAAGAACGTTTACGTTCTGATTCCAACGTCACATTCTGTGATTCACGCCACGGCCTCGCTCATTGAATCAAATGCTCACCTGCACTCGTGAATGCGGTGATGGACAGCAGCTGTCCTCATTCCACTAGTGTTTGGATGTGATTTTTTTTTTTTAACTCACTTTCATTAATTAATTTATTAAAAGTAACTCAATTTTTTAAGATCATTTTCCAAACATCACGAGACAGACGACATTAGTGATCAAATACAGTCGAGCTATTAACACATTCCACAGCACCACCCAGTGGATTTAGTTATAACTGCGAGATTTAGAGGGATGTATAATGGATTCACTGCATTTAGGCCTGCGAAGCAATCTAGTAAAATTTCAATATTATTTTTATTTTTCGAATATTAATTACAGATCAAATATATTCGTGCTCACCCCTATTTATGGAAGCTGAAGTGTAGCGATATAAAATTTGCAATGCATTTCAAAATTTATACATTTACATTTTCCATACCATGTGTGCAACATTTGGATCAAAATAATAATTCAAATTGAATAATATAATTTACATTTGCTATTTCCTACACTAGTTTTAACATAAAATTTAAACATAAATTGTATATAGTTGCAAAATTAAAATGTATTACAGAAATAATTAGATGTGTTTAACATGTTCAAGCAATTCCAAAAATTATGCCACGTCACCGCACTAGCCATTATTTTTAATGGAAAGGAGACATAGGTGTTATTCAAGCATTAATTAAATTTTGCATGGTGGCAAATTTTTTTTTTTTTTTAACATTTTGTTATTTTAACTGAATTCAGAAATGCTTTTGAAATTAAAAACTTTGCTTTTAATAAACAAAATACATATTTGAAATAAAGACTGTTTGGAGTTGGGTGCTCCGTTCCCTGAATCCACAGCCGTTGTTCTTATTTTGAGTGTACACAAATAAAAGTAGACAGTTTATAATTATCTCTTGTACTTAGCCTATCTGTATGGTTAAAAAATGATGGTGTATTGGTGTGGGAGTTGTTTGAAAAAATACAACCATACTGATATAGCAAACAATAATCATAGGCAGTTTGTCTAAGATTATTTGAGAGTAAAATAATCTCTGTTGTAAACCACAGCTCACTTCAGCGCGGCCGTGCTCATGTTAAGGTGCCACCACCCTCTGGGCTTAAGGCCTCAAAAACCTGCTACCAACACCAATAAACAACACTAACCATTCTCTCTCTCTCTCTCTATCTTTCTCTCTCTCTCTCTCTCTCTTTCTCTTTCTCTTACTCACTCACTCACTCACTCACTCACTCACTCACTCACTCTCTCTTTCTCTCTCTCTCTCTCTCTCTCACTAACACACACTAATTAAATACATATTTATTTTATTTGTACGAATTTGTCATTTTTCATATCAGACTCCCGTACCGCTCTGAGCATGAGAGACTTCTTTCTAAAATATCTTACATACTGTATGTCAAACTTTGTACTGTAAGTGCATTTGTGCATTATTATGTATTTTTATGTGGGGAGATCAATGCACATTGGCGAATAGTGGGAAAAATATTGAAAGCACTAAGTTCATTGATTCGCCATTACATAATTGCAGTTAATAACTTCTTTATAGACTGCCCAATGCTTGTTAATGAAAACTGCTGTATCATACGTTCAAACAGCTCCCATCTGACAATCTCCCTGCTGTAAACCATGCTCTTTATTAACATTTACTTCTAATTAGAAATGGGATACATGCACTTCCCCTAAGGCGACTTTAAAAAAAAAGTGTTAGACCGCTGTTATAAAATCTCCAAATCTAATTAATTGCTATATATATATATATATATTAGGGGTGTAACGGTTCACAAAATTCACGGTTCGGTTCGATACGATACACTGGTGTCACGGTTCGGTTCGGTACGGTTCGGTATGTTTTAGATACAGCAAAAAGAAAAAATTGGCAGAAATTACCTTTTTTATTATTATTTTATTAACACTAACAAAGTATGATTTTTTTGTTGTTGTATGATTTTACCCATCTTCTATGTAGTTACAGGAATAAGACATTAGCTCTTTAAATTAGCGTGTGCGGTGCGTGTTGTGTTGCCTATGCGTTGCAGGAGCCCCACACCCTGCTTTCACATATGCTGCGTTTGCAGTCCGCAACTGATCCGCTGTTGCATATCACAAACACAGCATTTATTCATTATTTTTTATTTAAAATCCAAAAGTTTTTACTGAACATGCCTCGTCAGAATTCCAATTTTCTTTGTTTACTCTTTAATAGAAGTCAGGTTACGGAGCCTCCTACATTTAAACAACATTTTATTAAATTCATTTATTCATATTTTTATACTTTAGATTTAGCTCACACAAGTGGCAAAACATTTAAACATAGTTTATAGCCTTAAATCACAAACATTTTAAATTAGAAACTTACAATAGTCTATTCAAAAACAGCCGACTCTAGTCTTTACTTTCGTTTTTACACCCTTTTAAAAGAAATCCTGCAGGTCAAAAAGAACTTTGCTTTTCACCTCCAAAGTACGAGTGCTCTCCATTATGGCACATTTTTTTAAACCTAAATGCCAGGTAAGGTGTCGTTTTGTTGCTTTACTTGAGAAAAAAAAAAGCCATGTGTTGACTTTGAAACAAGAGTATATTTTAAATGAGATGCATCTGTGGTGAAATTACTAGATTTTCGCGTCAGTGCATGTTTATTTTAATGCGAACGATCTTCTGTCGCTTTAATGCAGCAACGCAGCGCAGCAAAAAATAGACTCGGTACGAAAACGATCCGTGCACTGCTGCAGACGCAACGCTCCTGGAACAGACTGACGGACCGCATCCGCGTGCAGTTTGAAAGCTGTCATCCGTTAACATGGGTACGGAAAAAAATACGCACCGCACACGCACTGCAGACGGAGTATGTGTGAAACGGTCTCATATCCGCGGCTATAAATGGACCACTCGCCGCGGTGATGTCTTTTGCCATTTGAATAAGTTGGAAATGTCTGTCTAAATGCTGCGGGGATAGTTTGTGGGATAGTTTGTGGCTGTTTCTCCTTTTTATCGTCTTGTTGTCGGCGTAAAGACAACAAGATCGTCTTGTTGTCGGCTTTGATTGACATGACATGCATTATTCCTGCTGTACCATCAGCGACATACCGTTGTTTTTTAATCCATCAATCTTGCCAACACCATCATAGCTTACCAAGAATCCAAAGTTCACCCAAACACCAGACCTGTTGGTTATTGGAGGATCTTCTATTTCTGGTTTGTTAAACGCAATAGCCATTTTGCCACGAGCATTCAGCGCGTAGCCTACTGAGTAAGCGAGCACCTGACTGAGCAGCCTAAAACATATTTGGTGTTTTTTTTCTTTTCTTTCACTTCGGCGGTGTCAGGGGCATTGCCTGTTATGTCGTTTTGGTTATTGGGCTACCTTGTTGAACGCATATTATTATATTTCACAAACTTTTTTATTTTCCAAATCTAATTAATTAGTCCAAGAACCGTTCGGTACATAATGCGTACCGCGTACCGCGTACCGAACCGAAAGCCTCGTACCGAACGGTTCAATACGAATACGCGTATCGTTACACCCCTAATATATATATATATATATATATATATATATATATATATATATATATATATATATATATATATATATATATATATATATATATATATATATAGCAATTAATTAGATTTGGAGATTTTATAACAGCGGTCTAACACTTTTTTTAGTATATATTTTTAGTATACACTTTTAGTATATATTTTTTAGTATACACTTTTTTTAGTATATATATATACACACTCTAAAAACTCCAATTAATAAAATGTTGGAAGAGCAAAAAAATATATGTTGAACTAATTTTCTTACTTGTGCTTAGTTAAGAAGACTAATTATATTAAGTCTGCAGAAATATATTTGAAAAACATTAAATGAATTGATATTTTCAAATCCAGTTAACATTTAGAATTGCAAATGTTGACTGGACTAAAAAATGCGAATCCAGTCAACATTTTATAAAAGTAGGCTATATGGCCAACACAATATTTTACACACAATATTTTACTATGGTAAATAGATTTTTGTTTGTGCTGTTGAAATGGGCTGTTAGAAACATTTGATAAAATAGCCTATATCAGAACAATATTTTTGAAATTAGATATTATATAGTATTTTGATGTTTTCTTTATTATGGTAGGCCCTATCTGCATTATAATGAGAAGATGGATCCTACAACACGTACATATTACATATTTAATATACATATATACTTCATGAAAATATGTAGTTAATTTTGGCATCTAATCTGCCTAATTTTAATGAATACTTACAAGAGCTTGTTTGACTACGCGAAAGGATCTGTATTGCTCGTTTGATTTCGCGGAAGCAACTCTGGAGTACTTTCATCCGCGGAGGGATACAGATCAAAGGACTTCGCGAGGTTCACCAGAGAGGCAGCAGCAGCTATTTTGAGGGTGCAGTTCACGCGTCAGGTAAGTGTTAATGATTAAACTGCAGACAAATATGTCGAACATATTAGGCTTGTGTGGATATTTAACGTTAGAAGTGAAGTAAGAAGTAAATTAGAAGTAAATATATCCAAGGGAAATAGGGATTATTTAGGCCTAAGTGATGTCTATGTCAAGTTCACTCCTCATCGAATAAATGATTTACGTTACGTTAATGTGGTCTTTAACCATGTTTAAGTAATAATACATAATTTTGTTTTAAACTACAATACTATATATTGTATTTTAGATTTAATCTCAGCGTGTTGTGTGCTATTTTTGTGTCAGACGAACTTTCTCTCATTAGGTGCTGTGGTGATTTTAATACGTGCAAATTTACTGAAACATGTCAAACGTGTAACTTAATGTAGAACAAATAATGTACGCTATTTAGGGATACTTGGTTGTGTTGAACGTGATTTTTTTTGCGTTCCAACTTTTGAAATTGTCCCGTAAATTAAGGGAACAACCACGAATACTATGATAAAATGGCGCTCATTTCATCGTCCTCACAAGTGGGACGAATTCTGAACTTTAGTTTAGTCACACATGGAAGTAAATTCTTAATATTGATAACATGTATAAAGAATATAATTTATTTTTATTTTTCTATTATTATTATTTTTCTCTTTCTTTCTCCAACAGGGTGTGACCATAGACCGTAAAAAAATATGGACGACTCGACATCATCCGTTTCCGCTTGCCATATTTGAAGCTTTCAGGCAGCCTTGCACGGCGCGGACATCTTGGGACCGAGTCTGCGCAGTAGCGATTTCGGGACCGGAGTTGCGCAGTAGAGCGCAGGAAGTAGAGCAGGAAGTACAGCTACGATATCAAAAGCCCGCCCACACTCTCGCAGATGCAGAACAATTAATTATGTTGGTGTGAAATAAACAGTTATGGAAATGTAGAAATTAAAGCTAAAGCTCTAATCTGCTCCCAAAAATTTCGAAAAAAGTCCGTTAGTGCCTCAGTGACAACTTCACTCAGAGAAGCCGTCAGTCTCAGCTGTCAATCATGACGTCACACCCCCCGTTTTTATAGCATCAAATAACTAACTCAAACTAAACTTATTTTTAAAACGAACACCTGAAATGAAATCATCGTGATGATAACTGCCTTCAGTGACATAAACTAACTTTGGGGAAAACATTTTTGAAGTGTAATTTTATTATTTAGTTTGCCTCGCGTCCATTAGAAATCACAGAGGGGCGGCTATACTGGGACCGGTCACCGGGGGGCGATCGAGGCACGAAAGCTTCAGTAAATGAGAGGGAGACTGCAGGCTTGGGTGTGACCAAGATATTGATGCTGACTCGTTGCAAAGTTTCTCATCCAAGCCAGTCAGTTCTTCTTAAAGGGATAGTTAACCCAAAAATGAAAATTCTGTCATTTACCCTCATGTTGTTCCAAACCTGTATGAGTTTCTTTGTTCTTCTGAACACAAAATAAGGTATTTGGAAGAATGTTTGTAACCAAGCAGATGGAGCAACCAATCACTACCATAGTTGGGGAAAAAATACTATGGTAGTGAATGGTTGCTCTATCTGCTTTGTTACAAACATTCTTCCAAATATCTTATTTTGTGTTCAGCAGAACAAAGAAAATTATACAGGATTTGAATAAATGAGGACAGAATTTTCATTTTTGGTGAACTATCCCTTTACCAGCTGAAACACTGACAAGTAGCAAGAATGCTCCACTGTATCTACTTTGACTGTGTGTGTATTTTCAAAACTAAAGGTGCATTAAAGACATTATAGAAAAGTGACAAGGGCTTTGGTCATTTTTTTATTATTTAAAGAAATTTGAAATTAATTCTTATGAAAATGTATTGTTTGTATGCCAAATGTTATAAATGCAGATGATACAATGTGCTTTAACTTGTTTTTATCCTCGCTATAACATGTAACTAGTTCCACCACTGCAATTTCTAGTAACAATTAAAACCATTTAAAAATGAAACCCCTAATTAAAACGTTTTAGTTGAATTAATTATAAAAACAGGTTGAGCAAACGTACATTTTAATGTTGAAGTCAAGTTTGAGCCAATTAAAAAATATTAATTCAGGTAACAATTTCTAGAACGAAATTGAGTGAACGTAAAATATCTGTGGAACTAGTTACTAAATAATAATTAGTTGAAAGCACTAGAAATTTTTTACAGTGTATATATATATATATATCACATTTCATTTATATACACACTGCAGAATATATATACATTTGTGAAAGAATGGGTCGCTGAAGAGCTCAGTGAATTTAAGCGTGGTACCATGATGGGATGTCAATAGCTGTAGAGCTCCAAACTCCGTGTGTCCTTCAGATTAGCTCAAGAACCGTGTGTAGAGAGCTTCCTGGAATGGGATTCCATGGACGAGCAGCTCATCCAAGCCTTACATCACCAAGTGCAATGCAAAGTGCCGGACGCAGTGGTGTAAAGCACGCTGCCGCTGGACTCTAGAGCAGTGGAGATGTGTTTTCCGGAGTGACCAATCACGCTTCTCTGTCTGGCAATTGATGGATGAGTCTGTGGCGGTTGCCAGGAGAACAGTACTTGCCTGACTTCATTGTGCAACGTGTAAAGTTTGGTGGAGGAGGGATTATGGTGTGGGATTGTTTTTCAGGGGTTGGGCTTGGCCCATTAGTTCCAGTGAAAGGAACTATTAAAGGGTTAGTTCACCCAAAAATTAAATTGATGTCATTAATGACTCACCCTAATGTCGTTCCACACCCGTAAGACCTCCCTTCATCTTCAGAACACAGTTTAAGATATTTCTATATTTGGTCCAGCAGCGTATCTAAGTGTATGCACACTATACTGTCCATGTCCAGAAAGGGAATACAAAAATCATCAAAGTAGTCCATACGTGACATCAGTTGGTTAGTTCGACTCTTTTGAAGCATCGGAAATACATTTTGGTCCAAAAATAACAAAAAATACGACTTTATTCAGCATTGTCTTCTCTTCCGTGTTTCTCAAATAAAGATTCAAACGGTCATGAATTATGATTCAAATCGTGTGTCAAACTGGCAAACTGCTGAAATCACGTGACATTCCGCTGATTCGCGACCATTTGATTCTTTATTTGAAGTTTGAAAACAAACGCGGAAGAGAAGAACATGCTGAATAAAGTCGTATTCTTTTTGGACCAGAATGTATTGTCGATGCTTCAAAAGAGTTGAACTCAGCAACTGATGCCACATATGGACTACATTGATGATGTTGTCATTACCTTCTGGACGTGGACAGCAAGTGGGCATACACTTACATTCAAAGGACAGAAAGCCCTCGGACTAAATCTAAAATATCTTAAACTGTGTTCTGAGGATGAACGGAGGTCTTACGGGTGTGGAACGACATTAGGGTGAGTCATTAATGAAAGAAATTTAATTTTTGGGTGAACTAATCATTTAAGAAAGATGTCATTCTCCTTAAAGTGGGCAAGTGTGTCTTAAAAAAAATAAAAATTGTTTGTGCACTGTGCTCGATTAACTGAGACTTCTTACAGCATTTGCAGGTTGTTGCCATTGCTTCTATTGCTCTCCCCTTTTTGTAAGTCGCTTTGGATAAAAGCGTCTGCTAAATGATTAAATGTAAATGTATTGTAAATGATAATGCAGATGGCCTTGCTGCTATTCTTCTCTATAGACATCCAAGACTTCACCCACACCTGTTGCCGAGTACAAGACAGCAAAATAACCTGTCCGGTAGTATGTCTAATCAATGTAATAATAACCGGAGCTAAGGAAGCTGACTGAGCTAATACCTATTTTTTTTACAGTCTAACGTTAGTCTAGTGGGGTAACGTTAATGATGCTACCGTTTTTTGTCACCGTTTTTTGCTACTGTTTTTTGGTACAGTTGTCACTTCTCTGGAGGGAAAACAACTTGGAAAAGTGCTACTGTATTATTTTAATTGTCTATTTTTAACCCATTTGAATATATTTCAAGTTTGACATGGTTATCCTCAGCACATCCATCCTGTAAAGGAAAAGTGAAAAAATGTTAGAAAAATCATAACATTTTTAAAAAACACATAATTCATTATTAGATCAACCTTTTATGTTAGCTTCTTTTTGGTCTGACCACTCCGTTAGTGTCCACCCTGCTATATCAGAAGACCAAAGAGAGTGGACACTGAGAGTGGACACTGAGAGTGGACACTGAGAGTGGACATTGTGATTGTGAAAGTAAGAGTTAAAGAAGTAGTGTATTTAAAGTTCTTTGGCAATGTTTTTGCATACTGTTTCCTATTTAAATCCAGTTTAAACTAAATTAATGATGGCGACTGGTTGTATGTGAGAGATCATCCCTGTCAACCCTGTAAATATTTTAATCCACCCTATTAAGCTTTTTTTTTTTTTTACAATTTAAAAAGCAAAACCATACTAATAATTCAGTGTTAAGGACAATGTATCATTATCAATAATGCAGTACTTTAAAAAGTAAACTAAAACGTCTTTTAGGCATTTATATCTGAAAACGAAAAATGTAAAATGAGCCGTTTGTGAGGAAGCAAGTACAATTCATCCACAATATTCATATTTTCTTATTTATTAATATGCTTCTAAAGCGCCAAACGTACATGAGTTGTCTAAGATAATGCCCATAAATTAGAATCATAAGTATTTGAAACTGTTGTTCATTTGTTCCCAAAAGGGTGTAAAATTTATCTTCCATTTCATTTATTTTGTTTAATAAATGGTTAGATTTATTTGCCCAAAATATTTTTTTTGAATGGTTTGCATCACCCTTTAATGACTACACAAATTGTATAGTAACACTTATTAACACTATTAACTATTTGCTTATTAGCAGGCATATAACATAACTGTAATTTTTTTGTTGGTTTAACTTAGAAAAGTAAGTAACCTGGTTGCCTTAAATTTTGAATTTATTGAAATTAAAAATTTGAGTTGATACAATGAAGGAAATTTGTTTAATAAATAGAAACTCAAAATATTATTGTATCTGAACCACATAAAAAATGTGATAAATCATGAAAATAGCACAATTTGGCATGTTTCACTGCATCATCACAAATAAAACACGCACAATTACCCAATATGCTTACACAATCTTTTAATAATATTTTAATAAAGGTTGTCGAATCGTAATTTTTTTTTTTTTTAAACTCAAATTTGTAATTTCAATGAACTCAAAATTAAGGCAACCAGGTAACTTTATTTCTAAATATTTTTTTTTACAGTGTAGTAAAATTGGCTGTTTACTATTTTTATAAAGCACATAATAATGTCTTATCCTGCATGACCATAACTCAACAATTACCTTACTATTATAAAGTAGTAACTAGGAGTTTATGGAGGCAAAATTCGTAGTTAATAGTGAGAATTAGATCCTAATCTAAAGTGCGACCACATTTATTTTAGTTTGAGTTTGATTTTCTACATTTTACGGTTGCAAAAAGGCACGAAATGCAGGAATGATCCGGTAGTGTGTGTCATTGTGGGGTGCAACATTTTCTTGATGCGTTTTGTGAGATTCATCCATCAGCAATGAGAGAGAACACTGTTTAGTCATGTCTCTACAGGGTTGCACGGCCTGCTCTATTGTGCCTGCTTCATGGTTTAAAAATACACCGGCAATCTCATCGGGACAAAACAGTCGACAATTGTTTCTGGGAGATTCCTGCTCCAGTCCCTGCCTCAACGGAGTCGGATTTGCGAGACAGGGCCATAAGCTCCCGACAGCGGTGAGGAGCTTTCTTTATAGTCGTGTAACAATGCCCGAAGCAATATGGTAGGTATGTCATAGATACATGTGGCGGCCAAAAGCCACAACACCACCTGCCTGCTTGACAGAATGCAAAGCCCAGGCTCCAAAGCGGCTCAGCTGACATCATCTGCCAGTCCTTTCGGGACTGCTGGTGATGTTGTGGTTGCACCATATCCTGCGAGCTTTACTAGGAATCCGTGTCCATGCCTCTATGGTGCACATGCATGGATCAAAGGGTTTACGACAGCTGATTTCGGGTCAGATCTGGGGAGGGAGAATAATAGTCAACATCAAGCCTACACATTTATTGCTTTCATAAATATATAACCAAGACGAGTAAATGCAATTCCATAGAGGTCCAAGGCAGACTCACCAGCCTGTAGCTTTCTAGTTATCCTGAAGACATTGATTAGCTTGTCCAGGTGTGTTTTATTAGGGTTCCTTGCTGAAAATAACACTGGTTGGCTGGTCTGAGATGGTTTAAGATGGATGAAGCTGGAAAAAAACAGCTAAAACCAGCCTAAAGCTTGGGTCATACTCTGCAAGAACAACTAAATTTGTTCGTTTTCTCAAGGTGCCGATCATCTCTGTTTCTCCGCATTAACCACGCCCACTCTAAATGTGTGACCAATCACACGATAGTTCTTGGACACCCGAAAGAAAAAAGTTCTGATCAGGCGTTGTGTCGAGAACAAGCTGCGAGAACAGCCTGGGAGCGAGAACTTTTTTCTCGGTTCTTGTAGAGCCTTAACGGCCTTAAAGGCCCACTGAAATCAAAATTTAAGTTGTTTAGCTTTTAGTATGACTGTGTTAGCCTTAAAGTTATGAATAAGCTGGTATGTTCCAAAACAATGACAAAATTTGCATTTAGGAGATAAGCATTAAACATTTACAGTATCTCACTTCCGTTAAAAGATTTTGATGAATCATCACAGACTTCACCTTCTCATCAAATCTTCTGTCCAATCAAAATGCTCTCTAAAATCTAAAGCCCGCCCCTAAACTGCTTAAGCTGCTGGTAAAATCGGTCAGTTGTTAACACATTTACTAATTTCTACATGGTGAAAGGCACATAGCACACTATATATGTGATAGGAAATTATTTAGTGTAAATATGCTTTCATTTGAGGCGAATGAAGTCTGTTTTCATGTTAGTTTCACGCACCGCAGCAGTGCACTCACTCCAACGGCTCTGGTCTAAATTTAGACTACATATCCGCAGCGCGGATCATATGCGCGAGTCTGCGCAGACTACAAAACATCGACCCATTTGAATTCTGCACAGAATGCTGCATTTCAAAGCGATATGGAAGAGATTATGATGATAAACAGTGTTAGAGGAAACTGGCTTTACCAAACAGACAGGCTCTAGTCAAACTGACATGGTGTGTAAACGAAACGCTATTGGCTGCTTCAAAAAAGGGGAGGAGCTGCTAACAGCTGGAGCCGTTTCAGGTGAAATCACGTCAACACATTGAATAATGCGGCGCGTTCCAAAGCACTTCAGTGGGCCTTTAAGCTGGTTGGCTTGTTTTAGCTAGTCTTCCAGCCTGGCTAAGGTGGTTTTTAACTGGTTTTAGCTGGTCTCCCAGCTAAGTCCAACCTGGTCAGCTAAAAAAGTGTCAGAAATCCCTCTAAAGCCAGCCAACCAGCTTAGGCTGTTTTTTTTCAGCAGCATAAAGAAGGCAGTCGGCCAGAAGCTAGATAGTTTACTTAATAAAGTTTTAAATATGGATATTTTTCTTACACAAACACATCAATTCGCTTCAGAAGCTTTTATTTACCACACTGGAGTCGTGTGGAGCAGTTATATGATGAATAGATGCTTTTTTATGGGCATCAAAAATTACCCCAAAATTCACTGCGATTATAAAACTTGGATTAGTCAGGACTTTTATAATATATCTCAAATTATATTAGTCTTAAGTTGGGTAAACACTGAGCGATTTTGTCCATGATTTGGCCGTTTGAGACAAATTTTGCAAATCCTAAAAGATTCCTCTGATCCTAGGCTAAAATCTGAAGTCTTTGACCGTTAGTTTGACATGTTCACCGGCAGCCGATTAATGAGCGCTGCGATCAAATTTGAACTCAGACGAAATTCTGGCAGTGTCAAAAGATTTGGCACACAATCCTGCAGTGTGACTTCTCCTACGACGACAGTCAAATATATCTCGTTTTTTCAAGACTAACTATGACCAAAACGAGAGCTAGAGATTTCTTTGTAGCCAGCATTTCAGTCCCGCGTGTAATGCAGCTCACTGTACCCGAATAGCATCATTCATTGATGATATAAAACTCCAGACGAGTTTTCTTGTGCGCGTCCGGTTTTAGCGCGCCTTCACTATCTGTCTGTATGACTATACTGTCTGACATTAATGCCAATTGAGATCTTACAGTGTGACATGGCTCACATCGGGGATCATGTTCGTACAGTCTGACAAGGGACATTTGCAAAGGATTTAAAAAAAAAAATCGCACAGTGTGCAGGACACATTAAAGCACTGATATTTTAAGATATATCAGGTCGCTGTCAGTTAAAACTGGGCAATCAATATCTATTTTTATATTGGTATTTGCTATTCAATTTCACAGTATTGCTAGCGGTTACTTTGTACAATCTTCATATTACAGGGTTTCTGCAGGTTTACTGAAGGTACATTCGAGACCTTTTTAAGACCGTTTAAAGAAAATATAAGGAATAAATTGAACATTTGTCAATATGTTCTCTAAATGTAAATGTCTAGGAAGCACACAATGAGTTGTATTAGCAGCATTTCGACATTTGAAAATGCAATACAACAGATCTCCCTAACTTTTTAACTCATTTTACAAAAAAAATAAAAAATAATAATAATAGTTAAAATTTGAGATAAGAAATCTTATGAAAGTGATTTTATGATTAAAAGAACAAATATCTGCCAGTGGGTTCATAAAAATCAACTTAATTCGAAAGTAATTTTTGACAGATATTTGTTCTTGTTTTGAACATAAACTCACTTAAAGAAAGTGTATGTAAGATTGTGGCCAAAGCTGGTACTGCAGTCACTATCCCTCTCCCCCTCCCCCTGACTTGAGGTTGCCAGATAGGCTGCAGGATCAGCAGGAACTTTTGTAGCTGCAGCTGTGGTAGCTAGAGCAGATCTGGCAACCCGGATGTGGAAACAGTCCTGACTTCGTGATTGGTCGATAGGTGGAGGGCGGAGCTTCAGGCCAACACACAACATGTCAACCTCAACATCAGATGAGCACCAAGACAACAACTTTTAAAATGACAATTTCATGGTAAATGGACTGCATTTATATTGTGAAAATTTATATTGTGATTGATACAAAGGGTATGTATCAAAATATTGAGATAATTGTTTGTTATTGACCAAATACTTATTTTCCACCATTATTTGCATTTTTTTCTCATTCTGTCTCTCATAGTTGAATGGTAAATGGACTGCATTTATATAGTGCTTTTAACAGACCCTATGGCCAACCAAAGCGCTTTACATTTTGCCTCACATTCACCCATTCATACACCGACGGCGATGTCTGCCATGTAAGGCACCATCCAGCTCGTCGGGAGCAGCTGGGGTTAGGTGTCTTGCTCATGGACACTTCGACACTTGGTCAGGTGGAACCAGGGATTGAACCACCAACCTTTCGGTTTGTAGACAACCTACATGAACCACTGAGCCACTGCCGCCCAAATCATTTTGCATGTCAAGTAAATATATATTGTTTCAAGGATTTGTACTGGAAAACAAAAATCATAGATATACTTTTTTGTGCAATTCCTGCTATTTAACTTTGCAACTACATTTACGGCTCTATTTTATTAATTAATTTTTTGTTTTATAGTTTATTCTGTTTTATTTATTTATGGCCTCTGTTTTAATGGTTAAATTAAACTGTATTATTCAAAAAGCATGTCTAATTAATTGAAATCATGAAATAACATAACAGCAATTTATTAAAAGTTGAACAAAAAATACTTTTTGGGGCCCTATGAAATGTAAATTTTTTCCTCAAATTCTGTCTTTTACTTTTATAAAAATTTTATGAAAGGATTCTGCAGTTCATGTTTTCTGCATCATAGAAATCATGGGGGCCTAATTTAATTCCATGGCATTGAATTTAAGACTTTCTGCTCCAATTTAAGACACTTTTAAGGCCTTAAATTGTGGAAGGTCAAATTGAGACTATTTAAGACCCTCAGGCACTATATTCCTGGAAAGACAGAAAACGTACTCGCAATTGCCGTCCTGTGGCTAACCATGAGAGCAATTGCGTTTTAGACCATGCATGGAATGACAATGATGAACAAGGCCGTTAATCGTTGGCATTTGCTTCTGGTGAAGCCATCAGCCTGCATTATTTCAGCTTTTTTGTTAAAATAATCATGTTTAACAGTGGCGAAAAACTACATTACCCATGATGCAGTACAGAAAATTACACCAGTCAAAGCACACTCCACCCACTCCCATGAAGCACTGTGAATGGTGGATCTCCAAACGCTCTCTAAACACTGAAATGCATACATGTAGGCCTAATAAATGTTTGTAAATTAGTAGTTTTGCATTTCTCCATTTCTTTTTTACTTGACTATGCTGTTTGCAATGCTTAATTGTAGTTCTTTCCCCCACCAAAGGTGTTAAGTACACAGCTTTTTTTTTTTACCTTTGTCTTTTTGATTTAAAGCAAAAATGTGTTTGAAAATCGGGAAAAAGTTTGTAGTGTTGGCTTGGTTCATGGCTTATAACAAAAAAACAATGCTTCCTGAAAGAGGGGGCAGGCACTGTTGCACTCTATAATGGCTTACAGGCCCCATGTGTCACTAACGGCTGAACTCTATACGGTCTCGTTCATGTGTGTTCTTAACAAAGGTCCATGAAGTAAACTACATCACCAGATCCGGTCAACTCATCAGCCCAGCTGAGAAGCAGTGGGGCCATGTTTCATTGATTTCCCTTGCTTTAATGGATTTCATTGGACCTCTCATGATTCTGCATTAATATTTCATTACTTGTGTCTTCCATTTCCTGCGCTATAAGAGCACCAGGCTAGCTTACAGTGAAGTGCTCTGGGTCGATGCACTGCCACCAGCCAAACCCCCCGAAAACACCCAATCCCTTTCTACGCCCTGGGGATGAAATCTGTGATTCGAAACGACAAAAAATAATTAGGTGAAGACATTAGTCAACAGCATGCAAAAACACGCTAGCACAACAACCCTGACTTACAATGGGACTCGCGTGCTTGTGCTTGTAAATAAATAACCTTGTGCGCCTTGAGATTTCAGTAGCAGTCGTACATGTTTCATGTGAATATTTGAACATCTGTAGAGTTGTTACCTGAGCAAGGTTATTTGTTTGGTTTGAATTGTTTTTCTGCCAAAAGAGCCATGCTGTGCCTGAAAGAACTAGATGCTACCTTTTGAAAAATAAATAAATAACATGACTCGCAGTTGCGCTTTATATTATATTACTGGGTTGCGGTGAATTGTGGATGTTAATGTATTCAAGTGCAATAGCGCAAACTAAAGCGATCAGACATATACAGGTCAGACGGGCTGCTGGCTCAGCACACCATGGAAAGATGCTTTCTTAAAAAATCCTTTCAAGTGCTGCTTCAAAGAATCCATCAATGTCTCACAATAATAAAAAAAAAATAGTGTTAAGTGTTGAAAATTCAGTCCGTCCAACTAAATATTCTAAAAATAATAATAAAGAGCTTTGAAAATGGTGTAAAGATCTTTTGAATGTATGAATAAATAAAGATATTATATATAAATATTCACCTATTATTTCCCTCTGATTTTAGGCATATGTTATGTGTAGGATTAGGTTCAGAGGTTGGGATATGGTTAGGACTACATTTTCAGTAGGGATGCACCGAATATTCGGCAACCGAAATTATTCGGCCGAAAATAGCCAAAAAAAGCACTTTCGGCATTCGGCCGAATAAGTAAAAAGGCCGAATAATTTTGGCCGAACAATGACGTTGTTAATGACGCGATCAAAAAGTAACCCACGTAGAGTGAGAGCTGCGTGCTTTATGCAGCAAACATGTCAGCAGTGTGGAAGCACTGTTTAGTGCTGAAATTTAGTGCTCATGTCATCGATGAGAAGAGGAACCGACTTTCATGTGAGAAAGCAGAGAAGCTACTTTTCATAAAGAAGAACCTGCCACTTTTCCTGAAGAAGTAGGCTAAGTAGGCTTATGTCTAAGACAGTTATTTATTTGTTGTGGGTTCATCCACATTTTTTGCACTATCTAATGCACATTAGTTGTTGTAGACATACAGAGTTACATTCTTTCAGCAGTCAGTTATAGGCCTAACATAGGCTATTCAAGAAGGGGGGCTTCTAAGATGGCCAAATAAAAATATTTTTTTTATTTTACTAATTATTTATTTTAAGTTATGTTGTGCTTAGTTTGTATAATATCTGCTGGAATGTTAAAAAAAATTCAGTGTTAAATAAATATTTTGAAATTGTATTTTTGTTATTTGATTTATTTCTCTGAAAAGCAACACAAAATAGTAAAAAGCAAATTTTTACTATTTAATTATTGTAATGGTAAAAAAAAATTGCCAAATAAATGGAAAAAATGCGAAACACCGCGTTCGGTATTCGGCCTTCGGCCTTCGGCCAAGCATTTCATTATTATTCGGTTTCGGCTTCGGCCAAGAATTTCATTTCGGTGCATCCCTAATTTTCAGATACGGTTGATGTTACAGGATCAACAAAATAGGTTGACCCAGGAACACGTCAAACACTGTAAGATCAGGATGTGCACGCAAACACATTGGAGATTAGTTTAGCATGTTGTGATGTTTCAGTGAGGAGGACAAGAACATTTTGGAAAATGCTTGAAAAAACACTGGTGTGGTTGTTTGTGTGTGTGTGTGTGTGTATATATATATATATATATATAATATGTATAATATATAATATATATATAAAATATATATATATATATATAATATAAAATATATATATATATAAATATATAAAATAAAATAAAAATATATATATACACGAACTGCTTTCGTTTGTAATATATTTTAAGATGTAATGTATTCCTGTGATCAAAGCTGAATTTTCAGCATCATTACTTCAGTCTCACGATCCATCAGAAATCATTACATTCAAATTCATATCAATGTTGACAGTTTTAGCTGCTAAATTTAATAATAAATTTTACTTTATTATTATTAAAATGAAATTCAGTCATGATACACTGCCATTCAAAAGTTTGGGGCAAGTATGATTTAAAAATAAAAATAAATAAATCATATTTATTTATTAGCAAAGGCACAGTACATTGACAATAAAAGTTCAAACTAATTTTGTTTTTTAAATCATAATTTTTTTTATTATTATAATTTTAAAGTAATTACTTTTATCATCAATACTGTGCTTTTGCTAAATAAGTATTAGTTTTGCTTATTTTATAAAACATTTTTGGTGCGTAATTTTTTTTTTTTTTCAAGATTCGAAACAGCATTTATTATAACATAGATCATGTTTAGAATCCTGGGGGAAAAAATCAATTTCAACAAAAACATTATACAGCAAAAGTGTTTTGAACATTAATAACTGTTATTAACTTGATCGTCAAATTTGAATGATTTCTGGTGGATCATGACACTGAAGACTGGAGTAATGATGCTGAAAAATTCAGCTTTGATCACAGAAATAAATTATACTTAAAACATATTACAATAGAAACCAGTTCATTTAAAGTGTAATAATATTTCACAATATGTTTTACTGCCCTGTGAGATTAAGAGGCTACTTTCAAAATCCCCCCCAAAAAAACACTTGTTTCCAAAAAATTTTTGACTGGTACTGGTATAACAGATCTTCTTGTATCAAAACAACGTCTAAATAATATTTGTTGATATCTTAAGATTCAACAAATATACTATTATTGTCATATGAATTTCAAACAGATTAGTTATAATGACACCCCTTTTGCCCCAGTAAGACATCTGACAGTTTGTCAGAACTCAATAAAAATGCTATTAGACAAAATCTAAATTTTACAGTCAAATATGCGAGCTGCAAGCCATTACGTGTTGACTCATGAATCACAGCTCCCCAACAGCGTTCAAATGACACCAGTTGTTGGCAGGATGACGTGCAAACACACACACACACACACACACACACACACACACACACACACACACACACACACACACACACACACACACACACACACACAAATGTCCAATTTAAAATGACCTGTCACCTTGAGAGCGGGAGGTTCAGTCAATGAAGTAACTTTCTGTACGGACAGTTGGTCCGCAGGAAAGCGTCGGAGATCCGTAAAGATTTGACAGACTGGACTAGCGGGGCTCGATCCGTTTAGATTCTCTCATTCTGACACTGAGAAACGAGCTAATTAAGTGTTAGTCTCAAGTAGTCACTCACTACGTTATAAATAACTAACAAGCTTCTGAAAACAATAAGGCTGGTTAATCTTCCAGCGTCATGTAGATCTTTATATTAAACAGCATAAATACTGTATGCAAACGACTTAATTTGCATACCGGCATGGGGAGAAACTAAATGAAGACCGCTTTTAAGTCTGTTCAATGCAGCAACAATGTCTCAGCACGCGTTTAATATGCAGTGCACTGGCTGTTTCCCCTGAAGCAACTTCCCACTTGCACAGCAGGAACTCAACTCAGAGTTAATGTCGCTTTTCTTTGACCGCACTGCCACCTAGCGGTTATAATACAAACCGCATCACAGTCGAGCCTCTTCTGAATGATGGATGTGGTTGCCTGGTTACCACTTTAACCTTCACAACTTGTTTGTAGGCAGGACTGGGATGGAGAGGTAACTATGGAGACAGGTTATCGGCCACATATCGCTAAACAGTTCAGGAAATAACGACAGGAGGTGTGAGTTTAAAAACAAGCACATGAACGTTTACTTTTTTATATGCCATACAGGTTTCGCATACAGACAGAAAAAAAGACTTCCTATAAAAGTGTTACAAAAAAAGGAGTGTTAAAAGATGTTAAGACAACAGAATATGATTACAAATAAACAGTTAGCGTTCAGTGCAAATGGCTGTAGTGTTGGCAGGTGGACCTTCAAATCCCATGATTGTGAACATAGAAAATAACACTTGAGGTTTATACATTATGAAAATCAAATATATGGACCTTTTTTTATGTTTTTAAAAACTCCAAGAATAGCACTTGCTTTAAATGTGTTTACCGACGGGTTAAAATGACTCAGCAAATAGTCATTCGGTGTTGGAAAACAACTAAGGCTTAAAAAGACATTGCCGCGCACAAACAAACACAAGCTTAAACCGTAGTGTTTGTAATGTTAACAAGCATTAGTGTGTCCGGATCAGTACAGTACTCGCTTAGTCACGTGAGCTTCCTGTTAGTGCTGCAGGTGCATATTTATAACAACATACAATAAAAATGCAATGGGCTCAAAGACTCTCTTCATTTTTTCAAACATACCTGATGGGTTACATGGTTAAAGAGGTAGATGCCATCAGTTACGACAAACGCCTCGTCTGAACTGAACATACCGCCTTGTCAAGCACCGTTTTATTTCTGACATGGAAAAACATATAGGGCCTTAAAAGGATAAGATCAACCGAAAACAAAAATACTGTCATCATCTCACCTTCAAGTTGTTCCAAATCTGTACGAGTTTCTTTCTTCCGCTGAACACAAGATATTTTAAAGACAAAGGATGACAGCACCCGTTTTTTTCCCCTACAATGGAAGATACTACTCTGATTTCCAGAAACGTTCCAAGATTTTACAAAAAAAAAAAATAATATCCTGGAAAGTTTCCAAAAATCCTGGGATGTTTCTAAAAAACTCTGGAAAGCGTCTGGAAACTTTGCAACCCAACTGATTAATGATATTCTTTAAAATGTCTTGTTCAACAGAAAAAAAGAAACACGTTTGGACTTGAAGGTGATTCAATTTTGACAATTTTCATTTTTGTGTGAACTATTCCTTAAATCTGATGTTTGACGGATAGAAGAACGGTTACAGAATGTGTAATAAATCACAAAAAATATCACTAAAAAAAGTGTTAAAACTGTACCTTTAGGGGTACAACAGCTCGTCACCAGGGCAGTTTCCCTAATAGCACATCTTTGTGCCTTTTTTACTCCTAAAAGGTGCATATTTGAGTACAAGTACCTTAAGGTACTGCTATAAATCTTTTTGTGGTAAAATAAAGGGCACAAAGATGTAATTTTAAGGGTACTGCCCAAGACGGGCTGTTGTACTCTTAAGGTACAATCTTGACACTTTTGTTTCCCTCTCTGTGTACTTGAATTCCGGTCAACAGAAATAGACATTTCATAAACGTATTTTTACGTAAACTGAATACTACAATTCACTAACAAATAAATGTACACGCATTCGTTCTGTTTGAGCTTTTAAGAAAAGCAGGCCCAGTATGTTTTACACCCATTATAGCAAACCACCAGATGGGAACTTCAGTCAAATTGCTTTGTGCATGCAAATATATAAAAACACATTATTAAAGTAGGATACAACAGAAGACTTAAAAAAACAAACAAAAAAAAAAAAACTCTGGGATGCTCTGGGAAACATTTTGACAAGGGAATGACGATCATGTGGACTGTCTGGAAGTATTCAAATAAAAAGGTACATCCATCCTAAAATCATAAAAGGCATAAAATCTGTGTGGAACATTGGAATCGTTAAGGTGAGTCTCTAACGACCACGATGACCAGGTGCTCCTCCTCAAGTTTGCCAAGAGTTTTCAGAGCGGTCTGGAGATACTGCTGAGAGAAGTCACATGGAGGAAAGGCGTACAGCATGCCCCCCGTCTCTCGCTCTTTGGGGCCGCCGAGGGGCAAGCCGATGACCCCTGCTGCCTGCTTGTTCCTGAGGTACGTCACCAGGTTGCGTAGAAGGCGTTGTTGAAGGCCTGGTTCTGGAGGAGGGGCGTCGCGGTCCAAGGGACCCTGGACGGCGAGGAGCACGGCGTAGCTGTCCGGGCTGCCTAGTTTGATGCGACGCGTCACCTCGTCCAGTTTGGGCTGATCCAACCTCAGACGCTGGGCAATTTTAAGCTGCGTGATCTTGGCGCCGCCTGCTTGGTTGTCTCTCATGAGGGCGTGGAGGAAGCTTGCGCCTCCCTCGAGCATGTGCATGTTCGTGGGGAAGCAGCTGTTCTTAAGAACGAGGGAACCGTGCCACACGCGGCTCAGCGTCAGGGCGTATTCGGAGAGCGTGCTGGGCTTTTTGGAGTCTGTTTTGGACTTGTCCGTTTGCGAGTCGGGGTCGCTCTCACTTTTGCGGTGGTTACGATCCCGCTCGTCCTTTCTCGGATGCAAAGATTCGTCTTGTGCAGGTCGTTCGTCGCTAGAGTGTCGACTGATGTCCGGGGTGTGATCGAGGGGTTCTGAGGTGGAATCTGGAAGACGTCCACGGCCCCGGTCCGGGCTGTCCTCAGGAGTTGATGGCGCTCCTCTGAGTTTTGACCTTACGCGCTCCTCGGCGGGACGGTCATTGGGGCTGAGGCTTCTACGCTTGCGCCGCTCCTCCCAGTTTTTCCCCAGCCCCCGTTCTAAGTCTCGCTCTTTTACCCAGCGCTCCCTGCTGCGGCTACGACTGCGGCTGCGCTGTCTGGCCCGCCCAAACGCTTCTGG
This sequence comes from Pseudorasbora parva, assembly GCF_024679245.1. Lineage (NCBI taxonomy): Eukaryota > Metazoa > Chordata > Actinopteri > Cypriniformes > Gobionidae > Pseudorasbora > Pseudorasbora parva. The sequence continues at coordinate 32,803,579 of NC_090185.1, read as the reverse complement.
GTTCGCCCGCCGCTCCACTCCCTTCGGCGGACTCCAGTCTCGTTCCGAAAGGCGCTCTCTTTCTCGCTCAGCGAACAGAGGGTGTGATGGCGAGCGGGCCCTCGCTCTCAGCTCCCTCTCTAGGCTACGGTGGCGTCCGTAACCCTCAGCGAGGATATCGTAATGAGGAGGCGGGAGCAAAGGCGGTTGGTACTGTTGAGGGTAGGCCCTCGTCTCCTCTGCCTTCGCAAAATCCACACGTAGCCTTCGGCTCGGCCCGCCCAGAGGAAAGCCACGCATTTGCGCACAAGCGGCCTGTGCTGCATCCAGGCTCTCATAATGAATGTAAGCAAAATTATCTCCTTTCACGTAGTCAATGGTGCGGATACTCCCAAAGCGATCAAACTCGCGGGCTAAAGCAGCTAGGGAGGTATTCGGGCCGAGTCCGCCCACCCAGAGCCGAGTCGTCGGATTGGCTTTACCGTATCCAATCTTAATCGGGTTGCCATTAATCATGCGGCCCTGCATGGCCACTTTAGCTCGGTGAGCCATATCCAAGTTCTGAAATTTAAGAAAAGCATACGCGCCACCCTGTCCGCGAGCGGGGCGCTTGATGACGACTTCTTCAATAATTCCATATTTGTCAAATCCTTGTCGTAGTTCCACCTCAGAAATATTATGATCCAAGTTGCCGATGAACAAATTCCTTGTGGCTCTCTGATCGTCCTCTGGTTTTAAGTCGTCCTCGGGAAGCTGATATGCATATGCACGGCTCCTCTCCTCCAAAGCGCTGTAATAGTCCAAAACACGGTCCCTGCTGAGTCCCATGCCATCGACGTAATGCCTGGGTCTCATTTCTCGAAGGGCGCTACTAGCCCCAGCACCAGGGGACAGGGACCGCTGTCTGTAAGTGTAGGCGGCGCTGTGTAGAGATACATAACTAACATCTGGAGGCGTGACACTGCGACGCCGCATATACATGGGCTCAACTTTGAGTGGACGGTCATATAGCACCAACCTGGTTTTGGCGTGACGGGCTTCCCGTGCAATTTCCGTGTGTCTAAAGTTGACATAGGCTATGCGACCCAGTTCAGGCGTGTGAGAAAGCTTGACGCTCACATCTCCAAACTTTTTAAACTCATGAAACAGTCCGTCCTCCACATGTTCATCAGAAAGCTGAGATCCAAGGTTGCTGATAAGTAGTGTCTTGTATTCTAGTCGTGTAGCCACCGATTCTGTAGATGGAGTCTTACCTTTGGGCAGGACCGAGGTGGTTCTGAGGGGGGCTCTACCCAGCAGACCCAGTTCATGATGCGGGCGGTGATGCAGACTCTCGCGCTCTTCACGGACCCGCGGTTTTTCGCGCTCTCGGCTGCGGCTCCGTTTATGATAGTTCCGGCTCTCGGCGAGCAGCAGCGCGAGCGGCGGGTTCGGTTCGCGCTCTCGGTCTCGCTCGCGGACGCGTTTGGCGAGCGTTCTGGACGGACTCGCGTCGCGCTCGGCCTGCCGCTTCATTTTACAATGATGCTCCCCCCGCAAAAATATAAAATCAGCTCCGAGGTGAAATCTCACGGCTCCAGGAGATTTTGTACATCCGTGAGGAGGACTTTAACTAACGTTTGCACGGAAAAACGGTCGCCTGGGTGTTGTGTTTCACCGTTAAAAATAAAACGACAAACATTAGCGTCGCCTCGGCTGCATCTATTCCGCCATCTTGGACAAAAGGAATGTGCGCGCTCCGCGAGTGGGAGGAGTCTCTGCGACGTCAGGACGCATTCTTGTGACGCTTCAAGATCAATATTGACAATAAAATAAAGTTCATAAAATTAAATGCATTAACTCTTTTCATAAGAATCTTATACTTATTCAGGGAAAGCACAATGCCTGGAACAGTCGGTTGTGAATGTGAAATATACAACAATAAACCTTATCATATCCAGAGCTTTACATATTTAGTAGGTTCACTATACAGAATATTCACATACTATGCATCACAAGCAATACCATCACATGATAGACAATAATAAAAACAGTATGCATGTCATAATCCAAATAATGTGTGTGAACTTATTTAATGCACCAAAAAGCTGTATACAAATACATGCAATGACTATTGCATTATATAACCATATTAATCATTTCAATACCATCAACTAGGTATTTTGGTAGTCAAATTAAACAAATGCCCTGAGGGAAATTGTACAAAAAGTGGCCATGATGAAAGAGGTACAATGTTATAATTATATTAACAATATAACCAACAAATAATAAAAAAAGGACAAGACCAATTTCTTTTCTTCATTTAATGAAAAAGACAGTATAACTGTAATAAACACATTTTACACTCAAACTGACCCTCACATTTTGAAGATGTGACTCTCCTCCATTATATTTCATACAATGAGTCTGAAAAAAAAAGCCTATACCCTAAAAAGAAAAGAAATTTAAATCAAACTAAGCAAAGTGTGTCAGACATATTTCCCATAACTTCAGGTGGCAAACATAGGTTGTGTTGGATATTATTTAAAACTACAAGCTTGCACATTGCAAGTCATAAATTAAAGGTTGCGTTTTTTACCGAAGTGTGTGCGCACACGGTTTCTTGAGGTTTGCCCCTGGAGTACATGGTAACGTGACAACACAATGCATACCCCACTGTTAGGTGGTCAGTCAGCTGCACAGCGCAAATCTTCCACCCTAAATGCCTTTGGCCGCTGCCGTGGTCCCATAATTCACTGCAAGTTTACAGATCTGTCCGTGCCTTCGCTGCGTTGGGCGCATATTTGGGCATTAGCTCATTGATCTTGCGGATGAAGTCGGATTTCTCTGCGCATCCTTTGCAGGATTCGCCCCATTCCTCTAAAATTTTCTTCAGATCTTTCACTTTCAGCTTCTTCAGGTCGACGGAGCTCAGGTCAACTTGTTTATCTAGAAGGAAAATCCTTTTAATGGCTTGCAGTATACACTGCTTTATTACCACACACACACACACACGAATATACAGTAGTTTGGAAATCTTGAAGGATGATTTACTCACCTTCAAGTCATCTTAGGTATATTACATTTTTCTTTCAGACAAATATAATCAGAGTTATATTAAAGTCCTGGCTAATCAAAGCTTTATAATGGCAGCCCAGAATTTGAATCCCAAAAAGTGCATCCATCCATCATAAAAGTACTCCACATTTGTTCCAGGGGGATAATAAAGGCCTTCTGAAGTGAATCGATGGATTTGCATAAGAAAATATCCATATTTAACACATTATAATGTAAAATATTCATATATTTCTCCATATTCTATTACAAAGAAAGCATAATTGGAGTGACGTCGGACAGAGCGTGAGCGTTTTGAGCTGCGAGAGGCATCACATTTTCTGCGTACGTTGAATACGGAATGCGGTCTGGCAGAAGCTAGATATTTTACTTTATAACGTGGTAAATATGGATATTTTCTTACACAAACCCATTGATTCACTTCATAAGGCCTTTATTAACCCTCTAGAGCTGTGTGGAGCACCTTTAAGATGGATGGATTCACTTTTTTATACTTAAAATTTTGGGGAGCCATTATAAATCTGCGAGAACCAGGACATTTTTTAATAACTCCGATTGTATTCATCTGAAAGATGAATACAATCTAGGTGTAATTTTCATATACACTTAGAATGACATGAGTGTGAGTAAACATTGGGATGATTTTCATTTTTGGGTGAACTCTCCCTGTAAGCTCTTTCAATGTTTCTGGAAGAAATCTCTTCTGCTCACCAAAACTGTATTTATTTGGAAAAAAAAAAAAAGTAATATATCTGATGTTATCATATGTAATATATATGATGGTAAATCTGAATTATCAGCAGTATTACTCCAGTTTTCAGTGTCACATGATCCTTCAGAATTCATTTGAATATGATATTTGATGCTCAAGAAACATTTATTATTATCAATGTTGAAAACAGTTGTGCTGCTTAATATTTTTCTCTTTTTTGTGGAAACCATAATAAAATACAATTCAAAGATTTGGGGGCAAGTAATTTATTAAAAAAAAGAAAAAAGAAATAAATAAAACTGTTATTCCACAAGGATGAATTAAATTTCAATTGTAAATACATGTTGTTCTTTTTACTTTTCCATTCATCTAAGAATCCAGAAATAAAAATGTATCATGATTTCCACAACAATATTAAGCATGCAACATGTTTTCAATGTTGATAAAAATACAAACCAATAATAATACTGGTATAGTATAATAATAATAATAATACTTAAGCACAAAACCAGCATTTTATAATGATTTCTGAAGGATCATGTGAGTAATGATGCTGAAAATTCAGCTTTGCATCACATGAATAAATTACATTTTACAATATATTATAATGGAAAAAGAGAACAGTTAATTTCAAGTGTAATAATATTTACTATTACTGTAATTACTTCTTGTAATTATTGTAATCTACTTGCAATTTGATCAAATAAATACAGCCCTGGTAAGCAGAAGTAATTTCCAAACTTTTGAACTTCAGACTTCAATTATTGGGATGGGTGGGATGCTTATACTTTATGCAAACAAACTTCTCAACTTACCATATTTCAGTTCACAGATTTGACTGTCCTTCTTTTTGAGCTTTTCACAGATCTTATCCACTGGCACATGGTGACTCAACGGCTTGGAAACTTCATTGATAATTTTTGTTGCTGCATCACTTGTTGCTCCTATATAATAACACTGTGCACACACACACAAAGAATAAACAAACAGAAATAATGCAAGAAAAAAAGAAAAAATCATTGATACACAAAAAGACTTACAAAGCGGTTTTCTTTCCCTTTGGTATTTTTGCACGAATTTAGAAGAGCTTTTTCGATGGAGTCACTGTTGAACTTGACGTCGTCGTCTTTTAGCGTCTGGTAAAACCGATCCAGGAAACCCACACAGACTGCAATGCAAAAATCATAAACGATTCATTAAGACATAATTACGGCTAAAAGCAAGATTTACTTTACAACAGCAATATCTAGCAGATGAAAACGGATTCACTATTGAAATGTACGTCTTAAGGTTCTCTTCTTTTTTCCCCCAGATAGCATCAAAAGATGTTCATAAGCATCTGCTGTGTACAAACATCTGATAAACAGCTTTAAAAAGTCAGTTTTACATCAAATCACAAACATCTTAAAGACATTTTCTAAATGTCTATTTAACATCTGACAGGAAAGGTCTCACACACGTTGAAGATGAGCAAATTCTGAACAAGAAAATATCATCTTTCAGATGAAAAACATCAAATAGACATCTCTGAGATGATGAACATTTATAAAATCATCCAGATAAAAGATCAGTTCTCAATTAATTATTAATCAGTTTATAAATGGCAAAAAAGGACCAATATTTACATGGGTGTGCCATTTATAAAGTAATACATTTACACAGGTTTCTGACAATAACCTGCATTATTCACAGTAGACACTATTTGCAATATGATATGAGGGTCCAAAAGATTTTCATTGAAAACAAATGATTCAAATCGCGTGTCAAACTGCTGAAATCACATGACATTGACGATCTGAATCATGAATCAATACGCTGTTTCATAACCGTTTTAATCTTTATTTGAGGATTGAAAACAAAACCAAGGAAGAGAAGACAATGCTGAATAAAGTCGTAGTTTTTGTGAATTTTTGACCAAAATGTATTTCCGATGCTTCAAGAGAACTAACTAACTAACTGATGCCACATAAGGACTACTTTGATGATGTTTTTATTCCCTTTCTGGACATGGACAGTATAGTGTGCATACACTTAGATAAGCTGTCGGACTAAATATAAAATCTCTCAAACTGTGTTCTGAAGATGAACGGAGGTCTTACTGATGAGGAACAACATTAGGGTGAGTCATTAATAACATAAAATTCATTTTTGGGTGAACTAACCCTTTAAATACACTTGCCAGTGTAACAGATGTAGGCCTGAAAGAGCGATGCGAGTAAACCTCCTCTCTTCTGACCTCAAGAGGCGCGCTATTAACTGATGCGGATGCCGTCTTTAGTGTCCTTGTTAACATGCCCGCCTCCTGCACAGGAGACGCCAGTCCGATAAAAGTGCGGTATAGATTTTGTTAAAAGTACGGGTGACACGTCCCCCCCATAATCTACGCCAAATGTTCCAGCGCATGATGCAGGTGTAACGGAAGACGAACTCAGAAGCAGAGAGGATAGAGCAAAACAAAATCTGATTCTCACGAGAACTAGCATATTGTCACCGGATCGTCCTGCATCATACGCTGGAACGCCGGTCAATCGTGAACGCACGCGTGACAGTTAGCGGAAGTTAGATATTTCGGTTTGTAAAGTTTTAAATATGGATATTTTTACACAAACACGTCGCTTCACTTTAGAAGGCCTTTATTAACCGTGTGGAGTACTTTTATGATGAATGGATGCACTTTTATGGACTTCAAAACAGAAAAAAAACATTATAAAGCTTGGAAGAGCCAGGATATTTTTGAATATAACTCCGATTTTAGTCGTCATATACACCTAGGATGTCTTGAGGGCGAGTAAATCATGGGCTAATTTGCATTTTTTGGGTGAACTATCCCTTTAACAGTAGGAAACGAACACCGAAAATACGATAAAATGCCTTCAACTAAATGTGCAACACAGTTAAACTAAATCAGATGAATAAAACGCAGAAGAGAGATGCTCTTGACAGGGAACGCGTTTCCTGAACATGTTTACACTATGAAGATATAAAACAAACTCACCTTCACACTCTCCATCTTTCAAAGCATCACTGCAGCTCGGAACCAGCGCCAGGGCCAGGGCCACAGAAAGCCCACTTAAATATAACATCCTAAAACCAAACACAGGTGTCTAACTACTTAAATACGGTATGAAAAAGTGCTGGACTTGGTTCTGAACGATCATTAAAGATACCGGCTCGAGAACACGCAACGTTCAGATTCAACAGCGCTTCCTATTGAAACACCCCGCCCACTCTCGCATCTGAATGGTTACCGGTCCACTCTTCGCTCGTCTATTGGCTGGCGCATGACGTCGCAACACGCACTCTTGCCTGAATGGATTTGCAGTGTTCATCCAGGGAGTGAGTCCAGTTGGCGGCCTCTGATTGGTTCTGAAGGAGAACTTTCCTGGTGACGATGTACGGCTTGATGACGCGTGGTTTGTACCAACGCCATGTTTGTAGTTTTCTGTCATCATCCGGTAACATCAACTGTCATCATTCACTGAGCAAAGCGGACGCCGGTTATATCAGTAAGAAAGAGTGTTATACAACATGACCATTTTGAGATATTTCTCTCACATAAACAGTATTGTGGCAGAATCAGAAAGCAGTAGCCTACCATGTTAGCTGCAAACATTTGAATTAAATTCCAAAATCATCATATGTTTACACAATAAACCTTATTCAGAGCAGCGACATGACAGGCATTACAACGAGACTTACCGTGTTTTCAATGGCATCCGCTGTAAAAAGCCGCATGAGGAGTTTTTTTGTTGTTGTCTAATCCTACTTAAATTTCGTGAAGATATTTTTTGCAGCCTTTCATTAGCAGAATGACCCTAAAACACATTAAATAACTCAGTACGTCCCAAAAAATCGAAGCAAAATTACCCTAATTAGACACTTGACCACCTGACCATGTTTTTATTTTATTTTTATTTTTTTATTGGAGAAATAGCGTAAATATAAACTGAACATCATTTAAATCTCAAGATCCTCCGTATTTGAAATCTAACAAAGATCTAAAACAAGATAAGATTAATTGATCAGTTTGAGTGCCATTTTGTCAAGCAAATTAATGAATATATAAATAAATAAAACTAATCATTATGGTTTTCACTTTGGCTGTGACTTGGAACATTCATATTCTTATAACTCTCTTCCTGTTGATTTAGCGATGCAAGAAATCTCAATGATTTGTTTTTAAAGGAAGATAAGTGAAATAGGTTGCTTCAAAAGTTAACCTAGCTTCTGACTGAATAATTAACTATAATGATTTAGTCAGAAATGAAGGTCACCTTTTCAAAATTAATATGCAATTTTTCCCTTTATGTCATATAATGATGGTTTACAATTTCAGTGCTAACACACATCATAAACACATGTGAAATTTTGAATTGGCTTGATATAAACCCTCTATATTTGAAACAATATCTCACAGCTGAGCATGCTTGAGTCTTACACAGACTTCAACATTTAGCATATACAAAACACAATAATAGTAGCTATACTGAGTCAAGAGTAAATCTAAAGCACAAGATCAAGTAGCCTACTCTTTTTTAGTTACTAGAACTCTTGTGTAAGTGAACTATACTAAGCATTTGTTAGGACACCATACTATTCCTATTTCACTTTACTTGTTTTAAGGCAATTGTTTGCATAAGTCTAATTCGATTTTACAATATTGTGTATTTTTGCTCTTTGTATATATATTTTTTCAAGGTCCTTTCAAGAATTTTCTGTCATTGTACAACAAAACATGAAACATGATGACTCAATCACACCTCAAAGTAAAGGAAGGAAGGCAAATATCAGTCGATAAAACATTATCTTTAATATTAGGCATTATTAATGAATTACACGTCACAGCGGTTAAGTGAGTAGGAAAAAAAAGTGTGTATTTACATCTAAAATCCACACCACATGTATTCATGCTAGCACAATATATACAGAAAAAATACTTTGAGAATACTTGTACAAAGGTTTTCGTATTTCTGCATGGTAAAACAAAACGCTCTTCAGATTTCAATGCAAAATACACAAAATAACTGTAGTGATTAGGCCATTGAAAGATTTTTTTTTTTTTCACTTGTTTGCAGTTTAGTTTTAAAAACACATTTACATCAGAAAGTACAAGGCAGACAATTAATCTCAGTCTATACATGATTTGTCCCTCTTGACCATATAAATACAAAGCTTTTGAAGGATTATATACACAAAATAAAGCCAGACATGGTGTGGTACGAACTGTAATGCAGGCCAAGAGCGTTTAGTACCCCTCTTTTCTCAGTTTTTCATATGTACAGAGACCAAAAAACACCCATTTCATCCTCTCACATTTCCAATACATGACAATATTTACCTCATTCAAGTCACCAATCCTTTCAGGAAAATAAACCCAATATTTCATAAGCAATTCGCACGTAACAACAGCATTGATCTGGAATTGAATTAGAGATGCTGATCAGGGCAACCTCATCATGTAAAAAATTAAATGTCACCCTCAGTCTGAGACTTTAAATCCAAAACGGTCGGCTTGCCTCCATGGAAATATCAAACATGTAAAATATGTACACTCGTTTTTTTACATGGTTGCTTGTGCCAAATGAGTAACCTCCATTTAAATGACTTGTGATTATAATACCTTATCATTTTTTTAGCTTTTTTGCTTGGATGTGCAAGCAAAATCACGATGGTGAACGAATACAAGACACACAGTATCCGTCAGACCATATTTACATGCAAAATGTCTAGAAAGCATAATAAGAAATGCTCAAAACAACAAATATTAATGCTTTTTTAGTTTATCAGTGCTTATATTCACAGAATGGGCTGTGACGGATATACTTCGACACTCAGTCTTATAACACTCGATCTTTGCATAGATTCCAGTTCCTTCCCTGATCGCTGAATATTTAATGTTTATAAAAATTATTTATATTGTCTGAATTAACCCTAAACGGATTAAGGTAATATAAACAATAATTCATAACGCATCAGTCAACCCATTATTTCTATATGTCTTTGGAGACATAACACACTTGCTTCATCATTATATATCTTTATAATTTAGTAAAGAAAATAATAATATGTAATAAATATACAACTGCATACCATCAGCAGTTACCCAAGTTTTACTCTATGAGGAAGAGCATACAAATGAGTGGACAAGGGCAGTTTATGTCTTTTCTGACAAAAGGAAAACAGAAGGGGATATTTTTGTAAATGTACACAAGGCCCTCTATCGTGTGTATTTGCTTTCTCTGGCCATAAGACGTTTGTTAGTGATGAACCATCAGTCATTTCAGCCATTAGGATACATGCATTTCTCTCTGTACATATCCTGCCATGAAAAGTACAGTTTTCATTTCACAAAAACACCCATAAATGCCTTAAGTTTACCTAAAAACTTGTATTTGCCTTTGATATTTTGGGGCTTAAGTACATTTCATATACTATGAGCAGCCTTAAGTGTATACTTTTGTGTTTGCATGCCAAAAATAAATAAAAAGTACTTTTTAAAACCATAATATATCCTCTTAATTAACCAAATTAAACCACATAATCGATTTTTGTAGGGTCTATCAGTGAAGTACAAATACAAAATAAAAAAAAAGTAAGTTGTCTGTCCACAACGAATGTGAAATGTATGGCACAATGAAATCACCTCAAATTTAGAATATATGTGATGTTTAAAGGGGTCATGAATTGAGAAATAAACTTATCCTTGATATTATGACATATAAGAGCTCAATGTACTATTAAAGCATCCTGTTTTATGTTTTAAAACCCCAAACTTCTTTGTTGGTCCAAAAACAGCTTATATTGAAACCAAGATCTGAAAATGGCTCGTTTCGGATTTTGTCACATTACGACATTAAAGGACCGCCTCTGCAGAAGAAAGTCAATGCCCACTTCTACATCATCACGTCTTTGGCCACGCCCACTGGAGTGTTAGTGAGATGACGAGGAGAGAAGAGGAATACAGGACACTGGACTAAAAATAACATTATCTTCCAAAGGATCCTAATGCTAGGAAACTATGTGAATGTCTCAGTAGAGCATTATTTCGGTACATTTCACTGTGGATTCTTTGGAAAATCAGTCGAATTTTCTGCGCAGGCTTTGCAAACCGACTTTTACTGTGAGATATGAACCTGAAAGCAATGCCATAACATGTAAATAACCATGCTAAAGCTAATGACTGATTAGCTTTAACGTGGTTAAGGTTATGATTAATAATGACTAATGATTTGTGATCAGTGATCTGATATGATTCATGTACAGTCAGATGTTCTTTTTCTCAAAATCGTTTAATGCCGTTTATGCGTCAGTAAACCAACTTTACATTGTTTCTCTTAGTAGCATTAAAATAATCTGATTTAAAAAGAGATTCAATTAAATGAAAGCGATCATTGAATGCTCCCATTGCAATCTCCGAAACAGCTGTCAATCAAACCGTGCGAGTTTCTCAGTGACTCTCGCCAAAACTCCCGTAATAATCAATTACACTATCTACACTGCACAACGAATCCCTTGTTTACATTGTGTTTGCACTGTTAGTCAGGATGAAAGCATTCATTAAAGTGCAACAGGCTGTCTGTTACTGTCAATGATGCTCATCGCTGCAACATTTCATTCATCGGAAATCGATCTAAATTTAATGCTTTAATCAATGTCACAATCTCGACAGGTATCATAGTAAAATTGCAGAAACTGCCGAGTCCCACATATAATACTTCTTTTATATGCAAAGATGCTATCCAATCACAGCAGTGGGCGTTTACACTGACGTCTCACAGCAGCCAATCACAGCAGTGGGCGTTCACACCGAAGTCTCACAGCAGCCAATCACAGCAGTGGGCGTTTACACTGAAGTCTCACAGCAGCCAATCACAACAGTGGGCGTTTACACTGAAGTCTCACAGAAGCCAATCACAGCAGGGGGCGTTTACACTGAAGTCTCACAGCAGCCAATCACAACAGTGGGCGTTTACACTGAAGTCTCACAGAAGCCAATCACAGCAGGGGGCGTTTACACTGATGTCTCACAGCAGCCAATCACAGCAGTGGACGTTTACACTGATGGCTCACAACAGCCAATCACAGCAGTGGACGTTTACACTGACGTCTCACAGCTGCCAATCACAGCAGAGGGTGTTTACACTAAAGTCTCACAAAAGCCAATCACAGCATTGGGCGTTTACACTAAAGTCTCACTCCAGCCAATCACAGCAGAGGGCGTTTACACTGAAGTCTCACAGCAGACTGCCCCTTCAAACAGTGTGTTCAAATCAGAGGGCTAAAGTCAGGGTCAAAAATGGCCGTTTATTTCTATATTATACCAATTTTTGATGTAAAAATCATACTAAGATTAGAAATGCACCTCAAACATTATATAATAATAAAAATGCAGTTCATGACCCCTTTAACAGAGTTGTGTGGAGCAATAGTTTGGACCAGTGAGATTTAAATGTGGGCGGAGCTACCCATAATGACACAAATCGCCTGACAAACTTAAATCAACGTGGAACATGTAGCTTTTAAAACTTTTCAATTTATTGGACTGTGTTCTTGCTTTCGCTTGGATAATGAAATTTAAAATTGGCCAGCAAATTTAGTTTTTTTTAGCCACATTCATTTATCCCAATATGCAGAGTTGCTCAAATCAGAACTAGACATGATGATTCGTATGAGGATGTTTACATACACACTATAAGCAATATCTCTAACAGACCCTCCCTTCGAGTGATGAAGGGTAATATTATCACCACCATTGAAGAGAACATGCACATTGTACGTAAAAATTTGCTTTTTAAATAACATACTTTCAAGTCGTCAGACGACGTTAATATGAAAACAACATCAGGTTCTGGATTTGCATCTATCAGCAGTCGAAAGACTTTTGAAAAGTCACTCAACTCATAAACACAACATAAAACACACTCATGAGCCCTGCCTCCTGTCCACCATAAAAATGTGTGACAATCTTTCATAGCCATATACAGTATAATATAATCTAAACTGTATTTATTCTAACTCTTTTTTGTATTTTTTACAATACCATTAAATTAAAGTCTTGGAATTTTATAACAGCTCTGTCTAAAAATATACTTCTTTATGAAAACTGTCAACTCAGGAACAGAAATCAATTCACAAAGGAACCTGCTGAGACCAAAAGCCGCTTTACTGTGAGGAGACATCTGTGAAATAGCTTTGATTTAACAGCGCTTTGGCTGTTGTGTTATTAGCGTAACGGGGTAGTAATGTTTAGAGTGGCTGATTTGCTTTCGCAGCACGACAATTTTGTGGGTGTAATGAGGCTTTACGAAGATTTTAAAAGCCTCTTACTGTCAAATCAGTGCAGATTCTCTCTGAGGAGAAGCTTCCCACTACCGTGCAGGAGGTAGCAGACGTTCTGTAAAGTGGTTTAGGTCTGTAATGAAGTGTTATGTTAGCATGTTATATCAACCGCTGTGTTAACAAAACCCCGTCTAAGGCTTAGTCAATGAGGAGATCTTCAAAGATCATCTGAAATCCATCCTTAAGTGGGCTAGCGAGATGTAAGCCAATTTAATTAAACTTTTAGCCACCATCTGAGGAACCACTGCTGCTAACACTTTCTAAATTATTTCAGAGTTGAATAAAAAAAAAAGGCAAAACTAAGGTTTTTGGTGCTCAAAGGTTAAGTGCTAAAGTGCAACCCAACCAAAACTGAATGCCTGTTGGTGAGTTGGTAATAAAAACTTAAGAAATGAAGAGATTAAGTTGTAGAGCTTGACAAGAGATGCATCCTATCTCTGAAAACATCTTTGATCTACCTCAAAACAACCTGAATCTTATTTTGTGCTTCCTGTTTAATCTGCAAGTCTCTTTTCGTACCATTACAACTTTCAGGATTCTAACCATATCTGTATTATCCAATCAACATACTGATGTTAATGAGGGGGAGTAGCTTGGGCTCTACAAGCAGTTTGAAATCAAGGGTCTTGGGCGACTCCCAATCAACAACCACTAAGTGCAAAACAAAACAAAAATCTCACTAGCATGTAGAAGCTCAGCAATATGGCAAGCACTTCTTAAAATGTGTAAAAGACCTACACTGGATACATGGGAAGTAGAGGAGAAGGTTCAAATCAGTCATTTCTTGGGAGTTTCCCAAAACCCAACCACCTATCACACCAAAGCCAACGGTCCAAGATGAACCATGTTCTTCTTCTATTCTTCACTGATGCCATGTTCCCATGCCACCTTGGCCTGCTCCTCCTTGTTAGTGAGCAGAGGCTGGGAGATCTTGCGGGGCATAGGCCTTGGAACTGGCCTCAGGTCCTCTTCAGGTATGCACCCTTCCCTCAGGTAAGGTTTGGGAGGCAGAGCAGGTGGAGGCTCGTGGTGGTGGTAGTGCGGGTGGGTGATGTGTATTGCATGTGGGTGGTGATGGTGGAGATGGAGGTGATGGTGGTGGTGGCCATCGGAGGGTATCCCTGGGGTTACACCCAACGGGGCTGAGTGACTACGGCATGGAGCAGGCTTCAGAGGGTCCAGAACTTCAGGCTCGGAGACGCTGTAGCGTACGGGGATGTAGGGACTCTCGGCTTCCTCTGTGTCCGTGGTCCAGGCCTGGCTGCTCGGCATCGAGTCCAAGGTGTCGGCTCGGGCCGGAGGCTCGGAGGAGGACTGGGCGAAGTTGCTCTCGCTCAAAGAGGAGACGCCACTGCTGGCGCTGCCGGACAAGGTTGAATTACTGCCATCCAGGCCCGATTGTGGACTGGTGGGTGAGGCAGGTATAGGGTGCAGGGGCGACTGGTGAGGAAAGGTAAACAAGGTTTTTATATTCAATATATTGGATCTGTTGCAATGTTCAAATGAAAGACCAGTAGGATAACATTGGGAAGACCTAAGAGCAGGGGTGCTTAAGCCACCTCCTGGAGAACATCCTCCATCCAGTGTACCTTATAACTGTGACTAATTATTTTACAGTACAATAGCACTCTTGAGACTTTTATTGCTATGTTTCTCCATTTTGACGATTAATTTGTGGTTTCTGGATTGGACTGAAACATACAAATATTGCTTTAATATCCATCAAACCTTCTGGTAATCTAAAGTGACACTTTTATCCTACTGATCTCCCTTTTACAATAGGGAAACTACATCCCAAGCACACGCATACTGTACACACATCAATTGCACTACTGCATACATATACAAATGCACATGAAACGAGAACAATATGAACCCAAAACACTTTAGCATCTTAGGGACACCAAAAACAGTTATATCCAGAACCAGACTCGAGTTCTATTTGGCTCGAGGTGTTTTGACTGGAGAACAGGCAGGGACATCCGAGGTCAATCTCGGAATGCTAACGCGGAATGCATGCATGAGGAGGACTAATAGGACACATCTAGGCGGAGGATACCTTTCTTAAGGAGCGCGCGGGGAGAGCTGGAGGGAGTTCGTTGATCTGGTGGTGGAAAGCATCAAAGTGCATCGAGAAGTGTCCTAAAGGGGGACACACAATTGGACAGAACCAGGGTTGGAAAGAGCACACGCCGGTACACACTCGCACGTAAACACTTGTTGGCATGCACATTCACTCCGCAAGCACTATGAAGGACTCTTTCTGAACGTAGCTGATGTTCAGAGGAGAATAATGGCTGGAGAAGAGGGAATGAGGAGGAAATGACTCTAGTTTGTGTGAGGATATAGACTATAAGCAAAGGATCAATGATCAACTGTGGGGAAAAAGCTATAGAAATGAAGGGAGGATGTTACAAACATTTGGGCAGTTGACATGATGCGTAATAGATTATTGTGTAACAGTATTAATGTGTAATAATAAAACAAAATTGTGCTACTGGGAGCAATATTCTTTTCTCGGTATATAATGACCATGTAGGTAGAGTAGAGACCATGTAGTCTTACTCTTGGTGTATGGTGTACACATTTTTTTTGTCCAATAAAATACACTCTGGAATGAGAATATCAACTTTATACTTACAACCTGCAATGCAAATAGCATATTATGGTTTTAATACTTTCATTTAGTTTGGCCTGTCCATATCCCATCCCAATATCCAGTTAAACAGGAATTATGTGAACAAAGGGTAAAAAATTTAGCTTGGCAAGCCATTTGTTGGAGTCTTTAAGCTGATCTTCACAGTGGTTATGTGGGAGGATAACACAATGTGTCCAATCAGCTTTATTTGTGAGAAATGCTGTAATAGACTATATTTCTGAAACACTCATTCAAATCATTGAATTTAGGTGTTCCATGGCCACAGGTGTATAAAAGCAAGCACTAGGCATGCAGACACTTCTACAAACATTTGTGAAATAATGGGTCTCTCTCAGGAGCTCCGTGAACTCAAGCGTGGTACTGTGATAGGTTGTCATCTGTCCATTCGTGAAATTTCCTCACTAATAAATATTCCACGGTCCACTGTTAGTGAGATTATATCAAAGTGGAAGCAATTTTTTTCAGGGGTTGGGCTTGACCCCTTAGATCCAGTGAAAGGAACTCTTAATTTTACTTAAAAATTTTGGACAATTTCATGCTCCCAACTTTGTGGGAACGGTCTTGGTATAGCAGCTTCCTGTTCCAACATGACTGTGCACAAACCAACCAGTGCACAAAGCAAGGGCCATAAAGACATGGATGAGTGAGTTTGGCGTGGAGGAACTTGACTGGCCTGCACAAAGCCTTACCTAAAGCCAATAGAACACCTTTGGGATAAAAAACTAAAAACTCTTTATTATTCATGCCAGGCCAGTAAATGGCGATGTCACCTTGTAAAGAAACACTATGAGCCTGTAGACTGAACTCATAATGTCAACGTTTTCAAAAAAAATCGCATTTCTGTAGTTGGAGACGAAACATGTAAATGAACAGCCAAACTGCATAAAACGTTGTCGTGTAAACGGCCCGTTAGACTACATTTAACTTATTTAAACTATCTTATTTATAAATTTCATTATTTAGTATGTATAAAAGGCACACAGTTAAAACTTTATTTATATACACACACATATGTGCGTGTGTGTGTAAAATAAATGTTTTTATTTGTCAACCATCCATTTGCTTCTAGATGGGTTTAATCATAAAATTGATATCAATAACGTCCCTCAGGATGCAGCGACAGCTGTTTAACCCAGGGGAGAACATTTCATGAAGCCAAGTCCAATATAATAAAGATTCCACTAGAATTCGACAATGAACAAATATTTTAAGTAGACACTGTTTGGTTTCTTAACTGTATTGGCTTTCAGTATTCATAATTTCTTCCAAAGAGTACATGCACACTTCGGCAGATACACATTCCAAATGTCTGTCCAAATGAGCTTGTGTAGCTGATCACGACGTGTCACCTTATCATGCGTAGATGATCCAACGTAGCCAGTCTTTTAATACATTTTAAAATGAAAAGCAATGCGTTCACAAAATATCTTACTCTTCAGTTAAACCTTTCCTCAAAGATCTTGATGTGTCTTACCGGGAGGGAGGGTGCGGGGGGGAACTGGAGGGGCCATCACACTCCCGACATGAGCAGATAGGAACGGCAGAGTGTCCCTGGTGCCACTGTCCAAACTCCAGCTGCTGGGAGCTGTCAACACTGCCAGAAAGAGCAAAGACCACCATCACTTTACACGTCCCGACTGATCTGCTGGATCCCCATCTGAAGGGCAGATATCTCAGGAATTCTAGCTTAGCGTGTTGAGGTTTGGGTTCTAATGTTTTCAACAGGACACTAGCTAAAATAGCCTAATGAGAAAGACTTCCTTAGCAAACCAGCTTGTTGGATAGCATCAAGCATGATTGTAAACCAGCTACATTAGCTCCAAACTAGCAGTAACCAGCCTATGCTAACAAGTGTACGAGTTACCAAAAATCCTCTTAACAAGCAATACTTATTGGGTAAGCCAGACTGACCAAGAAGTTTGTTTAACTTAGCTGGTGAAGTTGGTCGACAAGCATCAACCTTCAGCAAAGTTGCAAACAAAATTCTTGGTAAAACTAGTTTATTAAGGAAATTTTACCAATTTCTGTAAAGAAGTTAGTGCTGGTTTGAAACTGGTGTAGCTAATTTACTAATATAACCATACTGTTCACCAACAAAAAGTTGCAACGAAACACTCACTTTCAGTCAATCTTATGTCAATCTTGAGTACCTACAGAGTAGTATTGCATCCTTCATATCTCAAAAAAGTCTTTAGTTTTATCATATTTATTAAAGAAAGATACGCTGTACAGAGTCTTTCCGAATAAAACCAAGCAGATGGAGGTGTATCTTGTGGACGGAGCTAAAGATTCACGAGCGCACGCAGCTATTGCGTTAAGAGAGCCCAGGATGAAAGCGGTGACATCCTTAAACGTGGAAAAGCGGAACGATTTTGCACTACTGCGCATTTACACAGAAAAATGGAATAGTACCGTATTTAAACGTCCCCTAGATTAATAAGAAATAACGTTGCATGCTCTATTGATAAATTAACTATATGTGATCATGTTGTTTACTGATGTCCACTTATGCGGCGAAAGCCAACAAGTAAGTTAGTTTTACGCATCACCTGCTTCCAACGCACGACCGTTAACATTTATCGTTGGGGTCGCTCCATCTTTCAGCGCTGGACGAGCTACAGATCCGAAGTTGAACTGGACTTTTTACTAAAAACAATGGTCGCCGAAATGCAGGGAACAAACAAAAACACTTCCACAACTCCGCTGCTGCTCTGGAAAAAAACTAAAAACTGTCCCATTAACGCTGGGTTCTTTGGGAAGCTGTACAGGGTTGCCCTGACAACCAAAAACACACTTTGGTGACATTGTTGATTTTCGTAAAGTCCTGTGACTGCGCAGCTGGCTTCCCTAAAGCCGAGCAAAGCGTGTTAAAGGGCGTGCATTTGCTCTCTCGCTCTGGTCGCGCATGCGCCCTTCCGGGAGAAGAGCCCGTACAAGGATATTGCACTCTTGTTGATGTCAAGCAGACCCATGCTCGAAAAAAAATAAAAATAAAAAAAATTCCCGAAACTTGTGAGAAAACGGAAGGAGTAAACGGAAGGAGAAAGAGCTATCTCTGCCAAAAAAAATACATTTTTGAAACCATGTTTAGCATTGAAATCCATGTCTTTGACAGTGTAAAAAGCTCAGTATGCATGAAACAGCTTTTCACCCCCCCTTTTCTTTTTGAAAAGAAAAGTAGTTTTGCTTCAAAGACTTGGCAAGAGTCTAGTCTATCAACTGCAAAAATGAAGTCTTAAAAGAATCAACAGGACTGTGTGTGGACTGTCTTGACTTTCAGTGCTGCCATTGGTCTTTGTTTAACTGGGATTATAACTGAAACTGTCGCTGCATCCAAATACTATATTGCATGTAAAAAAAAAACGGTAAACCAAAAGAGAAGTATGTCTGAACACATCTGATAAACGTAAAGTACCCATATGACCTACAACTTCCGGTAAGATTCTGTAGTGCGCATTGAGTGTATACTTTATTATCCTATGAGGCCACGTAAGAGGAGTCGTGAATGGCGGGTAAGTAACTGGCGTAGTAGGTCAAATGACAAAGCCAACATGGCCGATGTAGTACGTCCGGAATACATTCATACAACACAGACACATACTAAATAACATACTTTTAATGGTCACAAAGTCGGTAGTACCTACTTAGACTGTATGCACTTTTTGATGCAGCATGAATTGGGATTTCTGCCTGGGGTGAGGGGATTGTGGGTTTGTGGACGGATAGAGGGGTACAGTGGGTTCAAAGAATCATACACACCCAGTCATACCTTTATCAGCCACAGAGAGATTAGGGTCACTGCAGGGTTTGCAGGGACCAATGACCTGATGATATAGTGCCCTCTGATGGTTGGTAGGCTAGTGGAAAAAAGCGAAATATATATATATATATATATTGTAATGTTATATCACTGCCATTATCTTAACCCTAAAACTGAGGTCCTATCATTTCCTGATACAGTTTGTGAAAATTTAAATGAGTTGCATCTTGTGATAACCACACCTGTCCGTTCTCGGTTATGTTGGGGTACATGGCACTGCTGGGACGGTCCCTGTGCGGCGGTAGAAGCATCAACATCTCTCGGTTGTGCCTGTATCTGTCAGGTAGTGATGGAGACCCAACTGGAGAGAAAGGAAATTAAATGCTATTTAGTTTTGAGCATTTGTAAAAGATTAGAGAAGTCATCTTTGAGCTGAGCTGCTCTCTGGGTGAAGTTTGAAGATACTGATTGTCTCCACAGTAAATTATTGTTCGAATTACAGTGTGTTTTAGTTCTCAAACATCGGTTGGGAAACACTCAAACCTGGTATTGTGAAGTTTATAGTTGCTCACCTCTGATGCTGCCATGCCCTGAGTTGATCATCTGAGATGGAGCTGAATGCGTTGAGCTCAAACTCGATGATGATGGACTGGGCTGAAATTATACACAGGGTGGGAGACAGTATTTGAAAAGATCAGGTACAATAATATTGGTAGTTGCAATGGTCTTCTGAGAGGTTGGCAGAGTTGCTAAGTGGTGCGTGGGGGTGTTGCTAGGCAGTTGATTAGGTGTTGTTAGGCAGTTGCTAGGGTTGTTCTGAGATGTTGATAGGGTATTGCTAATTGACAGGTGGTTTCTGGGGTGCTATGAGTGTTTAATAAGGTGTATTATAGGTGGTTTATAGGGTGTTGCTAGGGCATTATTATGAAGAATTTAGGTGTTCTGTGAGGTTATCAGCGAATTGCTAGCTGGTGGGTGGTTTCTAGGGTGTTGGTAAGGCATTGTTATGAAGACTTTAGGTTTTCTGAGAGGTTGTTAGAGAATTGCTAGGTGGTGGGTGGTTTCTAGGGCGTTGCTAAGGCATTGTTATGAAGGCTTAAGGTGTTCTGATAGGTTGTTAGGGAATTGCTAGGTGGTGGATGGTTTCTAGGGTGCTGCTAGGCAAATGCTCAGGTGTTGTTAAGCAGTTTTTAGGTTGTTCTAAGATGTTGCTTATTTATTGCTAGGAGATGGGTGTTTTTTAAGGTGCTATCAATATGTGTTAATGCTAAGAAATTTCTTAGAATATTTTGGGTAGTTGCTAGGGTATTGCTAGGTTGGATGATGTAAGTGTTTTCAAGGGTGTTTGCTAAGCAGTGCTAGGATGTTGTTAGGCAGTTGTTGCTAAGGTATTGCTAGGTTGGATAATCTAGGCGTTTTTAAATGTGTTGCTAAACTGTATTAGGATGTTGTTAGGCAGCTGTTATGAAGAATCTAGGCTGTTCTGTAAGGTTGTCAGGGAATTGCTAGGTGGTGGGTGGTTTCTAGGCTGCCCCTAGGCAGTTGTTCAGGTGTTGCTAGGATGTTGTTAGGCAGTTTATAAGTTGTTCTAAGAGGTCGCTAGGGTATTGCTAGGTGAAGGTGGTTGTTAAGGTGCAATGAATATGCATTAATGCTAAGACATTTTTGGATGATTGCTAGGGTATTGCTAGGCTAGATGATGTAGGTGTTTGCTAAGCAGTGCTAGGATGTTGTTAAGCAGTTGCTAGATTGTTCCAAGAATTTGCTAGGGTACTGCTAGGTGATGGATGTTTCTAAGGCATTGCTAGGAAGTTGATTGGATATTTCCAAGCTGTGCTTAGAGGTTGTTCTGATGGGTTTGCTAGGGTATTGCTAGTTGATAGGTGGCTGTTGAGGAGATAAGAGTGTTCACTTATGCGAGACATTAAGACATTGCTAGGATAGTATGGATGGTTGCTAGGGAGTTGTCAAGCGAAGTTAGGGCACTGCTATGCAAATGGTAGGTATTTCTTCTGGGTTGTTAGGCAGTGCTAGGTGGTGGGTAGTTGCTAAGATATTGCTAGGTGGATGCTAGGTTTCTATGGCAACTAGGGCGTGGCTAGGTAGTTGCTAGGGTGTCGTGAGTGGTCACTGCGGTGTTGATAAGTGGTGCAAGGACATTGTTAGGAATTTGCATTGTTAGGAAGTGGATATTAGGGTACTATAAGCAGTTTCTAGGGCACTGCTAGGTGGTATATCTTTTTAAGGATATTGCTAGATAAATGCTTGGGTGCCTTAAATGGATGCTAGAGTGTTTTGGTTGGTAACTAGGCTGTACTTGTACACTAAATGTGTGTATTATGAGCTGACGTAGCCCACCTGCATACGGTAGAGGTCCTCCGGGTGTTCCATCATACTGTCCGTCAGGATGAGCAAGTTTCCCGTCTCACTGGAGGTGTGAGAGGAGAGAGAAGAGGAGGAGTGGCGGACAGACCCCAACACATTCAGAGGGCTAGAGACAGGCAGAGATAGATAGATAGAGAGAGGGGGAGGGGGGGCAGGGATGGAAAAGAAAATGGATGCATGCAGGGATGAAGAAAATGAATCATGATGAAGAAAAGAGATTGTAGGGTCATAGAACACAGGCAGCAATGCAAGTATGAACAAAAAAGAAGAAAGAGGAACACAGAATCAAGGAGAAAGAAAGAGGAGTATAAACCATGCATACAGAAAGATGCCAAACATGTGAGGTAAAGTGACAGAAGAGAGAGAAGGAGAAAGAGGAACAAACAGAGAGACATGAGAGAGACGTGGCGGAGCTGAAGTTAGTGTGTTCAGGGTGGGTAGCATGAGTGTGTGCACGTGTTTATGAGCAATACACAGTCGAGGAGTGTTTGTGAAGAGAAAGGAAAGGCTACGTCTACAGAGCAGAAATCTCTCTATAACCCACATACGTGTGTAGAACACACACTAATACACAAATTCATTACAATGTGATACATAGAGTTCCCTGTGAGGTGCAACACATGAAACGAACATTTGGAATAATGAAATCCTGGATATAAATACACAGTCTGGACCAGGGTTTTTATTGTTAAAGGGATACTTCACCGCTTTTTCATATTAAACTGTTATTCCCTTAACTAAAATGAGTTGATACATCCCTCTCTCATCTGAGTGTGTGCAGTTAATCTCTCTGATGTGCGGTGATGATCTGATAGTTCATTCTAGTGCCAGTTCATTCACTATGGTACCAAACAGAGATCAAGTAAAAAGTCCCGGCTGAAACATCCTCTCTCACATCTCCCCTCTCACTCTCTCATTTCTGTCAATAGGGGGGAATGCAACGCCGTCACTTTCCCGCCAGAACACGCCCCCTGAGTGGCAGAAGAGCTGCTGCGTGACTGCAGTTAATAGAGGAAAACGCGAGTATAGAGCAAATTATCAGTTTAAACTAAAGGTTGGGCTCGATAGTGTTCCTTATAACTTACCACAGATTCACTGAACCATGAATAATAACATGCAGCCAGGAATCGTGTTTTTCTTAAATTTTTATGAGCCTGATTTCAACTGATTTATATGGAAAAGAAATGGCCTTAGTGGGCTAAGCTAAATGCTATCAGATCGTCACCGCACATCAGAGAGATTAAGTGCACGCACTGAGACGAGAGAGGGATGTATCAACTCGTTTTAGTTAAGGGAATAACATAGTTTAATAATATAATTCATCACATTTTTCGAGTGAATCCCGCATGTGACGTTATATGTGGATGGGTCAGTGACTGTATTGAAGCGTGTATGTGGTAATAATATACTTTATAATTACTAAAAGCTGTCACTCATTCAATAAACGCAATCTCACAAAGTTGTATTAATCAGTGAAGCTTGTATACAATGAATTTCTTATTTTCACAATGTCTGCATTTATAGAGACACGCGTGTTAACTCAGCGCCCGGACAAACACTCGAGCGGTGAGTGGATTCCAAGTTCAATACCTGTGATTGGCCAACTGCGTTGTAGAAGTCAACAAACATGTCTGTGATTGGCTACATTACTCACAGAGGCGAAAACACGTCGGAAATGTAATCATTTGACGAGTGCAAAAATACAGATACACACTGGATCGTTTGCTAGCTCCCTTTAGTTAATAATATGCTTTAATTACGAATTCTTACGGAGAATTGCAGATCCTAGACAAGCAGTATGGGCAGCTTTTCCCTCAAAAAGCAGAAGCAGCAGGTGGCAGTGGTTTGAGTGAGAAAATTGCACGCTATTATCAAGTCTGGAACAGCCATAGATACGTATACATATCTATGACAACAGCGATGTCCATGGGGTCCGTTAAGGTTTTAGTTAAGTTTTAGTTACGGGAATAACATAGTTTAATATGAAAAAGCGGTGAAGTATCCCTTTATCTACAACTATTAATAAATATTTTTGTTAAAGGAAATAAAATATAGTAAAGTTTAAGATGATTTACTAAAATGACAAACAAAATATGAAATAAAAAACAAATTAAATAGATACAAAATGAATATATATATATATATATATATATATATATATATATATATATATATATATATATATATATATAAAATAATAAATGCAATATAAATTATAGAATTAACTATATATAAATTGAAATAAAAGTCTAAGAACATTAAATTCTCTAAAAAGTACTGCTAAATCCTTAGTACACTGAAATCATGTATTCCTAAGTGTATGTTGAAGTATGTTGAATGGACATTAATGTGCATGAATTTTAATGGCTTGTTTATATGAAAGGAATGTTCTAGCTAAGCTCAATCTGTTGTGCTGTGGAATACCACAGACAATAACTGAAGTACTGACACATTCCTTTAGCCTTTATTCCTTCTTCTCCTTCTTCTAATATGTACTTGGGTTTCTACACATAGTTTATATCTAATAAATACATCCGTGTGCATGCAGAACAGTGTCTGTAAGGGTGTACTGACCTGTGTCGGTGCATGAGCTTAATACTTTCAGGACTCATGGGACTGTGGGTGGCGAGGATGCTGCGCGGGGTGCTCGCCCCTGAGCAGGCCGGACTCATCTTATCCAGACCGGGCAGGCCCTGTAGGGCCACATAGAAACACTACTCTGAATATCCACACTGTCTCCATTGATGCCAACACAGATTTCATATTACTACACACCAACTCATCTTACAAAGAATCAGAGTTTGATACTGAATATTTGTAAAGTATGAAGTGAGAAAAGCAAAATGTATTTAAAGACCTCATAAAATACTTTCAAAAGCACAGTTGTCATTCCTTGCATTGGGATTTCCTATTCAAATAGGAAGTTTGGGGCGATATATTGTTATTACTGGACAAAAGGTTAGACCACAAGTGCAATTAACATATTGTCATTCTAGAAAGCATTTGATTGGAGAAATATTTGGACACACCTATGAGTGCAGAATGAGTCATCAATGATTTTGGCTTGTTTTTCTAAAAATGTTAACTTGTAGGTGTAAAATAACATATAAACGACTATGCCTTAAACTAACAGACATGGACGAAGCAACAAACTTGCTTTTTTATTGTCTTAATTATAATCAAATCTAATAGCATTTATTAAAATAAAATTTAGATTTATTGGGGTCTTAATCTAAATGTTTATTTATTGGGAGACAATTCAAATGTGTAGGGCTGCCCTCTAATAGTCTACTAACGTTAGTCAGCCAAAATGTTATTAGTCGGTTAGTTGCAGAAAAAAAAAAAAAAACTCCATGAGGAACAGAGCGTTAAAGACGGCTGGGTCATTGTGGAAATTACAGTATGTCAGGCAGGAAATCCAAAGGTTCACCTATCATTTACTGACCTAAAATATGGCTTATCATTTGAAACATGTAGGTATAACCAGGCCACTCGCTGTAACATTAACTTTGATAAATGTGTTCTATTAGTAGGCACATCTCTGTGTTTGTGTGGAAGCTAAAGTATAGCGCGGTTACTTGAGGCGAAGGTGCAATCACTTGCATTTTTTGCTGACAACAGCAGAAACAACTTAAAATTCTTCATAATTTTTGGTCATACATAAGAGAAATACATTATCCGAAACGTGTATAAATGCACAACAACAAGTAAAAAGTTGTGCTATTGTAAAACAAAGAAAACAAACAGGATGCCCCTTCTGCCGTCTCGGTCTCCCTGAATTGCAGCAAGTCACATAAATTAACCGAAAGTCAACATATATTGCCTTACAGACATGAGAAATATATCTCACTTATTATTAATTATTAAAGGTGTAACAGAGGCCAGCTAGTAGTCACTGTGCAAGTAAACCTCACTCCTCTGTCCTCAAGAGACGGTCTAGCGACTGACGTGAGAGGTTGCAACCTTTAGCCTCCTTGTTAGTGTGACCGACTCTCATGCTGGCAGACCCGGGTAATGTTCAAGTCCCGCTTGAAGGGGGCGGTTCAGACATGAGGGATTTTATTGGTGCCGTGACCCGGGTGGGAGTGAGGTTTAAGGGGGTGAGTGTAACCAAGACCAGCTAGTAGCTGCTGTGCAAGTAAACCTTACTCTGACCTCAAGAGATTCTCTAACGACTTAAGCTAGCGGTTGCAACCTTTAGCCTCCTTGTTAGAGTGACCGACTCTCATGCTGGCAGACCCGGGTAATGTTCAAGTCCTGCTTGAAGCGGGCAGTTCAGACATGAGGGATTTTATTGGTGCCATGACCCGAGTGGGAGTGAGGTTTAATGGGGTGAGTGTAACCAAGGCCAGCTAGTTGCTGCTGTGCCTTACTCTGTCCTCAAGAGACACTCTAGCGACTGACGCGAGAGGTTGAAACCTTTAGCCTCCTTGTTAGAGTGACCGACTCTCATGCTGGCAGACCCGGGTAATGTTCAAGTCCCGCTTGAAGGGGGCGGTTAAGACATGAGGGATTTTATTGGTGCAAGCAAACCTTACTCTGCCCTCAAGAGATTCTCTAGCGACTGACACTAGCGGTTGCAGCCTTTTGCCTCCTTGTTAGAGCATCCAACTCTCATGACGGCGGACCCGGGTTTGAGTCCCGCTTGAAGCGGGCATTTCAAACAGGAAGGATTACAAAGGAGGAGTAGCTGATTTGCTCAAGAAACATTTCTTGTTAAGCTGGTTGAAAGTCTCTTCCTAATAGCAATCAGGAAGTTAAGTTGTCTAAATGTATATAACGGTACATGTGATCCTCTGTGAAAGTTGTTGGACCATACAATTTTCATCCAATCATTGCGTTCAGTGCCCGTCAATGTATGTATTTCCATAACTCCTTGTGCAGACATCACACGTCATCAGCACATTCCTCCTGAACCCCCCCAAAAAAACAGCTCATGCTGTGTTCACACCATAACTACCATACATACATTATACTCGAAGCGGTTTGTGACTCAAATGCATGCATTCCAATAGCAACACTATCAACGTTGTGCAGCAGTCAGGTATAACTGGTCAGTGCTCTTTAAGTTGTTTAGGTTCATTATCATTGTAATGTTTTGTGATTTGAGACATGAGGTAGTTTGAGACGTCTCGTGATGCTTCGCAGACTCTGCTCTTGTTGTGTGTGTTCATGTGTTTTTAAGGAGGTGTGGCTTTGGAGACACTGGGTGGGATCTTATGCTTTCAATGCTAGCTCGCTATTGCTAACCTCTCTAAAAGTTGCCTATCCTACCTTTAATAAACAAATAAAATGTATCTGTGCTATTTTTCCAACACATTCATAATCATTACTTTTGCTGCTGCTTTCCAGCAAGCAACCTTGGAATAGGCTATATATTACACATATATATATTTAAAGGCTCATTATGGTTCAGTATTCCCCCCAGTGAGGGCTCACATGACAGAGGCTGCTCCTCATCATCTGGAACTGATCGATTAGCTTCTTGTGCAGGGGACGCATTTCCGGGTGCACCAGTTTCTCATGGACGGCCAGGCCCACGCCGAGGACGTGAACCTATGGGGTTTATTAAACAAGGGGGGTTATTTGACCTTTTAAAATGATATTTTTGCATTGTTAAAATGAAGACGTTTCGGATGTGTTCACCTGTTCTTGCATCAGATCCTTGAGTTGGGTGATCTTCTCTGTATCCTCTGGGTGACTGCTAATATACTCTTTATCGAAGAATGCCTGGGTGACAATACGTATAAAAACATTCAACAACTGTTCTTTTAGATGAAGGCTGAACGCCTGATGTTCACTAATTAGAGACACAAAAAGCTTGTCAACATAACAGAAATGTGAAGAGAGAGTGTTAAGGTTCTAAAGCACAATAAGACACAATGTTAAATTTGCAGTGGTGAGTGCACCACTCACTTCCTGGTATCTGGCGATACCCCCGTTGACAGCGGCATCGATCACCCCGTTCAGGCACATGCTGAGCAGGTTAATGTTTCCGTGAAGCTGCTTGTGCTGGTACTGACTGATCAGGGTGCGCAGCTCCTGGTTCTTATTCTCCACCACGTAAATGGCGTTCTCCAGTGGACTAACTTCAACCTAGAGTACATGACATACATACGGTAAACACAGGTGTTCTGAATGTAGACTCCAATTTCACTTCAGTAAGTAAATCCGTACATCATAGTGACATTATTATTAGCTTAGATTCGTTTTTTGGTAGTATACATTTTTGATGTATTTTTTGTATCATTAATAATTAAATATATTGATTTATTAATGTAAAATCATATATTTAAGTAAAAAAAAAAGTATGTTTAATTTAGCTTGATTGTAGTGTTTGAGTAGTTTTATTGATTGTTGATTAATTTTATTAATTATTTATGCAAAGTCAATATGCAAAATATGTAAATTCATAACCATGAAAGTTCTTTTTTTTATTTGAAAGATATACTTTTAAGTTTAAAAAGAGTTTAATGTTTAAGCAGTATAAATGTAAATTAGAAATATTTTGTATTTAATTAATTATTTATGCAAAATCATTTTAAAAACATTAAATATGTAAATCCATGACTTCATGAAAGTTAAGTTGTATTGTTTTAATGTAATTTTATTTAATTTTAGTGTTTGGGTAGTTTAAGTATAAATGACAGATGTTTTATTTATTAAATAATTTATGCAAAATTATATTAAAATAGTAACTGACTTCATGAAAGTTACATTTTTAAATAAAAAAAGTTTAATTTAGTAATTGGTTAAGCTATTTGTTTATTTATCCATTTATTTATTTATTATTTATTTCAAATAGATTAACAATTTAAATGGGAAATTATTATTATTATTATTAATAATAATAATAATAATAATAATAATAATAATAATAATAATAATAATATTTTTTGAACAGATTTTATGTTTTACGGACAATATCTTGTTAAGCAAAATTATTTAATTATTTAAGTATAATTTTTTGTTTATTTATTTTTGCCTTTATTTATACAGTACAGAGAGCAGACTTGGGAAGAGAAGCGGGACCGGGAAGGACCAGAAGCCTGGACTAGAACTAGGTCTAAGCACAACTGTACCCACGAGGCTATCCGCTGCGAACAAATTATCAAAATATTATTATATTACATTTTTCTTTAATATAGCAACAAATGTACCAGTGTATAGTCCATAAAGACACTTCAATTATTGACTGAAAAGCTTTTGGAGATTCAATAAGCAAACCCAAACGGTGGCCTCATAATGCTGATGATATAATCACACTTCGCTTTGTGAGTCACCCACCAGCTCACGCTTATCCACTTCAAACCAGCGGGAGATCCCAGGCAGAGGGTGGGTGAGGATGAGGGTGGTCCGCTCAATCCAGAGACTCTGAAAAAACACAGATATGATGCAACTTAAGCCAACGTCTGATGATAAATTTAGCCTCTACTGTTTCCTAGAGAATAACTTTAAATTCACCTTAAATTCATTCTCCCTGTCTTTTGGCCCCTTATGGAAGGGCCGGTCATAACGGAATCTGCGGACATTATTGACTCTGTAGAAACTTTTGATGCGGTCAGGAACACGTTCCATCTGTAGCACATCAATGTTTTCTGGAACTGGATTCACAGCGTAGATCTGTAGGTCTATGGAACTTTACATTAAGGGGAAAAAAACAGCTACTATATTTTGAACAATTTGAGCATGTTAAACGGATGGATAACCAAAGTCACAATTTTATGTTGTTTCTAAACTTTTTTTTCTTCTGTGCACAATAAATAAGATATTGTGTAGAGTGTCCAAGCTGCTCTTTTATAGACTTTTAGACAACAGACAAAAATCTATAGTGGGTGAGTGAATGAGTGAGTAAAACGAGTAAGTGAGTGAGTGAGTTAAGTTAATGAGTGAGTGAGTGAGTGAGTGAGTGAGTGAGTGAGAGAGTGAGTGAGTTATTAAGTTATTGAGCAGGTTAATGAGTGAGTGAGTGAGTGAGAGAGTGAGTGAGTGAGTGAGTGAGTGAGTGAGTGAGTGAGTGAGTGAGTGAGTGAGTGAGTGAGTGAGTGAGTGAGTGAGTGAGTGAGTGAGTGAGTGAGAGAGTGAGTGAGTGAGTGAGTGAGTGAGTGAGTGAGTGGGTGAGTGAGTGAGAGAGTGAGTGAGTGAGTGAGTGAGTGAGTGAGTGAGTGAGTGAGTGAGTGAGAGAGTGAGTGAGTGAGTGAGTGACTTCCAGTCACTACACCATCACGAAAAACTGAAGGTCTTACTCGGTGAAGGACCTGCTTCCACTTATATAGCACAGCATATCTATAAATGCCACAAATTGAGATGTACTGAGTAAACACATCCTGATTAATAATATATGTATTGCTTATTATCTGTATATATAAATATAAATGTGAATATGTTTGATGTATGTTTCTGTTTTGCTTTGTGAAATGCTTTGGCAATATGTACCCATGTATGTCATGCCAATAAAGCACAATTGAATTGAATTGAATTGAGTGAGTGAGTTATTGAGTGAGTGACTGAGTTATTAATTTATTGAGCTAGTTAGTGAGTGAGTGAGTGAGTGAGTGAGTGAGTGAGTGAGTGAGTGAGTGAGTGAGTGAGTGAGTGAGTGAGTGAGTGAGTGTGAGTCAGTTAAGTTATTGAGTGATTTAGCGAGTTATTGAGTGAGTGACTTAGTTATTAAGTTATTGAGCAGGTTAATGAGTGAGTGAGTGAGTGAGTGAGTGAGTTAAGTTAAGTTAAGTTAAGTTATTGAGTGAGTGAATAAGTCAGTAAGTTATTGAGCAAGTTAGTGAGTGAGTGAGTGAGTGAGTGAGTGAGTGAGCTAGCGAGTGAGTGAGTGAGTTAAGTTATTAAATGAGTTAGTAAATTATTGAGTGAGTGAATGCGTGAGTAAGTTATTGTGTGTGTTATTGAGTAAGTTATTGAGTGAGTGACTGAGTTATTAAGTTATTGAGCAGGTTAGTGGGTGAGTGAGTGAGTGAGTAAGTGAGTGAGTGAGTGAGTGAGTGAGTGAGTGAGTGAGTGAGTGAGTGAGTGAGTGAGTCAGTGAATGAGTGAGTGACTGAGTTATTAAGTTATTGAGCAGGTTAGTGGGTGAGTGAGTGAGTGAGTGAGTGAGTGAGTGAGTGAGTGTGTGTGTGTGAGTAAGTGTATGTGTGAGTGAGTGAGTGAGTGAGTGAGTGAGTGACTGAGTTATTAAGTTATTGAGCAGGTTAGTGGGTGAGTGAGTGAGTGAGTGAGTGAGTGAGTGAGTGAGTGAGTGAGTGAGTGAGTGAGTGAGTGAGTGAGTGTGTGTGTGTGAGTAAGTGTATGTGTGAGTGAGAGAGTGAGTGAGTGAGTGAGTGTGAGTCAGTTAAGTTATTGAGTGATTTAGCGAGTTATTGAGTGAGTGACTGAGTTATTAAGTTATTGAGCAGGTTAATGAGTGAGTGAGTGAGTGAGTGAGTGAGTGAGTTAAGTTAAGTTATTGAGTGAGTGAATAAGTCAGTAAGTTATTGAGCAAGTTAGTGAGTGAGTGAGTGAGTGAGCGAGTGAGTATGTGAGTGAGTGAGTGAGTGAGTGAGTGAACTAAATACTCCTTAGTTTTACAGTGCCAGGACTGGTCCTTAGAAGTCAACTCCCATAAAACTAAGATCATGATTTTTCAGAAGAAACCCAGAAATCTGGAACATGAACATATATTTACTGTAAACAACAGCACAATTCAACACACTTTACATTATAATTATCTTGGTCTGGTTCTAACACCCACTGGAAACTTTAAATTAGCAATTAAAACATTAATTGCAAAAGCCCGCAGAGCCCTGCACGCTATACGAATGAAATTATTTAAAATAGACATCCCCATTAGAATCTGGACAAAGTACGGAAGTGAGGTCTGGGGCCCAGCGAGTAACTTCAGCCATAAGGTCTGGGACAAACACCCTGTAGAAGGCCTACATGTAGAGTTCTGTCGAAACATCCTCCACGTCCACAGAAACACAACAAACAACGCATGCAGGGCGGAGCTGGGCCGACTGCCCCTTAATCTAACCATTAAAAAAAGAGCCTTGAAGTTCTGGATCCACCTACACTCAAGCTCTAAAGATGATCTTCAGTTTAAAGCCCTACAAACCCAGAAAAGTAATCTCTGTGTAATGGTGTCAGAACTGATGAACAAAGCATATACCACTGCTCCTGTAAAATCTGCAGAAATCAAAGAAATCATGAAAAACGAGAGAGAGGCGTATATGCAGCACTGGAAAAATCAAACCAAAGAGCAAAGCCGTCTCCAATGTTATCTGGGACTAAACAGAGAGTACAGTCTGGCTGACTATCTCATCTCAGTCAGAAACACAACACACAGAGCATTATTAACCAAGTACAGGCTGAGTGACCACACGCTGGCCATAGAAAGAGGGCGGCATAAGAAGACATGGCTGCCCACAGAAGAGCGTATCTGTAGAGAGTGTAGATCAGGAGCAGTGGAGACAGAGGCACACTTCCTCCTCCACTGTGATAAATACACCGCCCTAAGAGACTCACTGTATGGGCAAATACAACGCATCATCCCTGACTTCCAGTCACTACACCATCACGAAAAACTGAAGGTCTTACTCGGTGAAGGACCTGCTTCCACTTATATAGCACAGCATATCTATAAATGCCACAAATTGAGATGTACTGAGTGAACACATCCTGATTAATAATATATGTATTGCTTACTATCTGTATATATAAATATAAATGTGAATATGTTTGATGTGTGTTTCTGTTTTGCTTTGTGAAATGCTTTGGCAATATGTACCCATGTATGTCATGCCAATAAAGCACAATTGAATTGAATTGAGTGAGTTAAGTTATTAAATGAGTTAGTAAATTATTGAGTGAGTGAATGCGTGAGTAAGTTATTGTGTGTGTTATTGAGTAAGTTATTGAGTGAGTGACTGAGTTATTAAGTTATTGAGCAGGTTAGTGGGTGAGTGAGTGAGTGAGTGAGTGAGTGAGTGAGTGAGTGAGTGAGTGAGTGAGAGAGTGAGAGAGTGAGTGAGTGAGTGAGTGAGTGAGTGTGTGTGAGTGAGTGTATGTGTGAGTGAGTGCGTGAGTGAGTGAGTGAGTGAGTGTGTGTGTGAGTGAGTGTATGTGTGAGTGAGTGAGTGAGTGAGTGAGTGAGTGAGTGTGAGTCAGTTAAGTTATTGAGTGATTTAGCGAGTTATTGAGTGAGTGACTGAGTTATTAAGTTATTGAGCAGGTTAATGAGTGAGTGAGTTAGTGAGTTAGTTAAGTTAAGTTAAGTTATTGAGTGAGTGAATAAGTCAGTAAGTTATTGAGCAAGTTAGTGAGTGAGTGAGTGACAAGTGAGTATGTGAGTGAGTGAGTGAGTGAGTGAGTGAGTGAGCTAGCGAGTGAGTGAGTGACAAGTGAGTTAAGTTATTAAATGAGTTAGTAAATTATTGAGTGAGTGAATGCGTGAGTAAGTTATTGTGTGTGTTATTGAGTAAGTTATTGAGTGAGTGACTGAGTTATTACAGTTTTTCTCAATTGCTTAAACACTATTACTGAAACCTTGCTCCATTTTCTGAAACCATTAAACACAAAACCTCCTCTTCAAGCACTATTCACAAAACCTCTGACTTCTCTTGCAAAATGAAACTTTCGCCTCAAAACAGTTTTACCTGTGTTCAAAATCAAACACTGCTCTCAAATCATAAACAAAGTGATCAAAATGATAAACACTATCAAGCAATCAGTAAACAATACAGCAAAAAATAGAAAACACATTGTTCAAAACAGTTCTCAGGCAGAAGTAAATTTTTAATCTTAAAACAAATTTCATATTTTTCTGTCATTGTATTGTGATGAATGAAAACGTGTTTCATCATAGTAGCTCAAAATTGGTCAGAAATTATTGCTACTCTGCTTTGCTTTGCAATTTTTTGTTCTTCCTCTTGCTTGTAGCCCTATTTTTACCAACTCATTCTCATGAAATGCATATACATCACAAATTGTATTTATTGTGCGATTTATACGGCACAATTATTTTTTATGTGCATATGATTTGCATTGTCACCCCATTGGGTAGGTTGAGTTGTTTGGAGTACGTGCACATAACACAATATAAAGTACATATCATATGCACACGAAAACTGCGTAACATATGCTCATAAAAACTCATTTTGGCATTTAAATCGCACGATAAATACAATTTGTGCTATAGATATGCATTTTCATTAGATTAGGCTGATTTTTACAGTACTGTACTCTGCATCTCACAAGCTCGTTCTTTGTTGATATGAACCTGCAACCAGTCAAAATCTATTGAGCAGTCAGTACTGTAAACAAATGGAAAGCAACATGTTCAGGGCAATAAGATTTGTTAATTGTACAGTATACAGCCTACAATGCACTGTACTTATATTGGTTGTCTCATCATTTGAAACAGGTTAAATCAGTTTTGAGTGGTTGTGTTCATTAAATTACATTGTGTTCTCTATTTGTATTTGATTGTTGCCACTTGTGTTAACCCGTATGAATGGCATGTGCATTAGAGAGCAGTATGTGTCTTGACAATGAGAATGTGTTTAGAGATTTGCTGAAAAGTCTAAGTGAGATCTGCAAATTGTGTTTTATGATGTGAAATGGTTTAAGGTATTGACAACAGACTGCACAATTAGCTAAATGAGTTCAGGCAACTGAGAAATTTGTTCAGCCGATGGGTTTTAGTGTTTTAGCAATTGAGAAAAACTGTAAGTTATTGAGCAGGTTAGTGGGTGAGTGAGTGAGTGAGTGAGTGAGTGAGTGAGTGAGTGAGTGAGTGAGTGAGTGAGTGTGTGTGAGTGAGTGTATGTGTGAGTGAGTGAGTGAGTGAGTGAGTGTGTGTGTGAGTGAGTGTATGTGTGAGTGAGTGAGTGAGTGAGTGAGTGTGAGTCAGTTAAGTTATTGAGTGATTTAGCGAGTTATTGAGTGAGTGACTGAGTTATTAAGTTATTGAGCAGGTTAATGAGTGAGTGAGTGAGTGAGTTAGTTAAGTTAAGTTAAGTTATTGAGTGAGTGAATAAGTCAGTAAGTTATTGAGCAAGTTAGTGAGTGAGTGAGTGACAAGTGAGTATGTGAGTGAGTGAGTGAGTGAGTGAGTGAGCTAGCGAGTAAGTGAGTGACAAGTGAGTTAAGTTATTAAATGAGTTAGTAAATTATTGAGTGAGTGAATGCGTGAGTAAGTTATTGTGTGTGTTATTGAGTAAGTTATTGAGTGAGTGACTGAGTTATTAAGTTATTGAGCAGGTTAGTGGGTGAGTGAGTGAGTGAGTGAGTGAGTGAGTGAGTGAGTGAGTGTGTGTGAGTGAGTGTATGTGTGAGTGAGTGAGTTGAGTGACTGAGTGAGTGAGTAAGTGAGTGAGTTAACTTAAGTTATTGAGCAAGTTAGTGATTGAGTAAGTGAGCGAGTGAGTGAGTGAGTGAGTGAGTGAGTGAGTGAGTGAGTTAGTGAGTGAGTTAGTGAGTGAGTTATTGATTGAGTGAATGAATGAGTGAGAAAGATATTGTGTTAGTGAGTGGGTTAGTCAGCGAGTGAGTGTGAGTGTGTGAGTGAGAGAGAGAAAGTGAACAAACAAACAAATTAATAAATTAATGAATGAACAAATTAAGAAATACTGTTGTGGAACATTTTTTAATATATGAAAAATATTTTTGTCCCACAGATTGAAAAAAAATCAGGTTGAAGAAATGAAGACAAAAAAAAAATTCTGGATGAGCATTTATACAAAATATTTAGTGCAAAATCTAATTTCAATTCTAATAATCTAATAACAAAACTAAAATATCAAGTTTGGTTGCAACTTTTTAAGTAAATTTGCAAAGATATGTACCCCTCAAATAACCCTTTATGTTATCGTTTGTTGTGCACTTATCGTCTTATCGTTTGTTGTGCACCGATATAAATAATATAAAGAATGATTGGTTTCGTATTGTTAATGACGCAAAATTTTTATCTAACTTATTATGGTATAATTGTGGTGAAGGATACACTGAGCTTCACCCTGTAAGATCCCCTCATCTGGTTGATTAGGGTGCTGCATGGCGATTGCTTGTGGAAATTCTCCCAGCATTCTTTGCTGAAAGGCTTCAAGCCTCTCATAGTCATGCCCCCGACAAACAAACTCCTTATTCTGTGTGGAGAGAAAAACATCTATAAATACATAGATTTATAAATACATAAATGAATAAATAAATAGTACATACTTAATTGTTTTTTATATTTTAAATTAAAAATCAATCCTTTAATCCTTAAAATTATGACAAACAGAGCGTGTAAATATTGCAATAGCTCACCCTGAGGAAGAAGGGAAATTTCCGACCGTAAAATCCCACCCTGAAGAACTCTGGCTCTAGTCGCTGCTGCTCCATGATGTTGTCATAATATGCCGCCTCCATTTTCTGTAGTATAGAAAGAAAGAGCTAAATATTCACACATCATTGACCTCCTTCTGAGCATAATACATAACAGTACATTTATAGCTATGCGGTCCACTCAAAGTGCTGTTATATAATCTCTATTCATATATTCACATTTAAAAAAAAAAAAAAGAACAAAATAGCACTGACCCGTATCCAGCTGAGACTCTGATAATCGTACAGGGACTCGTACTGGAAGGCTAGTTCTCGGCACAGCGGGATGCCATACTCCCAACACTGACAAGAGAACAAGGGCAGGACAGCAGGTTTGATGTGCATTTTAAAACTATATTTGCATTTCCAAAAAAGCTCTGGTACGGCAAGTTTTAGTTAAGTTTATAGAAATAAATGCTGCATTCCATTTGATTGTAAAATGTAAAAAGTCGCCATGAAATAAAAATTCACCAATTCATCTTTGCATTTGACCTTTTAATGTTTAATCAAATTTTCATAATTGACCCTTCCAGTGAAAACAAAAGACTTCTCTCTGGTGACATAAGCAGGATTTCTTCAATCAGTTAGTTTGACCCTTACGTTCATCTGCCTACATCTGCCAGCATCCAAACAAGTATCTGCACTACTTTTTTTCTTTTACAATAATTGCACAGATTGTAAGATTGTTTCAAAGTAACATTATCAATCAACTTTGAAACTTTTAAACCTTATAATGAAAAACAGAGGGGTCCAACATTGTTTTTTGGACCATTGACTTTCAATGTAAAGTTTGAAAGTTCGAAACTTAAAAATCTGCTGACTTGTTAATTTTGAGATGAAATGGAAGTAGCAACAGATTGGGTGTGATGCTTCAACAGCTTGAAGCTGTCTCCAGTCAATGTTTACAAGATACATTTAAAATTCATATGTACTGATGTCAGAAGTAGCGCAAGTGCATGGAGCACGTCAGAAATAGAACGTGGCAAAAGATTATTATCCGTGACTTATTTTGTACTGTGTTTCATCAAGTGTCACAGTATCCCTGATTACAAAAGGTTATATTTGCTTTTGTCGTGTTGTGCCACTTGTAGATGTAACTGGTCCTACTGAACCTGCTCCAGCAGGATTCAAACCTTGGTCTCCGCACTGAGAGGCAGGCCCGCTAACAAGTATGCTAATGATCACAGTCTCTAACGTCAGTCGCTAGAGCGCCTCTTGAGATCAGGGGAGTGAGGTTTGCACGCACAGCTCTTACTGGCCTATGACAGTTGCATTCATCCTTCTTAAAACTCACTTCCATCTGGGTCACGGCACCAAATGTAATTGGTCCTACTCAACCTGCTCCAGCAGGATTCAAACCTTGGTCTCCGCACTGGGAGGCAGGCCCACTAACAAGAATGCTAATGATCACAGTCTCTAACGTCAGTTGCTAGAGCGCCTCTTGAGATCAAGGGAGTGAGGTTTGCACACACAGCTCTTACTGGCCTATGACAGTTGCACTCATCCTTCTTAAAACTCACTTCCATCTGGGTCACGGCACCAAATGTAACTGGTCCTACTCAACCTGCTCCAAGCAGGATTCAAACCTTGGTATCCGGAGTGCAAGGCAGGCCTGCTAACAAGTATGCTAATGATCACAGTCTCTAACGTCAGTCGCTAGAGCGCCTCTTGAGATCAGGGGAGTGAGGTTTGGACGCACAGATCTTACTGGCCTATGACAGTTGCACTCATCCCCCTAAACCTCACTTCCATCTGGGTCACGGCACCAAATGTAACTGGTCCTACTCAATCTGCTCCAAGCATGATTCAAACCTTGGTCTCCGGAGTGGGAGGCAGGCTCACTAACAAGAATGCTAATGATCACAGTCTCTAACGTCAGTCGCTAGAGCGCCTCTTGAGATCAGGGGAGTGAGGTTTGGACGCACAGTTCTTACTGGCCTATGAGAGTTGCACTCATCCCCCTAAACCTCACTTCCATCTGGGTCAAGGCACCAAATGTAACTGGTCCTACTCAACCTGCTCCGAGCAGGATTCAAACCTTGGTCTCCGGAGTGGGAGACAGGCGCGTTAACAAGTATGCTAATGATGGAAATCTCTAATGACAGTCGCTAGAGCGCCTCTTAAGATCAGGGGAGTGAGGTTTGTATGCACAGCTCTTACATAGATATGGTGTCCGCGGCAAAAACTATCCAAAGAAGTGTGAATAGAGTCTGAAATGAACTGGCCATTTGCCTTAATCGAGTTATAGACCAATCCTGCCTTAACAACAATTGATGTCCACCATTTTTTCAGACGATCATTTGCTCTTTTTTAATGTATGTCTAGGGAGGATCAATGTGTTGGACAACTTAAGATGGAATTTTATAGAAATTACTCCCAAAAATGGTAAAATGTTGTTTCTGGGAGAGAAAGTGGTATCTGTAAATACCTTTCCCTTGTTGAAGTAGTGGATGACTTTACGACAGAGACCCTCTTTACGATGCCATTCGCTCTGCGCAGGATAGTGCAGGAACTCTCGAAGGGGTCTTTCCTCCCAGTGGAGCAGCTCCCAGTACAGCAGGAGGGTGAACGCCGCCTCTGAAAGTGAAAAAGACATGTGATGGCCAAGTATGGTAAGAATTTGTCCTCTGCATTTAACCCAATAATTAGGAGCAGTGAGTAGTGAACACACACAATGCTACTAAGCTGAGACAATTTATGCTGTGGCGCCTGGGAAGAGATTTGGGGTTAGGTGCAGCAAGTTTAGCCAAGTTTAGTTGCAGCAAGGGTTTAACCTCCGGGTTACCAGTCTGACTCTCTAACCATTAGACCACAACTGCCCCTAAATTAGGCCACAACTACTATCTGTGGGACACAATGTGCACAATATGCACAGTTATATGCACCGTTACTATGCTTCTTTTCCTTTGGTTTTGGATATGAACATGCACCAGGTGGATGTTTGAATGGCTGAATTTGTCTTTAAGACATCGAGTTCTAAAAATGTGGTGATCAAGTTAAAACAAGTTTAACTTGTAAAAGAAAGAAAAAAAACAACCTTGTTTTGTTCTTCCATTGCCCTTTCTTGTGACTCATATTTTTGTATATTTTAAATACAAAAATGGTTCTGTACGATTTGGCCTGTGCAGTTTTTAAACGTGAAGAAACTCTGAATAACGCCTCACCTGTGTAGTTTTCGGCCTGCAGGTGCATGTCACACAACTTATGAATGTATCGGATGTACATTTCCTCCTTATTAATCTCTGACTTGTAGAAATTCTACAAAAGGATATCATATGATCATCAGGTTGCTTTTGCTTTGCTGCAAAAATACATATAGGATCGAATAGGGTAAGCCTCACCAGCAAGTTGACAGTGCAACCGATCTTCTTGTTTTCTGTCTCATCACCTTTCATGCAATCTCTGCCGACACAAGATGCAGGAAGTCAAAAATGTGTTAAAAATACATTAATTAGATGAAAAACTACAACTTAGATGGGAGTTTTACCTGTAGTCCAACAGTCTTTCCATGAGGCGCGTGACAGACGTGACGAAAGAGATGCCCGTCTCCCTCCAGGTCTCCTGCTCGATCTTCTCCAGCAGACTAGACATTAAACAGCACACATATACATCCTTTTTAAGAGCACTTCATGGGCTGAAGGTAAAAGAAGGGCTTGTAATGGGATATCCCTTTTTAGTGGCATCTGATTGGTTGAACAGGGTTAGTTTCCTCTTACCTGGGGTACGGCCCAAACAGTTGAGTTCTAATAATCCCGCAGCACAAGGCAAATCAGAGACACTCAGGTTATGACAAGAGCAGTCAAACGGTGTGTGTGTGTGTGTGTGTGTGTGTGTGTGTGTGCGCACTTACAGCAAACTGAAGAGTTCTCTGTAATTCTCGTCTCCTTTTCCTTCAGACACCAGACTGTCCAGTTTGTCAATCAGTTCTGCCTCCACCTGCACCACAAACATGAACTTAATTATGCATCGATAAGGAATAGATGACAGATTAATGGATATATTATAATTGTACATGCACACTTTACAACTTATGTATTACCAAATGTCCATTATTATCTATAATAGTACTAATTTATTATTTGTGTTTTCCCCCAAATATGATATTAGTTTTGTCATTTGCTGTCAGACAAACTGCCAAATAATATAGAGTAGATAGCAGCTAGGTCAATCTATGAGTGATATATCACATTGATATTGATATATTGTAATAATATTATATATATATATATATATATATATATATATATATATATATATATATATATATATATATATATAAATAGATAAAACATTTTTACTTAAAATTATTCTCACCTGCAGCCAAGCAAAGCAAACCATGACTCAATACACCAATCAGGCATAACATTATGACCACCTTCCTAATATTGTGTTGGTCCCCCTTTTGCTGCCAAAACAGCCCTGACCCGTTGAGGCATAGATCTGGCACCAGTATGTTAGTAGCAGATCCTTTAAGTCCTGTTAGTTGCTAGGTGTGGCCTCCCTGGATCGGACTTGTTTGTTCAGCACATCCCACAGATGCTCAATTTGATGGAGATCTGAGGAATTTGGAGGCCAAGTCGACACCTCAAACACGTTATTCTGCTCCTCAAACCGTTCCTGAACCATTTTTGCTTTGTGGCAGAGCGCATTATCTGCTGGAAGAGGCCACAGCCACCAGGGAATACAGTTTCGATGAAAGGGTGCACATGGTCTGCAACAATGCTTAGGTAGGTGGTACTTGTCAAAGTAAAATCCACATGGATGGCAGGACTCAAGGTTTCCCAGCGGAAATTGTCAAAAGCATCACCATGCCTCCGCCGGCTTGCCTTCTTCCCACTGTGCATCCTGGTGCCATGTGTTCCCCAGGTAAGTGACGCACACACACCCGGCCATCCACATGATGTAAAAGAAAATGAGATTCATCAGACCAGGCCACCTTCTTCCATTGATCTGTGGTCCAGTTCTGATGCTCACATGCCCACTGTTGGTGCTTTCAGCGGTGGACAGGGGTCAGCATGGGCACCCTGACTGGTCTGTGTATTCTGACACCTTTCTATCAGAACCAGCATTAACTTCTTGAGCAATTTAAGCTCCAGTAGCTCGTCTGTTTGATCGGACCACACGGGCCAGCCTTCACTCCCCACGTCCATCAATGAGCCTTGGCCGCCCATGATCCTGTCGCCGGTTCACCGCTGTTCCTTCCTTGGAGCACTTTTGATAGAGACTGACCACTGCAGACCGGGAACACCCCACAAGAGCTGCAGTTTGGGAGATGCTCTGACCCAGTCGTCTAGCCATCACAATCTGGCCCTTGTCAAACTCACTCAAATCCTTATGCTTGCCCATTGTCCTGCTTCTAAAGCATCAAATTGAGGACAAAATGTTGACTTGCTGCCAAATATATCCCACCCTCTAACAGGTGCCATGATGAAGAGATAATTAGTGTTATTCACTTCATCTGTCAGTGGTCATAATGTTATGCCTGATCGATATATATATATATATATATATATATATATATATATATATATATATATATATATATATATATATATATATATATATATATATATATATAGTATACATTAATATTCTACTATATACAATTTTTACAATCACATTATTTCTCAAGAATAGCCTTAATATACAATAATTTTGCATTAGCAAAACTGCATTCATTTATTATTTGTCCATCATAACAGACATCATAAAAAAATGAAATATTGATAATAAACCTTTTATTTATTTATTAATTTATTATCATTTATTTTTCCATTTACCATATTGTATTTGTTTGTTTCACTGGAAGATAACTCAGAGTAAGAGAAACAGAAAAATAGCCAAGAAAAGACAGACAAGCAGATGCAGGTATAATGGACCTGTTTGAAGTTGCCGTTCTTTCTCTGTTCCCAGTCCATCATATCGTGGAAGATGGGGATCATTATATTTCGGACTTCATTTTGAGGTACGAGCGTCACACCCAAAAACGGGCCGATCATTCCTGGTATGAAGTGTATCTTATTCTCACCTGCAGCCAAACCAAGCAAACCCACAACCATTATTATTCATAAAAAAAAATCATATTCATAATAATGGGGTGTTTCTTTAAGACTGATATAAATTTTACTTTTTTAATTTAGTATAAAATTAAATGCTGAAATGATCTATCTATCTATCTATCTATCTATCTATCTATCTATCTATCTATCTATCTATCTATCTCTCTATCTATCTATCTATCTATCTATCTATCTATCTATCTATCTATCTATCTATCTATCTATCTATCTATCTATCTATCTATCTATCTATCTATCTATCTATCTATCTATCTAATAATAAGTTGCACATAAAAGTTGATGCAGCACCCTGTGGTGGTTATGGGTGAATTTCTGCAGTGCAGTACCTTCTTCCACCTCTAGAGTTCAGTACTGCTTTTCGGAAGGAAGTGAATGTGTGTGTGCGTGTGCAGAACAATGCAGGAAAAGAGAATGAAACAGTGGAAAGAGAGAGAGAATCAAGACACTCACCCAAATTCTGCCACATGCTAAATAGCTCATAAGCCATCATGACCCTCATATCACCATACCTACAAAAACAACAAAAACAAACTCCTCTAAACCCGTGCAAGAACGGAACACCACTGAAACAAACAGCATGCATTAAACATACTAGACTTAGAAGAACAGGAGAGCCACACGCAGGGCTGAAGATTACAGACGCATGCGGCAGACTTCCGTGCAATTCTGTGTCTAAGGCTTTTTATGTTTAAGTATTTGACCAATAGCTGAAGGAATCTCATGGCTAACAAGAAAATGAGAAAGAACTAGCCAGAAAAAGAAGGAATACAA
Organism: Pseudorasbora parva; assembly: GCF_024679245.1. Taxonomy (NCBI): domain Eukaryota; kingdom Metazoa; phylum Chordata; class Actinopteri; order Cypriniformes; family Gobionidae; genus Pseudorasbora; species Pseudorasbora parva. Next base: position 32,760,482 of record NC_090185.1, on the reverse strand, counting down.
AAGAGATGTAGCATGTACTCTGGATGGATTTAATACGGATTAGTCCTCACTACAACACTCAAATTATTGTTATTTTCATATTTACATGAGGATAAATACAACTTAATCTCAACTGACAGCATTTGTGAAATGAGGTCAAATATCCTTTGTTTTTTTACAAAATGACTGAAAGCCTGTTGAGGGAAAACATTACAATATGTATACATTTAGAACAAACAACACTGATTTCTTCGTAGGATCTTTAGACCTGCATTTCATTTTGTTGTGTGAATAAGCAGGATCAAGTCTTACTTGTCAAAGACCTTCTTCCGCTTGGCTGGTGTCAGAGTCTCCAGCTGTAGACTGGGCTGGTTGATAAACAACACCGCCAGACTGAAATACGAATTCCACACCTGATGGAGAAAGAAACACATTACCGCTTAGTTATGTTACTGTGAGCTCTTTAATTTAGATCTTGACAAAGTGTTGAAGGAGCATTAAAGGGTAAGTTCACCCAAAAATGAAAATTCAGTCATTAATTACTCACCCTAATGTCGTTCGACACCCGTAAGACCTCCGTTCATCTTCGGAACTCAAATGAAGATATTTTTGTTGAAATCTGATGGTTCAGAAAGGCCTTCATTGACACCAATGTCATTTCCTCTCTCAGGACCCATAAAGGCACTAAAGACGACGTTACAAAGCCCCATCTCACTACAGTGGCTCTACAATCATTTTATGAACCGACGAGAATAGATTTTGTGCCCCAAAAAACAACTAAATAACGACTTATATAGTGATGGGTTGATTTCAAAACAATGTTTTGAACGATATGAATCAGTGTATTGATTCATGATTCGGATCGCCAATGTCACGTGATTTTAGCAGTTTGACACGCGATCTGAATAATGAATCAATATGCTGATTCATAACCGTTTGAAACTTTGTTTTGAAATCGGCCCATCACTATACAAGTCGTTATTTTTTTATTTTTTTTGCACACAAAAACTATTCTCGTCGTCTCATAAAATTATTGTAGAATCACTGTAGAGTGATGGGTTTGTAATGACCTCTTTAGTGCCTTTATGGGTCTAAGCCATCGGATTTCAACAAAAATATCTTAATTTGTGTTCCAAAGATGAACGGAGGTCTTATGGGTGTCGAACAACATTATGGTAAGTAATTAATGACTGAATTTTAATTTTTGGGTGAACTAACCCGTTTATATGGTTATACACAACTAATTTATTATTTGATGGGCGTGACTTGGCTCAAGCTCCTCCTCTCACAGAAAGGAAGCCACTCCTCCAATTTAGGGTGAAGGAAATATTTTCATTTTTGGGTGAACTAACCCTTTAATATGTATATACACAACTAATTTATTATTTGATGGGCGTGTCTTGGCTCAAGCTCCTCCCCTCACAGAAAGGAAGCCACTCCTCCGATTTAGGGTGAAGGAAACATTTTCATTTTTGCGTGAACTAACCCTTTAATATGGATATACACAACTAATTGAATATTTGATGGGCGTGTCTTGGCTCAAGCTCCTCCCCTCACAGAAAAGAAGCCACTCCTCCAATTTAGGGTGAGGGTGAAAATATTTCCCCACGTAGATTTCGCAACAGGTTCAGTTGGTCATGCTCGGATAGAAAGTGCCTTCTGTCCGAGCTGTGCTTCATACATCCACACTATTGATGATTTTTTTTTTTTTTATTACCGTTTTTGTCAGCAAAATTTCTCTTTAAAAGTTGGGTTGGCAATTTTTATTATAAATACTTTTTGTTACACTGGTTGAAACTCTCTTTATATCCTGATAAAAATAATCAATAATAGAAGTGGTCTAAATATTATAACGTCTCAGGACCAAAAAATGTTCGTCCAATCATTGCATTCGGACCATTTTTTGGTCTTACCTTCCTCCCAGTCAACATATGCATTCCTATTCTTACGCATACCTGCTCGCGCAGACATCAACGCGTTTCATGAGGCCATGCAGAGTTAGACAGACGTCAGTCACCGAGCGCCACAAACAAACAGCAGAAGCCTTTTACAGTTCCTCCTGAACCAAAACAACGGGATTATATGCTGCGTTCACGCCATGTCATAACTGTAATTACCAGATGGCAACCCGTGACTTCTACCCAGAGCTGCTCACAGCTTGAATCTGCAGCAGTCAGGTGGCACAAGTAAGAGTTTCATTCATTATTATTGTTGTATTAATGTTTTGTGCTGAGACATGAGGTAATTTAACGCCATCTCTCATCTCGTGACGCTTTGCAGACTCTGCTCTGGTTGTGTACGTTCATATGTTTTGAAGGAGGCGTGGCTTTAGAGGCGCTCTGAAGGGAGAGTGGTACCTCATTTTTTTCAAAGCTAGCTTGCTAACTTGCCAGCCGCTCTGAAACTGCCTACACTGCCTTTAATGCTATCATTTGATATCTCAATATTCTTTAGAATTGATTTATTACTTGCATATATATATTATACATATTAATCAGTATATGGTATGTTTTGGGCACTTTGATGCTAATTTTAGCATGGCTTTACTGATCTACCTGCAAATATTATGATTTATTTAAAGGGTTAGTTCACCCAAAAATGAAATTTATGTCATTAATGACTCACCCTAATGTCGTTCCACACCCGTAAGACATTTAAGATATTTTAGATTTAGTCTGAGGGCTTTCTGTCCTTTGAATGTAAGTGTATGCACACTTTGCTGTCCACGTCCAGAAAGGGAATAAAAACATCATCAAAGTTGTCCATATGTGGCATCAGTTGGTTAGTTAAGACTCTTTTGAAGCATCGGAAATACATTTTGGTCCAAAAATAACAAAAAATATTACTTTATTCAGCATTGTCTTCTCTTCCGTGTTTGTTTTCAATCCTCAAATAAAGATTCAAACGGTCATGAATCAGTGACTCGATTAATGATCCGAATCATTGATTGATTCACTGATTCATAACCGTTTGATTCTTTATTTGAGGTTTGAAAACAAACATAGAAGAGAAGAAAATGCTGAAAAAAATATTGTTGGACCAAAATGTATTTTTGATGCTTCAAGAGATTCTAACTAACCCACTGATGTCACATATGGATTACTTTGATGATGTATTTATTCCCTTTCTGGACATGGACAGTATAGTGTGCATAGACTGCATATGCTCTGGGACTAAAATATAAAATATCTTAAACTGTGTGTGAAGATGAACAGAGGTCTTACGGGTGTGGAACGACATTAGGGTGAGTCATTAATGACATCAATTTCATTTTTGGGTGAACTGAACCTTTAACCACTTCAGTTTAGATTCCAGATTTAAGATGTGTGCTTTATTTCTAGGGAATATCCAGTGAAAGCCCACACTGACAGAGAGTGCCCATGTTTTTCTCTGAAAGATAACCTTCATTAATAATTCAGGACATTTGAACTTTTCCAGTCTCCCTGGTTAGTGGCACCATCTGTCTTGATCAGGGAGGAGAGCTTCATTAGAGTGGATTAGAGAGAGCCGAGAGTGTCTAACAGCAGGACACCGTAAAGGCCCGTATCAAGCACGTTTGTGCACATGTGAATGTGTTCGTTTTTGAAAATGTTTTATGTTTAAAAAAATGATGCATGTTCAGTGCCAATGAGTCTGTGGTGCAATGTATGTAGTTGATGTTCATCACGATCACACACCTTAAAATCAAAGTCGGCATCCGTAAAGCTTTTGTGGAGAGCAGGCGACAGGTACTGAGTAGTGCTCACAATGATACTGCAGGAAAGAGAAAGGGTTAATCAGAAATAATTTTTTACTGACACAAACTGTTGAATAGTAGTGTATATATATCTGTTATAAAAACTTGAAAAGTTCACTTATGCTCTGTAAAATTAAAAGCCACATAGTTCGATTTGTTGTATTAAGGGCTTGACATTAACTTTAAGTTTTCCACTCACACATTTTCACTGGCCACAGTTTTGACTTTAATATCATCAGGGAAGACAACCATACAGATATTTTTAATTTCATCTCATAATTTGGCAGCAGATATATTAGCTCTTTCCCCATCAGCAACAAAAGTTTCATGGGCGCCAGAACATTTTGTTTTATGAATATCTGAATATGCAATATATCAAAATAAAAAACAAAGCCTCTGATTTTAAGCAAAACCCCCGTTTTATACTAGTTTCATGCATGCTTTTTTTGTATCAACACTTGGATATGGCTACGTTTAATAAAAAAATAAATTAAAAAAAGCAACATTATGATCAAGAGCTGAATCTCTCTCAACAACAACAACGGAGGGAGGAGGAAAAGAGAGAGACTCTCTCTCAACAACAACAACGGAGGGAGGAGGAGAGATCAGAGAGAGATCATCCAGGGTCGACAGTTCATTCGGTAATATTAGACAGTTTTGAGTTATATGCTTTTATTTGTTAGTGATCGCTTAAAGGTCCTGTTCTTCGTGATTCCATCTTTCAAACTTTAGTTAGTGTGTAATGTTGCTGTTAGAGCATAAATAATACCTGTAAAATTATAAAGCTCAAAGTTCAATGCCAAGCGAAATATTTTATTTAACAGAAGTTCCCTTTCAAAGCCTACAGCGAACGGCCGGTTTGGACTACACCCCTGCACTTCCTTCAGGAATGACGTCACTAGAACCGTTTGTTGACTAACCCTCCGCCCACAAGAACACGCAAAATAGGGGGCGTGGTCTTGTTGCTCTCCCACGTGGAGAACAGCGTGCATTCAGCGCTTGCATCTCCCGGTCATGGTAAGAGGCGAGACCTTTCCGAGCAAAGTGCGCTAAGCTGCTGTCCAATCACAACACGGGAAGCGCTGGCCCAATCAGAACTCGTTACGTGTTTCTGAAGGAGGGACTTCATAGAACAAGGAAATCATCAGGCCGTTTTTAGGACAGAGGAAACAGCGCTGTACAGATAAGTCAATTTTACACGCGAAACATGAACTCATGTTATATTGCACACTGTAAACATAATCAAAGCTTTGAAAACACGCGAAGAACGGGACCTTTAATTTTACACATGCATCTGCTTACATATGCTATTGTTTGTTTCTGCTACTTCTTCGTCTGTGTTTTGATCCAGGGATGCTCTTTCAGAAAATGCGTAATGACCATAGACTGTAAAAAAATATGGACGTAGTGTCCGTGACGTCACCCATAGGATTCCGATAAGCCGTTCTGAAGCTTAAAGTATGGACAAGCTGGGCGTTGCCATCTTGTGAGCGAGTCATCGCGTGTCACTCCCGGATAACAGAAAATGGGCAAAAAGGCGGGATGTGCGCGGAGCTGAGGTGACGCAGTAACTATAGATGGCGGATAAATGGCTATCCACTTGTAATCACGCCCTTAATTATGCAGAACCTTAAGGCTTTTTTATAACGTAAACGAATGAGTTTAAAAAAAATTCACCCCCCTCAGAGTTGTCATGAAGATCAAAATTAGCCTTATAAGCCAAAACCACAATTTGTACCAGGCTGTAAACATGTTTTTTTCTGCTTTAAAGTTGAGAATTTTAACATGGGGCTCAATGAGATTCTGCTCCCTTCTGGAGCCTGCCTCTAGTGGCCAGTTGAGGAATTGCAGTTTACATTACTTCCGTATTGGCTTCAAGAGAGATCGCGGGAGGTTGCCGCTTGGTAATGACACAGTATAAGACCCTATAACAGTGAAGACACGGAAAGCTAGAAATTTCTGTAAATGGCATGGAAAGAGTTAATGTGAGCACATAATCTGCGGGAATGACTCAAATTGTGCGCAAAATGCACAATCCACCGCCAAAATTCAAGCCTTGTAACACCAATAATATTCATCCGCGGCAAATGAAACGAGTGAGTGAGGGGAGACGGGTTTGTGTGTGACTTTCGGAGAGATGAGAGAATGAGAAAGCACAGCTGCTATTGTGAATCTATTTTGCAGAAAATTAGAAGCGTTTCAGATATTTCATTATCAAAACGTATTAAGAAATCAATATTTTTGACAAAAATGTATAGGCCTATATGATATAAAATTTTCCAACTTATTATATTGCCAGAGAAATAAATTCCATTATAACATTTATATGGTATATAAAAAAATATGTTTAACAATATGTAAATCAGTTAAAAGCGGAAATGAATGGGAAAAAGGTTGGATTCTCACTTGCTGGTCAGCAGTCGCATGACGTTCCAGTCACGCGGGAATATACTGAGCTTCATCAGGTTTCTGAACACACAGAAAATCTTCAGCAAGAACTCCTGCAAGAGATGGGATTGTTTTGGGTCAAATATGGACAAACCCAACCGTTGGGTAAAACAAATCTATTAAAAAATGTACACCAATGGTTGGGTTTGTCCATATGTGACCCAAACATGGCTTGAAACAACCCAGCATTTTTAGAGTGTAACATTTAAAAACTTCAACTATAAGTGACATTATAAAGGATTCAGAAGAAATTCACCTTTAGCTCCTCTTTGCTCTGGAAGTTATCCATCAGGTGTTGAAAGTGAATGTCCGACATTTGACGCAGGAGGGACAACAAGCAGGACACATACTCGCCCTGCCAATCAGAAAGCAGGCAAGTCCTTGTGAGCCAATCAATCTCTTAACTTGGCAATCAAACAGACAATCAAACACATCCAAAGGGAGCGGGGGAGCAGAATGAATGAGAGACATGAAGACACTGTGGGATGAATTCACTAAACAGTTGCGGCACTTAGTCTCAGCCTCAGACAGCACGCCACAGAACGCCTACAGCCTCTTCACTGAATTTTTTAAGTATTTTACAGACAAAAAATTGAAAACTCTTGCTGAAATCACCAGTTCTAACCTGACTGGCTGGCTTCACACAACTTTTTAATCAGTTGATATAAATTACTTGTTGGTCAGGCACTCTCTTTCTGCCCAAGTGGGCAGTTCTTGGCCAGAATAAGCTCCAATGTTGACTAGACTTTTTGTTAGTCAAAAGTCTGGCAATGTGAGACTAGTGTGTGGTATTTGCGCACAAATGTCTTTGTCTTATTCACTAACCACCCACAATCCAATGACAGCAGGCAGAATATACTGTATGTATTTATATTAGGTCACTGTCATTCTACCCTGAGCAGCCATGCAAGCCAATGACGCTCTTTGTAAAATTTGACAGTCTCAAAAATACGAACACAAACCTACCCGATGCAATTGACACTGCAATAGTATCGACCACACAATGTCGATTTTTTTGGTGATCATGGCAGAAGTGCATTAAACAATGATCAATCAGACAATGGGGCCTATCATACAACCGACGCAATGCAACGCCAGACGCGACACAAGGGGGTTTTGCTAGTTTCAGCAGTTATAATTTTCATGTCCAGCGGCACGTTTTTTAATAGCAAATGCACTCACGGCCATATTTTGGCCCATGGGTGTGTTCAGGCGCATTGTTGGCGCACTGCTATATTGAGGAACTGAAAACGACTGTGCCATTGACCAACAACAACCTGGTCTAAAGTCAATAGAGCAGTATTTTTTTGTTGTTGTTATTTTTTATAATAGTAATATGCAACTATAGCCGGTGCACAATGCACATACACTCTGCCTATTACACACAGGGATGCACAGCAACAGATTCCTTTCTGGAGAAGCGTTGAGTCTTTTTGCTCGCAATTTCCTCCATGTAAACAGTGAATCCGCCATAGTGCGAGCACAACTGGCTTTTAAAGGGAATGGGAGATGAGACTTGGTTTTATTGCACGTTACACCCAAAACACACCCATGACTCATTAAGAGACAAGCCACAACACTTTTGGTTCATATGCCCCCTATTTTTTTCCATCGTTAAACTAGCAAAAGTGAATTTGGACACGCCCTAAGTGCACTTGCACCATTCTCTCGTTGATCGTTGTTTGCAAATATGTGATGCTATCAACGGGCGCAGTTTATTCTTAGTGTCCTGATTAGACCATGCTTTCTTTGAACTATATATAGACAGAGATATGATATTATATTCAGCTGGGCTCTATTTATAAGCAATAAATTATGAATACATTAACAATTAAACATTAAAAGCAATGAATTGTAAATCAAAGGATGCAAACCCATTCATCAGAGTATAGATCAGAGCATGTTTGTGTTCTAGCAGTTTACTGTTGATCTTAGTTTTCCCGGCAGGTGTTACAACAGACTAAACACAAGAGACGCAAGACAAACATGCAAGGATGAGTCTCATGAATCCTGTCAATAAATGTCAGGGTCATACTTCATACCGAAATCAAAAGAAATAATGTAATTTTTCATGTGTATTTTAAAGAAAGAAAGTGTCCCAAACTACAAAATGCAAAACATGTGCTTCATTATCTCTATGCAACATCTTTTTTTATTTATTTATTTTGTTATAGTAATATGACCTGGACATTTTTGTGCAGTTTTCATGAAACTCAACTGCATGAAGACATGTGAGTCAGTGAGTGAGTGTGTGAGTGTGAGACATAATAAACGCATAGCCATACATGTGAAAGAGGGGAGAGAAAGAAAGAGAGCATATAACGAGTGACTGATTTTAGTTAAATGTAAAATATTAAAATAGATAAAAATTCTGAAACGTGATTAATCACATAATTATCGTAAAATTAAGCATACATCATTTATCTTGTTTAATGCGTTGATTTTGTCATCATGTGCTATATCTAGCAATCAGATTGAAGGATGATTCTCACAAAACAAAATAATAATAATAATAATAATAATAATAATAATAATAATAATAATAATAATAATATTAAATTTTATTTATAATGCACTTTATATTAAACAAAATCTCAAAGTGCTACAGAATTTAAAAAAAACAATCAACAACAATAAATAAATATAGCTGCAAGCAGCCATTATCGGGGCCAAGCGCAAAGAAGAAGACAAGACATGCCAGCATGGCTGGAAGTCTCAAGCCAACTGCAACAATGAGCCATTAAGGACCTATTAAGTTGATTTTAGGCAAAATAGCAGTCAAATTTTAAATACAGTCAATAATAATGGTTTAATGGTTTATCACTTTCGACCAATAGGTGTCACTGTTACGAAACTGATGTGGTTTAGTCAGATTGAGATGACAATGACACATGCAAAGTTTGGTGTCAATATGTCAAAGCATTGCAGAGATACAGCCTCAAGAGTAATTTTTGCATCATGGCTCAACTCTGTTGCAGTGGTATATGAAAACTGTTTTGTCTATCAATCCGAAATCCATAAGTATTTGTCAGCATGGTCTGAAGACGATACGGATCAATTTTGGTGAAAATCGGACAAACGGTCTAGGATGAGTTTGAAAAAGTAGATTTTTAACAAATAACAAGATGGAGCACAGATATGTTTGCAAAATATGGCAAAATTGGTATCTATCTTCTCGGCATGAGCCAATGAATGTATTATGACCAGTCTCATTACAATAGGCTAATTTAATCAAAAGTTATTAGCATTTTTGTACATTTTATTACAACTTTTGAGCACAAGGTGGCGCTGCCCCGAAACTTTTTGAATATCTTCGGGACATAGAGCGGAAGACACATACCGAGTTTTGTAATGATACACTAGTGCATTCTTAAATTATAGCATTAGCATTTTAAACCGTAATACTGCATTGAAGTCAATGGGAATTTCATGTTTTGTTTTATTATAGCGCCACCAAGAGGCACAATCCCACCAATTTTTTTATGTGTCCTCGTAGTGAGCCCATACATATGTGTGTCAAGTTTGGTGAAAATATTTCATTTTGTTTTGGAGTTATAGACATTTATATGAAAAAACACGTAAAAAATGACTGACACCTGACTTTGATTGGATTTTACTACCCCTTACTATCAATATTTTGAGATTTGGGCATTAGCGTATAGCTATCGACCTATGTTTCCGAACTTCTGAGGCTGGTTTCGTCTCGATCGGACTAGCGGTTTCGAAGATATCAGCAAATGTTTTTTAAGCACTAAATTACAACTCTGCGCAAACCATATGCCGAAACCTGGCAAGTCTGGTATCGTTGGAGTCGGCAAGGATTCAGGAGACCAAAAAACACACTCCCATCAAAATATGTCAACCACACCCAAAGTTATAAGCGTTTGAAAAAAAAAATTCTCCACTAGGTGGCGCTGTTTCGAAACTTCTCAGGCTACTTCAGGGCATCGTGGTGATGACCCATACCAAGTTTCATAACAATCCGTTCATGCGTTCATAAAATACAGCATTTTTGCACATAATTCAAAATGGCCGACATCCAAAATGGCCGACATGGTAAAATTGGATATCAGTCGACTCGGCATGACGCCCTGAATCTAATGAGACCAATTTTATGATTTGTGGATAAACGGTTCAGAAGTTATAAGCCAAAATAGGCATTTTTCGTATCTCCGGACAGGTAGGTGGCGCTGCGCCGAAACGCTGCATGTTGCTTCAAGTCATGCTTGTGATGACATGTACCAAGGTTGGTTTGAATACGATAAAGCGTTGCGGAGATATAGCCTTTAGTGTGTTTTTGCAACCTCCACGTAAAATTTGTTTGTGCGTTTATTGAAAACGATTGGACGAATCAACTTGAATTCCATAACTTTTTGTCAACATGCTCTGAAGATGATCTGTTTCAATTTTCGTGAAAATCAGAGCAACGGCCTAGGAGGAGTTCGAAAAAGTAGGTTTTTCAGAAAATTCAAAATGGCGGGAAAATTTGCATACCGGAAAATGACATCATAGGGTGAAATCGAATCGGCTTGAGCCAAGGAATCCGATGAAAAAAGAATTTTGTTTCTAGCCCTTAGGGGTCAAAAGTTATAAGCATAAATATGAGTGAAACTTTGGACAGGTGGTGGCGCTAGAGGGATTGAGTTAGAGGCACCAAATTTGCTATAGTGACAGCTCAGACTGGCCTCTATGAGTGTGCCAAATTTCACAACTTTTTACCATACGGTTCTATGGGCTGCCAGAGACTCCTATGGCGGAAGAAAAAGAAAAAGAAGAAGAAGAAGAAGAAGAAGAAGAAGCAGAATAATAATAATAGGAACACTAACAATTTCAATAGGTGCCTCCGCACCTTCGGTGCTTGGCCCCTAATAAGTAAATTAATAAAATAAAATAAATAAAACTGAAAAATAAAATAAAATAAAATAAAGAAGTAACAAGTCAATTAAAAGCTACAAAATGTAGGTGTCTTTCCAAAAAAGGACACTTGATAGGCTCCAAAAGGACACCAAATAACCCATACAAGTCTATTTCATTCATAAATTTATGTATACCAAAGCACACATGAAAAAAAAAACACTGCTCTAGGGGGTTAATAAAGGCCTTTTGAGGTGAATCGAGGGGCATGTGTAAAAAAAACAAACATCTTTAACACTGTATAAAGTAAAATTTCTAGCTTTCACCAGACCGCCTTCCATATTCAATATATGGAAAAAGCTAGCCTAGAAATCTAGACGCACCCTAGCGGCAGCAAATCTAATCTGCCCGCGAGTGTCGTCTAGCAACTCTCAATATCCTTCTGAGCTGTATTCGCCTAACTCTTGCCAGGCCAATCACATCGTGTATAGAGTCGGTGGGCGGGGCCATAATGACGACGGCTGAGTTGCGTTTGCGTGCTTCAAGTAAACACAGAAACTGGCGAACGGCGGTCTTTCGAATCAGCTTTGACCGCGACTCTGGAAGACTTGGAGTTAAGCTTTTCTCTGAGAAAAGAACAAAGAACGGCACTGAAGTCATTCTTAAAAAGGGAAGATGTGTTCGGAGTTTTGCTGACCGGATACGGCGAATGTTTAATCTATTAACTAGCTCTGTTTCACCTTCGTTGCTCTGGTTGGTGGTAGCGCTATCCTATCGAGTGCAGAGGGAGTTTGAAAGACAACCGTTTATCCCGCCCCTCGGATTGAGCTGTCAATGGTGAGTTTCCAGACCAAACATCTTGATGTGGGTCTGGCTTGTCAGGCTAGGAAAAAGCGCCACTGGCACAACTTATGACGTTCCACTTGGATAATGTGAAGACAGCCATTTTGCGCCAGGATGCCCAACACACACACCAGCTGATTGGTGGAGAGGAGACATAGTGATGAAGCCAATCAGAATATGGGGATTATTAGGAGGCCGTGATGGACAGGGGCCAGTGGGCAAATTTGGCCAGTATGCCGGGGTTACACCCCTACTCTTTTTCCAAAGGACATCCTGGGATTTTTAAGGACCACAGAGAGTCAGGACCTCGGTTTAACGTCTCATCCGAAGGATGGCTTGAGGGTGAGTAAATTATAGGATAACTTTTAGGTGAACTATACCTTTAACCAACCGGCTTGACCTGACAGCATATACCTACAATAGTATGGATCCATTCAGAATTACTAAACATAGCAACATACACACGACAGATAAAAGAGAGTGCAAGAGTTTGCATAGTTTGTTTGCCCATCAATAATAATGGACTTAATGTGTACTTAGGCTACTTTACAACATAATGGCAATCATCTTTAACTTGATTATAATTTGCACCAAAACTTTACTAGCAAGAAGCTTTATAATCTGGCCAGCAGTGGGACGTTTTGCCATTCCGTTCAGTCTGTTTTTCACACTCTTTCTGAAATAATCTCAGAATATGACAGAGCTTGTGTTTTAAATTTAAACACACACTGGAATGAATAATTCACTGAAAACTGTCCGTGAGTCACTGTTCTCTCTACTATCTCTGATGTAATAAGCTTGGTTTGATAAACTCCCGACTCCCAAGATTATCTAAATGTGTGTAAATTATGTTAATGATGCAATTTCAAGTGCTTAATTTGCGTTATTGCATTAAATTATTTATGTATTACATTTTGAATTACTCACACATGTTAACGTTGACAGCCCTAATAAAGATCTGTTAAATAAACATTTATTTGGGATGAATTTTCACAATTTGAGTGTTGCACTCTATAGGCAGAAAAGGGGAGTTTCAGAAAGATACTAGGAAAGAAACAGAAGATGAAATAAAGATCTCAGTAAGGATGCTGCCAAGCAGGTGGAGGAGAATATAGATGGGGGATGGAGGGAAGGAAGGAAGTAGAATATCAGATTTGTTAGTTACTAACAGTGATCTCAGCCGTGCACTGTGGACAGCGCTGTCCTCTTACCGCCTCCTGAGACTGAGATTTACTCATGATGGCCAACAGCGTCTGCAACAACACATCCAACAAACTCTCCACCATCATCTCTACCTCCTCCTGCACAGAGCTCTCCTGCAGACAGGAAAAGAGAAACATTGTCAACTTGACCAAAGTCGCCAAAGGGATGTTCAAAGTTTTGATGACTGAAGTGTGTGTACCAATGAGCTGCTCTTAATAATGGAGAAAATGCTGCTCAGGATTCCTGAGCAGATCAGAAGCTCCTTCTGTTGCCGAAGATGCAGATGAATGTGATGGAGAACAACAGGAAGGAGAATTCTTCTTGATTCTGTGTAAAGAGACGGAGGGAGGTTAATAAAGCAATACACCTGTTGAGGATTTCAGACATCACTGTAATAAAACATGCACAAATTTAACTTTTAGTGGTACAACAGCTTGGGGCAGTACCCTTAAAGGGACCATTTTGCACCTTATATAACCCTAAAAGGTGCATAGTCCCTTGCAATACTGTACAACTATGAACCTTTTAGGTGTAAACAAGTTGCTTTAATTGTACTGCCCCAGGTAAAATGTAGGTAAAAAGAAATACCTGGGAAGGAGAAAAGCCTGCTATCCACCGTTCGAGCAATGGACTGAAGCTTGACCACATCCATGGACTGACCAATGTGGACCGTACTAGGCATGCTACCCAGAGTTCCCCTTACAAACTCTGCCACTTCCTGTACTGTGAACATCTGAAGGAGTTCATCAAAAATAGCAGGGAAAGAGTTGAGCAGAGCAGCCTATAGAGATGGGAAGGGACAAGAGAAAGCAAAAAAAAAAGGTTGACATTTGCATTTTTGGTCTGTGTTCTCTTTTAGATAACACAAGATGTGAAGGGACTATTGGCCAAAGAAGGGATGGACATCACCTACACAGCAAGAGATTAAGTAGCAGTGAAGCTTTGTCAAGACCTCATGTTACTTGGTAATAACGAGATGCAGTAAAGTCAAATTTTTAAGAGGAAGATGCCAAACCATATATGGTGCTATATCAGAAGCCTCCAAACCTCCTGGAGGCCCACTGTCCTGCAGAGTTTAGCTCCATCTCTAACCTGTGTGGGTTTTCAAGGTCGCCTGAAAATTACAGCCATGTGTGTTTTATATTTTGAGGTAAATTTTGTAGTACAGTTTGTCTTCAGGAGCAGGGTTGAAGACTCTATATAGTCACGGGCACAGCCAAAAACATTTCAACTAGTTTGGCATTGTGGTTCATAATGGAAACCTTAGCTACTTCTTTATTCAAAGCTACCATTTTATAAGCATCCCATCTCTTGCTTCTGAGGGCCCTTCCCTGCTTTGCTCAACATCCCTATGGTACGGTCCATTGTAGGCAAGGTGATATCTGGTCCCATGTTCAATGCCACTGAAGAAGAAAGGTGAATAATGGGGGTGTTTGGAAAGACAAAACTTTGTGCAGAAGAAGACTTGGTGTCAAACACAGCAATCAAAACCAAGAAACACACCAACAAACCCAGCGGAAGATGCATTGGGAAGCAATTGTTGGTGTTGTTGTCAGTGTGTTTGGGTTGTTGGTTCATGTTTGGGTCTGGTGTTCTGAAAAGGTACTGAATGGTTGCACGTGACAGTAGATGTTTTAGGCATTAGGTTGGGTTGTGAGGGAGTCTCCGTTTCATTACTGTGGGGCAATTCAACAAGCTGCATCTACTTACAGACAGCGGAGAGGGCCGTGGGGCATTACAGCTCAATGGCTGCAAGCAGTTGCCCTGGGTGGCAGTAGCTTGTCCTGTAGTTGGCTGGGGACCCTAGGAGGTACAGTGAGGTTGGGCAGGATTTGGTCAGGATACAGGGCAGGGATGGGAAAAGTCCACAAAGGTACAATATGGGACAATTCAGGAAAAAAAAATAAGTCAACAAAAAACAAACCAAAAAAACGAAATCTTCATCAAAGCATTTGTGCAAGATTTGTTGGTAGGATGGGATTGTAAAGTGTCCAGACACTGATAATCAAAGTACAGCCCCATTTTTATTCTTCTGTACTTGGTTTTCTTGGTGATGCAAAGCTGGAGGCATGAACAATAACATTTGGTGGTAACATGTATCTTTATACATGTAAAAATGTGAACATTAATAGAGAAAGATATTTCACATTTTGCTGTACAAACACTCGCAGTAACTAAACAAAAGAAACTTATAACCATCAGTCTAAAAAGCCCAACCCTATGCATTAAACTATCCAACATTGTTTGTCCTAAGGAACTCAATAATACCTCGTCATAAGCCTTACTTCGGGCAACTATTACTTGGTAAACAATACAAAATATCTAGGTATCAGAATTGGGGATTTCACACCGGAGGAACCTTTTCACAGTTCCTAGAACTAATGTCGGAAGTACCAGTTTTTTCGCACTGCAGGAACTGGGAATGATTTTAGTTCTAGTAACACCTTTTGGGGGAACTACTATAGCTGCTACTTCAGAGTAGGGTCTAACCCAGCACAATAGGAACCACCAGTGACTTAAGTGTACGCTGATTGGCCGGATGCATGAAAAACCCCACCACCCCCATGCAACCAGGAAAATGGCCTTAGGGGAACATTACGTGCTCGGGGAAGCACCCTGGTGGATGGCTCCTATTAATAAGTTTATATAATTACCCAGTGTAAAGGGGTAAAGCTCCTATATCATAACTTGGAGGAGGGCTAGTTTCACTTAGGCCAGTGATAGTAGTTTCTCACAAACTCATTTGATGGCATCAATTTTGTTGTCTCTCGATCTTCATCTAAAGTCCTTTTTGATTTGTATTCTTCAAATCCGATACTTCAAAGCATCAACTTCGATGAGAAAGCAATCTGAAGCGAGCAGATAGCTTCTCGAACATACTCCTGCAGCCTTCAAGAAAAACCTTGTTTTGTCTTATAACAACTCACTCTCCATGAGATATGATTTCCCAGGATTTCCATGAGATGGGACTGTCTAAACAGCTTAGACGTACAACTTCTTTAGGGCAGGGATAGATGCATCTTTCTGAGAGAAGACTAAACAAACCTGGGCCTCAAGAAGCTGCTTCTTGTGTCAATAACTGTGGCTTTGGATATCAGCATCTCGTTACAAGTAAACCTTTCCTTTTCAAACACATCAGAACACCTTGTTCTTGTTTTTATATTGCTTAATTCTTTAATCAAACAGAAGTGAGATATAATTTAATAGAAGAGCACAAAAACACAAAACATTAACCTGTTACATCCCACTTCTTTTTGACACAGTTCTACTTATACACCAGATCTCATGAAATGCTAAATGGTTCTTTTGTTTATATCTGACCTGGGTGAAAATGAGTGTCTCAGAGCTGCGGCTGTCCAGACTGAGGACGAAACGGATGGATTGGAAAAGCTCCTGGATGCTGGCCCTAAATTGGTCCTCCTCCATCCCACAGGTGGCCCGGGAGTAGAGGATCCGTGACTGGACGATGAATTTAAACAGATACTCTAGAGCCTGAAGGAAGATTTACAGTTAACATGTGTACCCTCAATGTATCTACAAGTCTCTGAGCTCCATGTTTATGCTATAAAATGCCTTTAAAGCATTCCAATTACAATACATATGGACAATTCTTTAGCTTTTACCTAGAAGAAAAATTAAGAAATTAAAATAAAGGGATTGTTCACCCAAAAATGAAAATTCTGTCATTAATGACTCACCCTCATGCCGTTCCAATCCCGTATGACTTTTGTTCATTTTTGGAACACAACTGAAGATCTTTTTAATGAAATCTGAGATATATCTGTCCCTCCGTTGACAACTACCACTTTTAAAAACTTCATAAAGAGATTGTAAAACAAATCCATATGAATTGATTGGTTTAGTCAAAAATTTCTGAACATCAATGCACACATCAATGTACACATCAGCTGTGGTAAACAGAAGCTGAAGTCTGTTTGCTAGAGGTGCAAGAACCAATGAGGTTCATTCTGTTGTTACGCAGCACGTTTGAGCTTCAGCAAAAACCAATGAGGTTCATTCTGTTGTTACGCAGCACGTTTGAGCTTCTGCAGGAACCAATGAGGTTCATTCTGTTGTTACGCAGCACGTTTGAGCTTCAGCAAGAACCAATGAGGTTCATTCTGTTGTTACGCAGCACGTTTGAGCTTCTGCAGGAACCAATGAGGTTCATTCTGTTGTTACGCAGCACATTTGAGCTTCAGCAAGAACCGATGAGGTTCATTCTGTTGTTACGCAGCACGTTTGAGCTTCAGCAAGAACCGATGAGGTTCATTCTGTTGTTACGCAGCACGTTTGAGCTTCAGCAAGAACCGATGAGGTTCATTCTGTTGTTACGCAGCACGTTTGAACTTCTGCAAGAACCAATGAGGTTCATTCTGTTGTTACGCAGCACGTTTGAGCTTCAGCAAGAACCGATGAGGTTCATTCTGTTGTTACGCAGCACGTTTGAACTTCTACAGGAACCAATGAGGTTCATTCTGTTGTTACGCAGCACGTTTGAGCTTCAGCAAGAACCAATGAGATTCATTCTGTTGTTACGCAGCACGTTTGAGCTTCAGCAAGAACCAATGAGGTTCATTCTGTTGTTACGCAGCACGTTTGAGCTTCTGCAGGAACCAATGAGGTTCATTCTGTTGTTACGCAGCACGTTTGAGCTTCAGCAAGAACCAATGAGGTTCATTCTGTTGTTACGCAGCACGTTTGAGCTTCTGCAGGAACCAATGAGGTTCATTCTGTTGTTACGCAGCACGTTTGAGCTTCTGCAAGAACCAATGAGGTTCATTCTGTTGTTACGCAGCACGGTTGAGCTTCAGCAAGAACCAATGAGGTTCATTCTGTTGTTACGCAGCACGTTTGAGCTTCAGCAGGAACCAATGAGGTTCATTCTGTTGTTACGCAGCACGTTTGAGCTTCTGCAAGAACCAATGAGGTTCATTCTGTTGTTACGCAGCACGGTTGAGCTTCAGCAAGAACCAATGAGGTTCATTCTGTTGTTACGCAGCACGTTTGAGCTTCTGCAGGAACCAATGAGGTTCATTCTGTTGTTACGCAGCACGTTTGAGCTTCAGCAAGAACCAATGAGGTTCATTCTGTTGTTACGCAGCACGTTTGAACTTCTGCAAGAACCAATGAGGTTCATTCTGTTGTTACGCAGCACGTTTGAGCTTCAGCAAGAACCGATGAGGTTCATTCTGTTGTTACGCAGCACGTTTGAGCTTCTGCAAGAACCAATGAGGTTCATTCTGTTGTTACGCAGCACGTTTGAGCTTCTGCAGGAACCAATGAGGTTCATTCTGTTGTTACGCAGCACGTTTGAGCTTCAGCAAGAACCAATGAGGTTCATTCTGTTGTTACGCAGCACGTTTGAGCTTCTGCAGGAACCAATGAGGTTCATTCTGTTGTTACGCAGCACGTTTGAGCTTCAGCAAGAACCAATGAGGTTCATTCTGTTGTTACGCAGCACGTTTGAGCTTCTGCAGGAACCAATGAGGTTCATTCTGTTGTTACGCAGCACGTTTGAGCTTCTGCAAGAACCAATGAGGTTCATTCTGTTGTTACGCAGCACGTTTGAGCTTCTGCAAGAACCAATGAGGTTCATTCTGTTGTTACGCAGCACGTTTGAGCTTCAGCAAGAACCAATGAGGTTCATTCTGTTGTTACGCAGCACGTTTGAGCTTCAGCAGGAACCAATGAGGTTCATTCTGTTGTTACACAGCACGTTTGAGCTTCAGCAAGAACCAATGAGGTTCATTCTGTTGTTACGCAGCACGTTTGAGCTTCAGCAGGAACCAATGAGGTTCATTCTGTTGTTACGCAGCACGTTTGAGCTTCTGCAAGAACCAATGAGGTTCATTCTGTTGTTACGCAGCACGGTTGAGCTTCAGCAAGAACCAATGAGGTTCATTCTGTTGTTACGCAGCACGTTTGAGCTTCAGCAGGAACCAATGAGGTTCATTCTGTTGTTACGCAGCACGTTTGAGCTTCAGCAAGAACCAAATCTGGTTCATTCTGTTGTTTTGCAGCACGTTTTAGCTTCTGCAAGAACCAATGAGGTTAATTCTGGTGTTACGCAGCACGTTTGAGCTTCTGCAAGAACCAATGAGGTTCATTCTCATGTGTTGCGCAGCAGCTTCTGCGAGAGGTTTGTTCTCGCTTAGCATAAATAGCTTCTATTTATGTTCACTGGTCAGTGTTTTTGTGACAAAAAAGATCTTCGTTTGTGTTATAAGGATGAATGAAAGTCCTACAGGTTTGGAACGACATCATGTGGAGTAATGTCTTATATTTGATTTATTCTAGTTGCTGTTTGAGCTAAATCACTGTTTATTTGATTTTACGTGGATTTTTTTTCTCTTGGCTTCTGTTCGTTTGGTTATATACTTGGAGGTCTTACCCTCATGGCTTCCTGGATGTGATCTTGCCGTACGACTTCTGCTGACCGGTCCATATACCACTTCAGACATCGAATCAACTCTCTGCAATTGAAATTGAAAACCTAGTTACACTATGTTTGTTCAGAAAATATGAAAAACCATGTGTACTTATCCATTACTAAGATATGTTTGCTTAAACCATATCTAAACATAAATATCCAGCTCACTTGTAAGCCAGTGCTCCAGCAAAATGCTTCTGGATGTAGGTGTCCATCACAGGCCGGAAGTGATAAAACTTACTGTCCCGGAGCAGATTGATGATGAAAACCTGGACAGAGATGGAAAGTAGAGGTCAGAGGTTACAGATCAGGTCCATCTATACACATCAGTGTTATTTTAGTATAGTTTTATCCAAATGCAATGTAATTTAAACACTGGTTGTCACACTGAACAATGCAGCTGAATTTGAATGTGAATTTGGTTTAAAATTGCCTAGAAATCCTGAATTAGAGAAGCATGAGAGCATATTGAAAAATGAATATACATGCAAAAAGAATGAGGCCTGGATTGGTTCTCTCTTTTCCACAAAGAAACATGACAGATGTATTCAGGCCAAGAGAGGCTGGATCTTCTCAACTCTTTTTACAGGAGTACGAGAAGCTAAAGGGTCTCTGGAGACCAAGATCAAACAGCTGTGAACGCTTAATAATGCCTGGATCCATGCCAGCTGAAATCTTCCATATTTCAAAACATTCACACACACACACACACAGCATGGACACTTCTGAAAGAGATGAATCGTGTGTATTTTAGGGTGTGCGCATACACAAACACACGCTTGTACAGTAAATGTGGGTCTGAGTGATTGTGATGAATGCAAATCGGACATGTTATTATAGCAGTGCATTATTAACATTATGGTGCACCCAAAAAAAAATCATTTATTGAAGTTTTCTAACCAGTGACTGAAACACAAGAGGTCCGTATTTGTCCGTGTTGTCATCCAGAATGGAGAACAGCGTGTCGAGGATGTCTTGAAGAAACTGGAATAGAAAAACATAAAAAGTGGGTGTAAATTACATTAAGCAGACATTAAAATTTCTCCATATTAATGAATTATTGAGACAGAGCTCTCACTTTGACTATTTCTTCTCCGCAGACATGACGCAATCGCCCCAAAATGTCCATTACGCGGTCTGGATGTGCTTTCCACTTTAACAAAGCTAGCAGATCGACTTCACAACACAACAAGAAAGTGTTATTATTACTCTGTCGCAACGAATGGAGGGGAAATCGAATATTGCGTGAAAGTGTTCGCGAGTTACCATTCTGTGTTAGTTTGGTGGAAGAGAGTTGAGTGGATATCCAGAGGGTTTCCTTGGTGCTGCGCTGGAATATGAGGCTGGACGGGATGTTCGGGCAGCCGTTGAAGTCGTCTTTACAACAGGGCAGCCCCAGGTACAGCGCATGGTTGCTGAAGGTGGTGTTTTCGTCACACTGATCCACATACAGAAAAGAAGTTTATAAGTTACACATCATATGGATATGCTTTGTTCTGATCTTTGGTTATTGTTATTTAATATGTATAGATCATCATTTTATTCTTTTTAATTCTCCTTGCAACTGTGTATTTCTATTTCGTATGCATCTGTTGATCATTATTTTTGGTTAGGGCTGTCTGACTGGAAGAGATTGGAAAAGGAGAGCAGTGTGACTCAGGAAAGGGGAGGCCCTGCGAGGCAAAGGTAACGCCCCCTACAGGAGCCCGTCTTGGACCGACTTGTAAGGTCCAGGAGACATTGTGAACCTGATCCATCTCTTCCATCTCAGATAGGGGTATCCCAATTTGGAATCAGGCAGATAGGGATCTATTTCTCATCATTATATTTTTATTTTTTGTTCTCTTTATAGCTATTTTAATTGTCATTGTTTTTAATTTAATTCTTACATATGACATTCAAATTTTTTATGCATATGTTATCACTATTTTAATTAATTTCTATGTATAGCACTTTGAATTGCTATTGTGTATGAAATGTTCTATACAAATCAAATTGGCTTGCCTTGCCTTGCTTTGCCGTTTCTGTACCAGGATTATTTTTAACTAAAAGTATACAACAAAATTCTTTACTTGAAATAAAATAAACATTGATAACACTACTTCGATAGTCCACTTTAGACATTCTACTAGCTATCTAGTAACTTTGCAACTACACGTCGACTAGCAGTCATTAGATAATTAGTAGACTGTCTGCTTAAAGGGATAGTTCACCCAAAAATTCATGATTTACTCACCCTTAAGCGTTTCCTAGGTGTATATGAGAATCTTCTTTCAGACGTACACAATCAGAGTTATATCAAAAATATCCTGGCTTTGCCAAGCATTATAATGGCAGTGAATGGGGGTTGAGATTTTGAAGCCCAAAAAAGTGCATCCATCCATCATAAACATACTCCACACCGCTCCGGGGATTAATAAAGGCCTTCTGAAGCGACTCGATGCATTTGTGTGAGAAAAATATCCATATTTAACACTTTATAAACTAAAATAATTAGCTTACAAAAGACTATGCAAGTTGACATACGGGCAAAAAGTAACCCCTGACGTGATGAAGAAGTAGCGTAACCTTTGACTATTCTTGCGGCTCAGACAAATAGGGTTGGGGAACAAACTCAAGCTCCTCTGACATATCTTTTTCTCTTTTTTGACTACTAATTTGTGACCTGTGTTTTGTATTGTTCTATCCTCTGCTAGCCTGACGTGGTCATACTCAATTCTAGTCAGAATATGAGTATGAAATCGCTCCATTGGGCTGTGATTATGAGGCGTATTTCAACCGAACCAGGAAAGACCTCAATTGGACAGACCTACAACCAATCAGAGCAACGAAGGGACGCATTGTCAAATGTCAACAGAGCTCAACTGCACTGTGCTGCCAAGTCCGCATTTTTTCCCCACAGGTTGATTTCTATGTCCGCGGGTTGTTTTCCACGTCCGCGGGTTGAAGCGACTATTATGTGATATATAGGCCCATGAGTGCGAATTTTAGCAGCAACCTTGCCAAAATAACACACATTTTACTCCCAAACGCCATTTTTCCCCCGGAGAACCCCCTGAGAAGCTATTGTTTAGGGCTAGTAGTTAGCGGGTTTTGTTGTAAAAACTTGGCAACCCTGTCTGCACGTGCGCTGAAATCCGGCTGAAATAAACGATCTTTGCCGGTGTTGTAAAAAAATAGAATAATTTAATGATACACAGAGTACTTACCCAACATGATCATCATTTCTGAGAGAAATAGTGAAGGTGAATGCAGATACAAACAAGCTCTCCGTTTAGGATCTCAACCCCAATCTCAACCCCAATTCACTGCTATTATAAAGCTTGGAAGAGCCAGGACATTTTTTTTAATATAACTCAGATTGTATTCGTATTGTATTCACCTAGGATGACTTGTGGGTGAATAAATCATTAGCTAATTTTCACATTTTGGATGACATATCCCTTTAATATCTGCGAACACTTTTTTTGATGCTCTTCAACAGACATTCTACTGACTATAAGTAACTTTGCAACTACATGTCAACTAATTCAACTAACCCTAACCCTAGTCTAACAGTCTACTCGCAAACTTATAAGAATTAGTTGACATGTAGTTACACAGTTACTTATAGTTAGTAGAATGACAGACACATGGCTCTTAGACCGTAGGCTTTTCTTTGACTGTTAGCGTTTTTAAGATGCCTTTTGTGCTTGGATCTTCTAACATTACACTCTGAAACACTGTATTTCTTGGCACACTCGTTTTACGTGTATTTGGCGGCACCTATTGTTGCAGGTGTATTATTGACATCTAAAAGTCTAGACCCTGAATATAAGACAAACCCGTTTTTTTTAGATGTATTCCTAAAAATAAAACACTGTCATAAATTCGGAACAATACAGTACAAATTAATATATTATTTAAATATTATGTCTAACAACATATTTAAACATTATAAAGTATCCCACAGATCTTGACATTGGATTAATTTCTTTAATTATTTATGAAAAGCACAATTTATGATGTGTTTAAAGTAGTGGTGAGACCTCACCTTGTAGACGTAGAGCTCATGGCTCTCATCTGACAGTGTGGTGCCGTCTTCCCTCATGAGAGGAGTGAACGCAAAGCCAAAAAGCTTCTTTTCACCTTTGTCCTTTGCTGTGAAAACAATAACATGGGAATATTGTCTGAAGTACTTAAAGGGATTGTTCACTCAAAAACCTGTATACATGTATCTGCTGTACACAAAGAAAGATATTTGGAAGAATGTCTGTAACCAAGCAGATAAAATGTTAGTTTTGAAGAGAAGTTCATACAGTATATTGCCACTATGTTGGAAGCAAATGGGAACAACAGCAACTCAGCCATGAAGTGGTAGGACACGTAAAATCACAGAGCGGGGTCAGCGGATGCTGAGGCACACAGTGTGCAGAAGAAGCCAACTTTCTGCAGTCAATAGCTACAGACCTCCAAACTTTATCTGGCCTTCAGATTAGCCCAAGAACAGTGCTTAGAGAGCTTCATGGAATGGGTTTCCATGGCCGATCAGCTGCATCCAAGCCTTACATCAAGTGCAATGCAAAGTGTCGGATACAATGGTGTAAAGCAGCCGCCATTGGACTCTAGAACAGTGGAGACATGTTCTCTGGAGTGACAAATCAAACTTCTCTGTCTGGCAATCCATTGGACGATTCTGGGTTTTGGGGTTGCCAGGAGAAAAGTACTTGCCTTACTGTATTAAGCCAAGTGTAAAGTTTAATGGAGGGGGGATTATGGTGTGGGTTGTTTTTCAGGGGTTGAGTTCAGCCCCTTAGTTCCAGTGAAAGTAACTCTTAATGATTCAGCATACCAAGACAATCTGGAAAATTTCATGCTTCCAACTTTGTGGGAACAGTTTGGGGTAGCCTTCCTGTTCCAAAGCAAGGTCCATATGGGATGAATTAAAGCGGCGACTGCGAGCCAGGCCTTCTCATCCAACTTCAGTGCTTGATCTCACAAATGCACTTCAAGAAGAATGGTCAAAAATTTCCATAAACACACTCCTTAACCCTGTGGAAAGGGTGGGCTGACTCCATATTAAATACTATGGATTAAGAATATGATGTCATTAAAGTTCATGTGCATGTAAAGGCAGGCGTACCAAAACTTTTGGCAATATAGTGTATGTAGACACAATTTACGTATATTGGTATTAGTTGATTAATTGTAATAATTTGAGCATAAGCCTTAAGATTAAAATATCAAGAGAAAAATAAGTCAAATGTGTGCAAAATGATACTGGTGGTGTATAAATCCTTACTTGAACAATGTCTAAACTCGAAGCGCAGATGGGACCCCCGGAAGCGGTCAATGGGGATTGGTAGTTTGATGACCTCACTCCAGCGTGGACTGTTGTTGTGGTAGAGAACGAAAGAGCGGTACTCACTGATGCTGTGTTCTCCTGAACCCAGACTAATGCACTCCTGATAAAAGATAGAAGAAATGGAAACGGTTTGCTTTTATGTGGCTTTAAAGTGTGCATCAAAGTTTGCGACATTTATGATGGGCTTATGTAAAATACATCAGACAATCCCAAACCCATTTACTCCTTTCAAAATGACTTCAAATTAGTTTGGACTAAATGATTCACAACATAAGCTACAGATCACTTGTATGTTTTTCATAGGGATAACTTGCCCAGAAATTCGAATTCTGTCATTAATTAGCCCTTCATGTCGTTCCAAACACGTACTTTGTTGCTTCTGTAGAACACAGAACTTTTTTTGGTGCAATTTCATGGAAAAAGCAGCACAATTCCTTAAAAACTATCTTTTTATAGAAGGATTGAAATGACATGAGGGTAAGTAAAGGACGACAGGACTTTCACTATTGTCAAACTATGCCTTAAGGAAAGTGGTTTGACTTACTTTGAGGATCTCGCCGTCTGCATAGAGCACATACATGGTGACCTCAATGTTCTTCTGAACACTCTTGCCTCCTCTCTCAAAGTCTCCTCTCTCCAGTGTGAGGTAGAGGTCATTGCGTATGTCACCTAAAGACCAACAAAAACAACATTGGTTGGTAATGTGTTGCACTTAAACTTGCAATGCATGTCCGAGTTTGATCCCGAATCAATAAATAAAGGCTTCTCCAGCCTGTGACAGCGTGCTAAGGTATGTACTGTTAGACACATACACATAATCAATAGATATCACACTATCTGAAATAAGGCAAACTTGCACTGCACATTGCACTGTTGCACTATGATCATGATATTGTTGTTGATTTGTGTTACTTGTATTTTTTGATTTGGTGAATTATTACAATAAAACCTTAACACTCATGTGTCGCTACTTGGGGTGCAAGAAATTAAAACATCATAGACAAAAATCTGATGTTACATTTTTAAAAGATTACAAAAACATTTTTAGTTTGGGGAACAATCACTATTACCTAGTTGCTTATGTGCATATTACTAGCATATTGGCTGTTTATTAGTACTTATAAAGCATATATTAATACCTTATTCTGCATGACCATATTCTACATCCATTAGTCCCCCATACCCCATACCTACCACACCTACCGGGGTCCTGATCACTCTGTCGGGGTTTATTCTGCGATAACAACCGGCTGGGTGTACATTATCCCGCTTATTACACGGCTACTAGTCTCAAATACATAATTATTAGACACAAAATATTGTCTTGAGATTAAATATTTTATTAGCTCTTATGCAAAGCTTCCGTGAAGAAAAACAGTTCCAACCTGCTTTAAGCCTTTATCTATTGCTGCTAAATGTTGAAGATGAATGCTGAAAGGGTTAGTTCACCCAAAAATGAAACCAAGCCTATGATTTACTCACCCTCAAGTTATCGTAGCTGTATATGACATTCTTCTTTCAGACAAATACAATCAGAGTTATATTTAAAAAGTCCAGGCTAACGTTAATCCCAGCAGTAGTTGAAGCTTTTTTTGAAGTCCATAAAAAATGCAGCTGTCCGTCAAATAACGTGCTCCACACGGCTCCGATGGGTTAATAGAGCCTTCTGATTCGAATCGATGCGTTTGTGTAAGAAAAATATCCATATTTAAAACTTTATACACTTTATACGGTCCTAATAAACAGTCAATATGTTAGTAATATGCATGATAATAAGCAACTAGTTAACATAGTGAGAATTGGTCCACAAACAAAAATGTTACCATATTTTACTTATATTTTTGTTCAGGTGAATTATTTCAAGAGAAACTCAACAATCTTGTCACCACTTATGGTGCAAAGAAGTTCAGACATGTTAGACAAAATATGACAATACATTTTCAAGAATAATTAGAGATTAATTTAACCAAAGTGTTAACATATTTTTTCTTTAGTATAAATATACATATATTTGTGTGTGTGTGTGTGTGTGTGTGTGTGTGTGTGTGTGTGTGTTCTTGTTTTTGTAAAATATCAGGACATAAATGTGTATAATGACATGGGTATGACATAGGTATTATAGGAGAGGGTGACTTATGAGGACATGTCCCCACTTTTCAAAATCCTCAGAAATCATACAGGATGAGTTTTTTTTGAGAAAGTAAAAATGCAGAATGTTTCCTGTGATGGGTTGGTTTAGGGGTAGGGGCAGTTTAGGGGGACAGAAAATATGGTTTGTACAGTATAAAAATCATTACGCCTATGGAGAGTCCCCACAATTTACAAAAAAACAAACGTGTGTGTTTGCGCATGTGTGTGTATATATGTGCGCGTGCGCGCGCGTGCGAGTTTGAATTTTAAAATAATTTTCGGTGAAGCTCTTCCGATTACAAAAACGAGATTATTGTTACTTGTATTTTTGTTCTGGTGAATTATTGCAAGAAATCAACACTCATGTGTCGCCACTTGGGGTTCAAAAAAGTTTAGACATCCTTGAAAAAAAATTTGATGATACATTTTCAAGAAATTGTTAGAGATGCACAAACAAATGTTTCTCGAGTTCGAATTGTAAAAATCACTGTCGCTCATGTTTGCAGATATTGGGTAAGAAAAAACATGCTGTACATCAGTCTACTACAACACATACAAGCTGAAAAAAAAGTAAATATTTTTTAGCAAGTTCCTATATGTGGTTTTTGTTGAACCTTAAAAGAAAATGTAATCTCGGATGGACCCAGCACACTTAATTCAGCTTCACTTTTAAACCCTTTCACAGACTGTAATAAAAGCTATTGCTACATAAAGGTCAAATCGTTTGTCCAGCTAAACTGGAGGAGCAAAACCGCACACACTGGCTGGAAGAAATACCATCAACTTGAGTTCAACCCGTCTTTTACACCGTCATGTCTTGTCTTGGCTTTCATATGACTCTTTCATTATCAACCTCATTCAATTCATGACACAGCAG
This sequence comes from Pseudorasbora parva, assembly GCF_024679245.1. NCBI lineage: Eukaryota > Metazoa > Chordata > Actinopteri > Cypriniformes > Gobionidae > Pseudorasbora > Pseudorasbora parva. The sequence goes on along the minus strand of NC_090185.1, from coordinate 32,732,635 downwards.
CCCACATTCTCTCCGCAGAGCGGCAAGCATCTGAATCATAATACTCAAAATAAACACAGACTCTCTCTGGAATAGTGCTTAGCTCTTACCGTATACTCAAGGGGAAAAAAGTTTTAGCTGTTAGTGAAAGAAGTTGTGGGTTTAATTTGATTTCTTCCAATTACAGCTGATGCAATAAAAGAGAATGCGTGCCTCTTCTGAGCGCTCCTAGAAACGATCGCTCCTGCTGACACCCACCCTGCAGCCGATATGCAGACAGTTATGCGTGAGGAGATGTATATTCGGCATATACCTTAAAGAAAAGCTTCAATTCACTCTGATGCACCAGATTTCTTTACCGGGGGCTGATATAGTCCAGGAGAGGGATATAAAGCACCGTACGCAATGAAACTCTTGCTCTATTGTGAGTGTAATATGCATAATGAAAAAGTGTCCTCGACTTTTGCTCGCAAACTGAGAATAACTTGTTCATGGCGCAAAACTGACCACCCGTCTACTTTAGATCAAATTGACTGAACTTACACATTAAAATATCCAGGGTACTTATATTTTTGTTCAAGTAAAGTACATCATGAACCCCAGTCTGGGAAACCCAGAAATAATTTATGTTGTAAATATATTTTCTTTCTCTTTGTATTTTTATATCAATATGGTACACAAATATTCTACACATTTTTGTTGTTTTTGGTTGGTTTAACTTAAAAAAGTAAGTAACCTGGTTGCCTTAAAACTTTGAGTTTATTGAAATAAAAAATTTGAGTTAATACAATGAAGGAAATTTGTTTAATAATATATAATAATAATAAAATAATAATAATAAATATATAATAATATAAATATTATTGTATCTGAACCACATAATTTTTTTTTTTGATAAATCATGAAAATAGCACTATTTGGCATGTTTCACTGCGTAATCAGAAATAAAACACACACATTTACCAAATATGCTTTCAAAATCTTTTAATAATATTTTAATAAAGGTTGTCAAATCTCAAAAAATGTTAATTGTTTTAACTTTAAATAAATGAAAATTTTAATTTCAATGAACTCAAAATGTTAAGGCAACCAGGTAACTTTTTTCTAAAATAATTTTTACAGTGTACTCAAATCAGTGTGATAAATGAGTTAGGTCAAAAGTAATCTAAAAGTAATCCAAAAGTAGTCAGATTATATTACCCTAAATATGTAATGTATTGGATTAAGTTACTAACTAAAATTTTGTCATGTAATTGTAATCAGTAACCGATTACAATTTATAAGTAATCTACTCAGATCTGTCGATTTTATATAGCGAATAGAACACTCTACTGCTATAACACTTAATGTAATAAATATAATGTAATAAAATATATATATATATATAGTGTGTGTGTGTGTGTGTGTGTGTGTGTGTGTGTGTGTGTGTGTGTGTGTGTGTGTGTGTGTGTGTGTGTGTGTGTGTGTGTGTGTGTAGGTTGGGGGAATGAAAGGATAAGCAAAAAGGCATTTGAATTGTCAAATTTTATGATTCATATTTCATATATGATGAAACATGCATTAGATAGCACTTGAAAAAATCAGTTTACATTAAAAATGTAATTTAAAATTGTTTTGTTTCTTGTTTGCTTGTTTTATTACACAATAAGAGTCTATAAATTACATTAGACAAAATGTGTTTGTGAAATTGGCCTGTTTTTGTTTCTAATTATGACAAATAGAATATTTGATTTAAGATTAAATTGTAATGTAGACGGGGGTAGATAATCTACTATTTATGAGTAAATTGATCTTGATGTATCTATAGTTCCCTTTCAGTCGGTCACGTTCGACGTACGTCAGAACTGAACCGACGAATGGGATCTTACTTTAGAGACCAATCCTACTTCGAGCATCTAACAACGAGCCAATGAAATTTGGCATGCGATCACGCATTCCACGCTCCGCCCCGCAGCGCGGGTATAAATAGGAAGTGGAATGGTAGATCAGCGCTTTCTACTTCGGAGCCGAACAGTCTTCATTGCTGTTTCTACGAAGAGCTTTCTGACTACGAGTCTTGAATATCCTGTGAAAGAGTTTGCCAGTGCGGGTGATACGGCGCGTCAGCGAGAGACCGTCACTTCAGTGATAGAGTGTACAAAGAGCTTTGGTTCGCTGAGCGTTTCCTTACACACACACATTACAGTTGGTTCGCTGGGCGCTCACACATACATATCACTGAGAGCTCACGCAGGCTTGCACTATCGAACTGCGTGGAGCCGCGGTCATCTCCCTGAGTGCTTCAGCACTAAAAGAGCAAAACTTCCATTCACAAAAGAGCAACACGGTTTGACCCTGCGTCTTTTTCAAGATGTCATTCAAGCCGTGTGTTTCTGGGTGCGGTCGATTTCTGTCCCCGCTTGACGGACACGTTCGTTGTCTCTCGTGTCTGGGCGCACAGCACGCTGAGGCTGCGTTCGTGGATGAGACATGTTCCCATTGCGGGAATATGTCCATTGCAGTGTTGCGGTCCCGTCTCCAGTACCTCAGAAGAGGTGGAACACCATCGTCCATCCCCCGATCTAGTGGTCCTCCAGCTGCAAAGCAGAGGGCTACTACTTTGGCTGATGACCTTGGTGGGGACCTGAGGGTGTCGGTCAGGGTAAACCCGACGGGTCTCACGGCTCCTCGGGCCCCTCCCCCCTCCACTGTACCGGTGGAGCTTCCGGAAGGGCGCGCTGACCTCCCACGTGGAGCGCCAGTCGTCTCTTTTGGGGCTCCGGCGGAGGACCAGATGTCGGTTGCTGCATCGGGGGATGAGCTAATGGGTTCCGAGGATGAAGACTCGGCTGCGTTGCCCCCTTCGGGTGTGACAGCGTTGCCCGAGTCTGACCCGGAACTTACGGCTATGCTTGCCCGGGCCGCCGCAAGTGTCGGGCTTGAGTGGAACCCTCCACCACGTCCCGAACCTTCGCGGCTGGATGATTGGTTTCTCGGGACGGGTCGCGCTGGTTCTCAGCGTCCCGCCCCGGTGCCTTTCTTCCCGGAAGTGCATCAGGAGCTCACGAAGTCCTGGGTAGCGCCGTATAGCGTACGCCAGCGATCGACTGACTCCTCCATCCTCACCACTCTCGATGGTGGTGCAGCTAAGGGCTACGAGGGGATCCCTCCAGTCGAGCGGTCGGTTGCGATGCACCTGTGTCCTAAGACCGCTGCGGACTGGAGGCACGCCCCGCGTCTCCCCTCCCGGGCGTGTAAGTTCTCGTCCGGCTTGACGGGCAAGGCTTACACAGCCTGCGGAGAAGCTGCATCAGCTTTGCATGCCATGGCGCTCCTGCAGGTCCACCAGGCCAAAGCGCTCATGGAACTGCACGAGGGTGGTTCCGACCAGGCAGTTATGCAGGAACTGCGAGCCGCGACGGACCTCGCCCTCCGGGCGACGAAAGTCACGGCCCGCTCCCTGGGTCGGGCGATGTCCACCTTGGTGGTCCAGGAACGCCACCTGTGGCTGAACCTGACAGACATGCGGGACTCGGACAAGGTTCGGTTTCTAAACGCCCCTGTCTGTCAGGCCGGCCTCTTCGGCGACGCCATCGAGGACTTTGCCCAGCAGTTCTCGGTGGCCAAGAAGCAGACGGAGGCCATCAAAAACATCCTGCCCCGGCGGCCCGCTGCTGCCTCCACCCAGCCGCCCGGGGCAGCCCCCCAGTCTGCTCGTCGCCGAGGGCGTCCTCCAGCGTCCGCCTCCGCCCCTGCCAAGCCCAAGCAGCAGCCTCCACCCGCGAAGCAGGGCGCCGGACGCAAGGGGGCCGCCCAACCCGTCCAAGGGCCCGCCAAACCTGCCGGCAAGCGTAAGGGGAAGCGGCCCTGAGACGGGCAGCCCAGGGAGAAGAGGAGCTGCTCTGAGGGAGATGATGTCCGCATCCCTCCCACCCCCCCGGAGGAGGACCGGGGGGGCAACACTGGTCACAACATCTCTGCCGCTGGCTCTCCGGAGTCCAGCGGTACCCACATTTTCACCAAAAGAGCAATTTCCTCTCTCTCTGGGCCCCAAGAGGGTCAGGTTGGCAGTGTGCGACGCCCACGGGCCTTGTCACTCCTTTCCTACCCTCCCGTCGCCAGGGGGCAGCTGTGTGGGCCTCGAGGACGCCCCCGGGCCTTCTCACCCACACACTGCCTCTCTTGTGAGCACTCAGTCAACACTCCGGGCCGCCCACGGGCCTTCCGGGTCGGGGCTGAGTGCTTCACTTCCCTGCCTCCGGGCAGTGGACAGCAGAGTGGGCTCCGAGGACGCCCCCGGGCCTTCTCACCCACTCTCTGTCCAAACCAGGAGTGCTCAGGCAACACTACGGGCCGCCTCCGGGCCTCCCGAGTCGGGCCAGAGTACTCCGCTTCGCTGCCCCACCCCGGGCACGTCTGTGGTGCCGTTGGTCCCGCTTGTACGGTCTCTGGGGGCCTGGCTAGGTCTCCCCAGGCCGTCTCGCTGGCTCATCCGTACCATCAGACTCGGCTACGCGATTCAGTTCGCACGCCGGCCACCCAAGTACAAGGGCATCCTCTTCACCTCCGTGCGAAGCAGCGATGCTCAAGTCTTGCGGTCAGAGATCGAGGTCCTACTGGCGAAGGACGCGATCGAGCCGGTTCCTCCAGCCGATATGAAGACGGGGTTTTACAGCCCCTACTTCATTGTGCCCAAGAAAGGGGGTGGGTTACGGCCAATCCTGGACCTGCGAGTTCTGAATCGGGCCCTGCACAAGCTCCCGTTCAGGATGTTGACGCAGAAACGCATTTTCCAATGCATCCGTCCCCAGGATTGGTTTGCAGCGATCGACCTGAAGGATGCGTACTTCCATGTGTCTATTCTCCCTCGACACAGACCGTTCCTACGCTTTGCGTTCGAGGGGAAAGCATATCAGTACAAGGTCCTGCCCTTCGGGCTGTCCCTGTCGCCCCGCGTCTTTACGAAGGTCGCGGAGGCAGCCATTGTTCCACTCAGAGAACGCGGCGTTCGGATTCTCAACTACCTCGACGATTGGCTGATCCTAGCCCAGTCGAAGGACCAGTTGTGCGAACACAGGGACCTGGTGCTCAGTCACCTCAGCCAGTTGGGCCTTCGGGTCAACCGAGAGAAGAGCAAACTCTGTCCCACACAGAGGATCTCTTATCTCGGTATGGAGCTGGACTCGGTCAACCGGACGGCGCGCCTCACCGAGGAGCGAGTCCAGTCGGTGTTGAACTGCTTGAATATGTTCAAGAGCAGGACAGCGGTCCCACTGAAATTCTTTCAGAGGCTCCTGGGGCATATGGCATCTGCAGCCGCGGTCACGCCGCTCGGATTGCTTCATATGAGACCGCTTCAACGCTGGCTCAATGGCCGAGTCCCGAGGTGGGCGTGGCAGAGCGGTCAGTACCGGGTCCCAGTGACTCCTTACTGCCGCCAAACCTTCAGCCCGTGGTCCAGCACTTCGTTTCTCCGGGCCGGGGTGCCCCTAGAACAAGTGTCCAGGCATGCTGTGCTATTCACGGATGCCTCCACCACGGGCTGGGGGGCCACGTACAACGGGCATGCAGTTGCTGGTCTGTGGACGGGGCCGCAATTGCATTGGCATATCAATTGCCTCGAGTTACTGGCAGTACATCTGGCACTCCGCCGCCTCAAGGGGCCGCTGCGTGGCAAGCATGTACTGGTCCGTACGGACAGCACCACGGCCGTTGCGTACATCAACCGTCAGGGTGGTCTACGCTCCCGTCGTCTGCTCCAACTCGCCCGCCACCTCCTCCTGTGGAGTCAGAAGCAGCTGAGGTCGCTTCGGGCCATTCATGTCCCTGGTGTGCTGAACCAGACAGCCGACGAGCTCTCTCGTCAGCCGACACCTCCGGGAGAGTGGCGACTCCACCCCCAGGCGGTCCAGCTGATATGGGACCAGTTCGGAGCCGCACAGGTCGACCTGTTTGCCTCTCCGGACTCGACCCATTGCCAGTGGTACTATTCCCTGACCGGGGGTACCCTCGGCACAGATGCACTGGCGCACAGCTGGCCCCGGGACCTACGCAAGTATGCGTTTCCCCCAGTGAGCCTTCTTGCACAGACTCTGTGCAAGGTCAGGGAGGACGAGGAGCAGGTCTTGTTAGTTGCGCCGTATTGGCCCAACCGGACCTGGTTCCCAGAACTCACACTCCTCGCGACAGCCCCTCCTTGGCCGATTCCCCTGAGGAAGGACCTTCTTTCTCAGGGACGGGGCACGCTATGGCACCCGCGTCCAGACCTCTGGAATCTTCATGTCTGGTCCCTGGACGGGACGCGGAGGTTCTAGATGGACTACCACAAGCTGTCGTAGATACCATCGCTTCAGCTAGAGCCCCCTCCACGAGGCGCCTCTATGCTCTGAAGTGGAACCTGTTCGTTGAGTGGTGCGCTTCCCGCCGGGAAGACCCCCGAAGGTGTTCGATCAGTGTCGTGCTTTCCTTCCTGCAAGATGGGTTGGAGAGAAGGCTGTCTCCCTCCACCCTCAAGGTATATGCTGCAGCAATAGCAGCGTACCATGATGTAGTAGAAGGTAAGTCCGTGGGGAAGCACGACCTAATCGTCAGGTTCCTCAGAGGTGCGAGGAGACTAAATCCTCCTCGTCCATCCTCGATACCCTCTTGGGACTTAGCTCTAGTGCTCCGAGAAAAAAAAAAAGAACACTTCAGAGCCCTCCCTTCGAGCCTTTGGCGTCTTGTGAGCTGAAAATCTTGTCAATGAAGACAGTGCTCCTGACGGCATTGGCCTCGATCAAGAGGGTAGGGGACCTGCATGCACTTTCGGTCAACGAATCGTGCCTAGAGTTCGGGCCAGGTAACTCTCACGTTGTCCTGAGACCCCGGCCCGGATATGTGCCCAAGGTTCCTACCACTCCCTTCCGGGATCAGGTGGTGAACCTGCAAGCGCTGCCTTCGGAGGAGGCAGACCCAGCCCTGGCTTTGCTGTGTCCGGTCCGCGCTCTTCGCGCTTACGTTGACCGGACCCAAAGCCTTCGGACCTCAGAGCAACTCTTCGTCTGTTACGGAGGCCAGCAGAAGGGAAAGGCTGTCTCCAAGCAGAGGTTAGCCCACTGGATAGTGGATGCTATAGTCTTGGCCTACCAGTCCCAAGACGTGCCTTGCCCGTTCGGTGTAAGAGCTCACTCCACTCGGAGTGTTGCTTCTTCCTGGGCGCTGGCGCAAGGCGCCTCGCTGACAGACATATGTAGAGCTGCGGGCTGGGCGACACCTAACACGTTTGCTAGATTCTATAGCTTACGTGTAGAGCCGGTATCTTCCCGCATCCTCGCCCCCAGTGGCCAGGAGCGCTAAGTGCCCGTTCTAAGTGTCGGCTTGCGAAACGCCACTCCCGCCCTCTGGGCCGGATACGTGCGTCTATTGTCTCCAGTTGTGTTCCCCGGGAAACCGGCTAACCCTGTCGAGCTCCTCCGTCACCCCTCCGGTGTCAGACGTTGCGGACCGTCTGACGCCAGGCCTGCACCCGTATGCTTGTGAAACGTGGCTGTAGGCTGGGTTCCATATGTAGCGGTTCCCTCACGGCAACCCCATATGTGTATTCTTCCACGGTATCAGCTACCCTTCGGGCTAGCCCCGTGTCTTTCCCTCGACAGAGCCCGCTCTGTCGTCTCTGGGCGTGTTCTTTCCCCCCTTCAATCAGGCTGGAACCACCCCAGAGACTGCCATATGTTGCACTACCCTGCCAGGTTAGTCCTTATGTGTATTCTGCCACCTCTCCTTCCCTGAAGGACGTGGCCCCGCAGCGTACCCTCTCTCTCAAGTACGAGGTAGGCACGCTTTCCCAGCGTTATCCAATAGTCATTCTGAGTGGGTCTTGCAGAAACAGCAGTGACTGTACTCCCTGCTTGGAGCCCTGACTTCCGTACCATACTAGACGGTGCAGTGCGCTCAAGCAGGACGCTGGAAGGGCCAGCATCCTGGCGTTTTCCATAGGGATCCCATTCGTCGGTTCAGTTCTGACGTACGTCGAACGTGATCGACTGAAAGGGAACGTCTCGGTTACGTATGTAACCCTCGTTCCCTGAAGGAGGGAACGGAGACGTACGTCCCGTCGCCAGATGCTGTGCTTCCGCTGGGAGTCCGGTCACCTTTCGGCTCCTCAGTAGGAAAAGCGCTGATCTACCATTCCACTTCCTATTTATACCCGCGCTGCGGGGCGGAGCGTGGAATGCGTGATCGCATGCCAAATTTCATTGGCTCGTTGTTAGATGCTCGAAGTAGGATTGGTCTCTAAAGTAAGATCCCATTCGTCGGTTCAGTTCTGACGTACGTCTCCGTTCCCTCCTTCAGGGAACGAGGGTTACATACGTAACCGAGACGTTTCAATACTAATGCAGAGTATAGATCCTCATAAAATACTGATCAATAACCATTGAAGTAAAAAAAAAAAAAAAAAAATCTACTAGCAAATAGCATGAACAGGATTGAACATTCTCGGAAGTCAGAAAATAAAAGTTGCTAAAATGTGATTATATTCTGTAAGTTTTGTTAGTAAATGATCCCCATAATGTGTAGTGTTTAAAATTAAATGATTGAAATGATGGCTTTCAAGCGATGTTAGAGGGTTATAATTACTAAATATCTTTTAGAGGGGTTCTATAATGCTCTTTTCACGAGATGTAATATAAGTTTCGGGTGTCCCCAGAATTTGTCTTTAAAAATTTCAGCTCAAAATACACCCACATTACACCTACTTTTGAGTCTCAGCAAAAACATGCTGTTATCATGTTTGTCTCTTTAAATGCAAATGAGCTGCTGCTCCCGGCCCCCTTTTATGAATAGGGCAGAGATTTTTTGGATCTATAACCTGTGGAGTGTGGAGAACCCCAAACAGTGAGTAGAATTTGCAAAGATGCATAAATACCAACTGTTTGACCAAATTCATTTTCAAAACATGTAAGCGCCACACGTTATATTTTGTGAATGTACCCAAATTTCATTTGTGAATGAGCTGGTTAGGACGCTATATGGTGGCTAAAGTTACCATTGTCTTTATATTCACAGAGTTCAGAGCTATGTCATTAGTTTTATTTAAAAATAGGGAGCTTCAGTCTCTGTGAATACAGTAAGAGACAATGGTAACTTTAGCCACATTAGCACATTCAGAAAGGCAATTTTGCAAACAAACACATTAAAAAGTGTTATGTGTTATGTACTTATGTATTCTGGATATGATGTTGGATCACAAAGAGTTGTCCAGTGTACAAGGATTCACACAAACATATGAATTTAGCTTATTTCTTCGGCACATTCCCTTAAAGGTGTCATGAAGTGGCCTTTTTAAAAAATGTTTATACTGTTGTCTGAGGTTAATTAATGATGTTTGTGTGGTTTTTATATTCAAAAACATCTTTATATTCAAAAAACTGGAGACTTGGTGGTAAACGCCCACGGCTAGGATTGGAGAAGATTTGCATATTTAATGAGCTTCTGCTCCCTTGTCAGTTCAGTTCACATGAGGGATTGTTTTGAAAGCGGCAACCAGAATGATTCTCTCACAGGGCTCGCAAAATGTCTATCAAACAAACACAATAATTTATCTCTCATCCACCCGTAATTGATTCTGACATCAATTGAAACTGGGTGCGCACCAAAAGTGCTAGTGTGAAAGCACCCTAAAAAGCGTTTTCTGTAAAAGAAAATATCTCCCTTTGCTTTGAACTTTTGAGCATCGTAACTTTGCAGATGTTGTTTGTGCTCAAACAGCAACATTACACACTAAATAAAGTTAAAGTGAAATCATAATCAAGAACGCCTTTAATTTCACTAAATAAATAAAAAAATAAAAAAATAAATAAATAAATAAATAAATAATTTGCTCACCAGCCACTCTGGCTAGTGGTTTTCTAAAGTTAGCCACTCAGTATTTTCACTGGCCACAATTTGGCTGCTTGGAAATTACATTTTATATGATTAAAGTTGACACTGGCATCACTTTAATTGATTTAGAATATTTAAAACCCTTTCAAACGTTCAAATGCAGAAATTTCTCAATGTTAAGTGCACTGTAAAAAAAATTTCTTCAATAAGTTATGACAACGTGTGTTTTTACATTGTTTCAACTCATCAAAATAAATTAAGAAATGTTAAACAAAGAGTTATACAAGATGTAACTCATTTTTTAAAGTATATATATATATATATATATATATATATATATATATATATATATATATATATATATATATATATATATATATATATATGATCGCGCCGGGATTTTGACCTTCTTTGGCGGAAGTAATTGCACTGGGGAATACTTGACGAAATTTGTCTGGTATGAGGTTAAAAAATAGCACAAATACTGTCTTGCAGAAACCGATCCGTTTTGTGTCTTAAGACATCAGTGTGTCGCCACGAGCCCCAGGGTTTAATGTGGATTCGTATATCTGTGAGCCAAAGTGGCTGATGGGAGTGGCTTCCTAACCTGCCACAGCTGAAATCTACCCTCATTTGGCGGGTGTTAATGTCAAGCCCTGCCAGTATCGGTAAGTGGTCGACTGATATTGTTTTTTATAATATATATATATATAAAAAAAAACATATCTTATATTTAAACGTAGTATTTTAAATATTTGTCCGATATATCGGTCGGACAGGTATCGGTATAGGTATCCATATTGACAATATCGGACTTTATGGTACAATGTGTCGCAACAAAAATACTAGCGTTAGTGAACCTAACAAGAAGGAAATCTAGATGAGAAAGCAAATATGGCCACAGCTGCATTTAGAAACAGTGGACGGAATAGACAACACACTGTAAAAGCCTAAATAAAGCTTTGTGTGTTTGTTTGTTGGGCTGACAGTGTCCTACAGTTTCACACCCCGATAAAAATGTTATCTGGCTGCAGCAGGCTGACTCCTTGCGAGCACTGCTATTCCATTGGATTGCGTTCCCGTTTAGATGCTTTCTGTAATGGGTTACGGCTACAGCGTTAGACACTTCTCTCCACTGCTTCAGAGCTATTTTGCTGAATAAAATCCACATAAAGCTCTCTATTCAGGCACAGATTCCTTCCAAACAGGAACAATCCTGGTGCATTCCCAGCTGGAAAGAGGAAATATGGCATGACAGCACTAGCATATAGAACAGGGAAAGCAGATGCTATGGTTAAGTATCTAGGTATTTGCATGTGCTCACATTCTATGTATATTAAGAGGACGACACAACTCATGACCACCAGGAAAAATGTCTTCTTTTTGGTGTATTTTTAGCCTCTTTCTGGCTAAAATGAAAATGAAACGGGCGATGCAATTCCAACCCATCACTCCTGACATTGAAAAGGAATGTACAAATAATTCTGGAGAGGTTTTGTAGAACAAACTCATCTCCGGCTTATGGGAAATGTCATAAGAATTAATAATTTCCGAAGCTTGCACATCTCAAGCGTCATTAACATTTCATAACGCTAACAGTTCAATATTCCTTCTAATTGCTGCCTCCAAGACTTAATATCGTTTGACAGACAGACATTGTTTTTTTTTTAACACATTAACACAATGGATCCCAATGCTGGGACCCTTTTTACAGAAAGCTGACGAGTTTGATCTTTTCAGGGAATAAAGTCAATGCAGCAATCTGAAATAAGATTACATGGGTTTTTCCCAGACATTGTGGTTCAATAGCATCTAAGCCTCTTTCAGAAAAATACGCACCTCAGAAACCCAAGGAACCATGGCTCTCGGAGGCCTATCGACTTATTGGCGTTTCAAAATGCTGAATTTAAAGAGCACAGCCTCGTCTGTGATTATAATTGAACTAGCTCAGGTTTGATCGATTTGTGGATGATAGACCAATCATTGAGCTCTTCAGAAGGAGGAGGAAACATTAACTCGGAGACAAATGAGAGGGCTCTACAAAAGAAGATGGAGGACCCATCAATCCACCTACCACTGAAGGACATCTGGGACTACAAGACCGATGTGCAAATTTATGGACGAAGAGAAGAGATATATTGTACATGGTTACACGTTTTTGACTGTTGGGGAATTCAGCCAGAGCTCAACTGAATTTTTAAAGAACACACAGTGACACGATTTTATTAAGAGAGCAACTTAGAGAAGCCCCAAGGCTCCTTCTGAATCACTGGGAAGGGATTTCTTAACTCAACGTTGACGTGGCAAGAGTCCAGCTGGTTTTATGGGTCTCTGAGGTTTGGAGCAGACAGCCAGTACAGTCTGTCAAAATGTGGGTCATATACATTTATATAAGCTGGAATCTACGCAGTTAAAAAGGCAATGAAGCCGATTATGTTGTGTTTTGTGCGATTATTGGTCTTGCTAAAGGCCCTTTCACAAGACTCGCTTCAAGGCTTCCGCATCACTTTGACCTCCACATGAAAAACGCCGCAGATAGAGACACGGGAGGGTGGTTTTATGATGTTTCTAGGTAGCGAGAAAGCAATACTACCCATAACGCCCTTGCATTGACTTAAAACAATTATTTCAATTGAAAAGAGCAACAATATTAAAGGTCCCGTTCTTCGCGATTCCATCTTTCAAACTTTAGTCAGTGTGTAATGTTGCTGTTAGAGCATAAATAATACCTGTAAAATTATAAAGCTCAAAGTTCAATGCCAAGCGAAATATTTTATTTAACAGAAGTTCCCTTTCAAAGCCTACAGCGAACGGCCAGTTTGGACTACACCCCTGCACTTCCTTCAGGAATGACGTCATTAGAACCGTTTGTTGACTAATCGTCGCCCACGAGAACACGCAAAATAGGGGGCGTGGTTTTGTTTCTCTCCCATGTGGAGAAGAGCGCGCATTCAGCGCTTGCATCTCCCCGTTATGGTAAGAGGCGAGACCTTTCCAGGCAAAGTGCGCTAAGCTGCTGTCCAATCACGACACGGGAAGCGCTGGCCCAATCAGAACTCGTTACGTGTTTCTGAAGGAGGGACTTCATAGAACAAGGAAATCATCAGGCCGTTTTTAGGACAGAGGAAACAGCGCTGCACAGATAAGTAAATTGAGTGAAAAATACAGTTTTTGTTACACTCAAAACTCATGTTATAGTGCACACTAAACAAAACACGCGAAGAACAGGACCTTTAAAAATCTGGCTGATACAATCATTATTTTCAAGCTATGGACAATAACCAATAAATGTTCCAAATGCTACGGAGGCCTAGCCTGGATGCCAGCCGAACTCAGCCCCGCCCACAACATTTGAGCTCAGGCAGTTCGGTCTGGACTCGATCCATAGAGGAGTAATTATGCCCGTATGTATGTAATTATATTATTAAATCATCAGGGCGGGCTTTAGATGATGATGGACAGATGATAAACAGTAACGTAATCATCCACGTCATCAAAGGCGCTTGGATTCTATTTGGGGGGTAATAAAATTCGCATTCATGGGTCTATATATCACATAATAGTTGCTTCAATCTGCGGAAAACAACCCGCGCGTAAAAAACGCAGACTTAGCAACACAGTGCAGTTGAGACATTTAACAACTAATGTTATGCTTTACGCCGTTGCACTGATTAGGTCTATCCAATTGATGTCTTGCCTGGTTCGGTTGAAACACGCCTCATAATCACAGCCCAATGGAGCCGTTTCAGACTCATATTCTGACTAGAATTGAGTATGAACACATCAGGCTTGGAAGCCTATGCTGAAAGAAATAATAATAATTGGGGGGGTGCTTACATTGTGTAGCTTAAACTATATAAAAATATTGATTAGCTAAAATCAAAAACTTAAGTGTCTGGGGCAAAGCGCTAGGACTGAAAGAAACAAGCCAATTAGAGCTCAGCCTCAAGTCACATGTGTTTCAAAAGTTTACGGAGCTACATAGACACTCATTTGTCTGGCGCCCCACATACACAAAACAAAAGAGCATGACTACCAGTCGAATAGTTAGACTAAATAATGTTATTTCGTACTTATTTAGCAACATATTTAACTTACTTTAACATGCTGAATTAGCCTTCTTCTCTGGCTAACTTCAATGGGGCGGCGCCCCAGCGCCCTCCATTAAGCATTGTCAAAAAAAAATGAGCATCGTATTCTAATTTGTTGCAACCGTCTACTTATACGCCGACCCTGAATACAAAGTCTTGGCATATCTCGTGGATCTTGAACTGCAACCATGACCTTCATGAGACTTACCTGGCATGATCACATCAGGGAAGCCCAGTTTGCGTGTGATGGCCACGCCGCGGTTGAATATCATGGGGTTTTCCCTGCGCACCTGCTCCATGTCACCCCTCAACAGCTGCAGTGAGATGATTAGACCTGCACAAGGGGAAGAGTTCGGGAGAAATGTGAGACGACTTCATTTTGACGACCACTGTAATTATCCTCGTGATTACGTTAGTATTTGTTTAGTAAAATGGGCACTCGTTTCAAAGAACGTACCAGAGAGATTGCGTCTCTTATTTTACAGTTTTGTTCAGGTCTCTGCCAGTAACTGCTACAATTCAATTCAATCAAGACATTGTTTTGGGTCTACAATGCCGCTAATGACCTGGCTCCCCGCTACCTTCAATCCTTCATTAAATCGCACACACCGGCCCGCCTGCTGCAATCAGTCATTCTGATTGCCTGGCTCCTGCCAGTTCCCAATTGGAAGGGTTTCTGTTCATCCAGGTCCAGAAATTTTTCTAGGCCTTCCCCTCGATGGTGGAATAAACTCTCAATTAGAGCAGCTAACACACCAATTACTGTTGAACGATACCTCAAGACACACCACTACGATACTCATTTACCCTAGAACTTAGGCTACGTTCACACTCATCCAGATACATTTGAAAACACATATTTTTCTCTACATTTTGGCCTTCCTTCCACACTGAGACGGCGTTTTGTCTTGGAACAATATTCGATACTCTTCAAAGTGGATACTCTGTTTTCCATTGTGGTGTGGACTGCGGAAATGTAGGTATTAACCCTTAAATGCATTAATGTTTCGCCAATCGTTATTACATATTCGGGTCTTTAGCGACCCGGATCTATATCTAACACGGATGGATCTCTACCTGTCACGATAATAAAAAACTCTCCTGATATTAGAGTAACAATTACAGGAGAATCAAATAAAGCTTAATTTTTAGCTTTTGTAGCTTGGAAGGTTTCAGTTTGAGCAGATGTTTTATACCATCATCACTGTCCTCATCAGAGCTTATTTCCCAGTGCATTCAGGATCTGCCTCATATTCACCATCTCAAACATATTCTCAAAACTATAATTTTCAGCATTTTCAAAATCAATATTTCGATCACTGTCAGCTTCTTCATCAGATACATCAAGTGACAGTGACAGTAATATTTGATAGCGTTCATGACTTGCTCTCTGCAGTAAATCACTGAGCCATTTTAAGTTTTGCTGATGATTCTTCCTGTTCTTTTGTTTTCTGCCTGCGGTGACTATTAGTGAAACGTCCCTTCTTCATTGTGTATCAGACATTGACACCTTGTGGAATAAAGCTGAATTACACTTATTGAGTCATCAAAGATTTAATTATTGTTGTTCAGAAAAAAAGATACTTACACTATTACACACCTCGGGTCGTTAGCGACCCTATACAACTTTTACAAAAAATGGGATGACAGGCACTCTTTTATAATTTTATAACTTTTTTGTTGTTGTTGTTGTATTGTTTATAACGAATTGATGAATTGAGGAATATTAAGCAGGTTAATGTCTAACTTTAAAACATTAATGAGGAAGATGGTAGTGAATGACGTCCCGGGTCACTAAAGACCCGAGGTATGCGTTTAACTATGACACGTTTAGTCATGTGACACATGTTGTACTGATAGCTATCCATGTTCATACCGATTATAGTACTGATATGTATAAACTATGATCAAATTGTCCTGTGGGAAAACATTAGGGCAAATGCGCTTTGGAGCATACATGGAATGCGGATTGAGTGCAACTAGGTAAAACGCCTGGATATTTTGCTAATAAAATGATTGTGCCAGAAACATATTTTGCTTTATTTTGTCTGGTCTCTGAGTATAATCTCAGTTTATTAAGTTTCACGCATGACCAGTAGGATAATTTTAGCTTTTTGTGAAATTTCAGTGCGGATGAGAAACTTTTGTAAAACACTGCAATGCTAGTCTGAATGGAGAGCGTTTTAAAAATGGCTTTTTCAAATGTATTAGGAACAATGTGCACGCATGCAGTCTTAAGGCCTCTTCAAGACAATAAAATATAAAGTTCTAAAAAACATTCTAAGAGTAAAAGAAAAGCATATTCAGCTCATTAAGCTGTAATAAACAACCGCAAATGTAGTCAGAAGCTAATATTGCTAATTATTAACTGTAGCTTTTGTAAAAAAAAAAAAAAAATGCGAATAATTTGCTTCGTTCCAAAAAACGTAGTATGCGGCCCTCATTGACAGCTACCCTCTTAGGCAGCATAACTGAAAAAAACCCACGACTGACTGAATTAGAACACTCACAATTAGTTCAAATAGAGTGTGAGGTTAGCATGTTGCTATGCTAATAGAGCATTACTATAGTAAGCGCAACAAAAAATATACATATTGGATGAAATATACATTTAAAAGCAAACTATCCAAAATCAGAATGATTACAAATCGTTCCAAAGTTGTGTTGTTAGCATGTGGCTATGCTAATAGCATAAAAGTCTAGTCAGTGTAATACACAGTGCATGTAAATATTCAAATGTATCAGGATTAATGTGGACATAGCCTTAAGACCTGTTCACACCGAAGATGATAATGATAACAATAAAATATAGTTCTAAAAAAAAACTAAAGCGACAAACGAGAAAACTGCACTGCGAGCTTAGAATAAAAAGAACAATATTATCCGCTGGTGTGAACGCTAATATAGTTATCGTTACAGTTATCATTCATTGTGTGAAAGGGCCTTTAGATTGGACTTACTTTGCTTGCTCATGCAGCTCCTTTTAATGGTTATTAGGGCTACATATCCAGTTATTCAATATCATTTTAAACTCTGTTATCTTTTCACAAATGTTCTGTTTTTTGAGGTGCAGTCTGTAAATTGTATCGGCATCTAGCGGGGAGGTTGTCAATGGAGACAGCAGAGAGTAGCTAGCGCTAGGTAGAGAAGTTAGTCCGCTTAGGGCTACTGTAGAAACATGGCGGCGCAAAATGGCTCTGTAAGGTACCCGTGGTGATAGAAATGGAGATCATTCTATGGTAATAAAAGATAACAGTACATTATGTAAGATCTTTATACACCACTGCAAACATAGGTATGTATATTATATTGCATTTCTGTCAATAGATCCTCATAAATACTACACACTGCACCTTTAAGGGTTGCATGTGACTTGTATTCTTAGTTACTCGGCATGGTAATGTGTGCTTTATTACAGCAGAATTACGGAGAATTACAGTGATTTCAGCAAAATAAGCGAAACATTAACTATAACAGTAAAGCTGGATTATAGACAGAATTTTGGCTGTTTAATTTCAGTGAAGATGAACTTTATCATCAGATGATGACAATTAAATCAAGTGTACGACCCTTTCGAAGTGCACTTACCGTAGTTGGTGCTTGGGGCGGTGTATTTGGTGCTGGACTTGCGGATAATGTTCTCATGAATCTGGTACCACTCGTTTTCATTATTACACCTGTAAACGAGAGAAAGAAGAGGACAGTCCATTATACAGTGGAGGAAAACTGAAGCTGTCGTATGGATGAAGCAGGTGGAGCCAGTGCATTAGTATTTATAATTATATTTTTGATAGGTTTTTGATACTTCGGTGTTAGAAAGATATATATTAAAGATTATACAAACATACTTTTACACACACACACACACACACACACACACACACACACACACACATATATATGTTAGAACAATTATATTAGAATTATCTGAAAGATTATATTTGAATTATTAAAGAATATACATACACAGACATACACACGTCTGTGTATATGTGTGTGTGTGTGTGTGTGTGTGTGTGTGTGCGTGCGTGTGTGTGTGTGTGTGTGTGTGTGTGTGTGCGTGCGTGCGTGTGTGCGTGTGTGTGTGTGTGTGTGTGTGTGTGTGTATGTGTGTTCATTAGTACATTATTTAATCATTTTTTTATAATTTGTCACTGGTGCTATAATCCTTTTATAAAATAAAATAAACCATACACTTAATTTTGAATTTCTAGGTAATTAAATATAATTTAAAAAATGTAATATTAATATAAGTAGTTTAAAAATCAAAAATGAGCTGCACTGTAAAAACTAATTTGTTCAGTTTACTTAATTAAATTATGCAAACTTGTTGCCTTATTCAATTAAGAAAGCATTACTTAATTCTATTAAGTTTTTGGCACTCAAAACAGTCAAGTAATGTTTACTTGTGTTTTCTAAGTAACAAAGGCATAGAACGCAAATAGTTTAGATTACTAAATTATCTTAAGTAATGTCAACAAATTATTAGACATTAAGTAAAGTTCACTAAAAAAGTCTTAGTAAGAACAGCGTTGGATTTTACAGTGTGTAGTGTGTATCCAGTGTCTGTTTCTATAGAATAGGGGGATAGCGTTGACGATGAGAGTAGGATAACCTACAATCAAGACAATTAACTTCATCTGGCACAGCTGCTGTAGCACGCGGCACTGGTCAATTGCCACTTCGAACGATATAATGCTGAATGAAAGAAACACGCAGTCAAGTACAGCCAAGTGTTGAGAGTCATCACAATGAAGCGAATCACGGCACTCTTCTGCTTAAAAGCGGAGAAGTGTGGCGCTCTCAGGAGACGGAACAGAGCCATATGCTGCGCTCCAGCGTTAGTAGCTGCTAAAGCGCTGTGGGCTAGCTGACGGAGGCTCGAGAACAGCAGGATCTGGCCCGAGGGGAAGTCATATCATTAATGCCTGATCCAGGAGTGACTAAACCCGTCGTGGCAGCTGAAAAAGGGACTTCCGTGCCATGCTAATGCTAGTGTTTGTGGCGTCTTAGCGGGCAGATGCTTTGTAGGAACTCCCACAGAGTCCATCTGGTTGGCTGTCATGGCGACTGGCTCCGAGGGTGTCAAGGGTGCTTCTGGTCTGTCGCTCGCAGGGTCACATCGGCATTACACCAACACAGGCGGTTGGATGGAAAGTGCTGCGCTCTAGAACGTGAAGGGATATCTGAGGCTAATCCAATCGGCTCAAGAGTCGGCCTGGTTTGCCGTAGCGTTACGCTCCCAGCCGTCAGCCACTAGAGGTCACTAGAAACTAGCACAGCCCGAACACACACTTCCATGAAGAGACCCTCACAAACATACACTTATTACATAAACACGCACTTATCATAGAGTATGTACGTCACACACACAAACGCACACACAGAAGGTATAAATTCTCCTCTCTTCCCCCATTAGTTAAACCCCAGAGATCCGGATCTGTTCGCGCAGTAAGCCTAGAGTTCAGAAAACTCTTCAGGGCTCGGCAGACAGGAGACCCCCGGGGCGAGAGTGAGAGAGTTTCAGGACAGAACTGTCCAAAGCTGAGTCACTAGTGGCTGAGTCCATCCATCCTCATTCGTCTATGTATCTATCTATCTATTCGTCCATCCATCCATCCATCCATCCATCCATCCATCCATCCATCCATCCATCCATCCATCCTCATTTGTCTATCTATCTATCGATCTATCCATCCATCCTCATTTGTCTATCCATCCATCCATCCATCCATCCATCCATCCATCCATCCATCCATCCATCCATCCATCCATCCATCCATCCATCCATCCATCCTCATTTGTCTATCTATCTATCTATCTATCTATCTATCTATCTATCTATCTATCTATCTATCTATCTATCTATCTATCTATCTATCTATCTATCTATCTATCTATCTATCCATCCTCATTTGTCTGTCTATCTATCCGTCCGTCCGTCCGTCCGTCCGTCCGTCCATCCATCCATCCATCCATCCATCCATCCATCCATCCATCCATCCATCCATCCATCTATCTATCTATCTATCTATCTATCTATCTATCTATCTATCTATCTATCTATCTATCTATCTGTCTGTCTGTCTGTCTGTCTGTCGGTCGGTCGGTCGGTCGGTCTGTCGGCCCATCCGTCCGTCCGTCCGTCCATCCATCCATCCATCCATCCATCCATCCATCCATCCATCCATCCATCCATCCATCCATCCATCCTCATTTGTCTATCTCTCTATCTATCAATCAATCAATCTATCTATCTATCTATCTATCTATCTATCTATCTATCTATCTATCTATCTATCTATCTATCTATCTATCTATCTATCTATCTATCTATCTATCTATCTATCTATCTATCTATCTATCTATCTATCTATCTGTCTGTCTGTCTGTCTGTCTGTCTGTCGGTCGGTCGGTCGGTCGGTCGGTCGGTCGGTCGGTCTGTCGGTCTGTCGGTCTGTCAGCCCATCCGTCCGTCCATCCATCCATCCATCCATCCATCCATCCATCCATCCATCCATCCATCCATCCATCCATCCATCCATCCATCCATCCATCCATCCATCCATCCATCCATCCATCCATCCATCCATCTATCCTTGTCCATTCATCCATCTATCTATCAATCTATTGCTAAAATACCCAATTCAATGAAGATAATCAAAATGATGCATTATATTAGCACATTTTTTAAATACAATACAATAATTACTAGAAAGAATGCTTCAATCTCATATCATTCGAAACCCTCTCAGCCGTTAAGCACAATGGAAGAGTAATCTGTTTTATTGACAGAGAACAGCCAGAGGTTCATCACGACACTGCAGCTAATGCGTCCCCCCAGCACCAAGAGAAACGGCGAGTGGAAAACAGACTCTTCTCTTCAGTGTCACCGCATTCTTCTCAGTTTCACAGACACTGATGGCTTAATATCACATGATTGCTTGTCATTTTGAATGCTGGGGTATCTAAACAAATCTTGCCTTTTTTACCCATCTTCCTCCACACATACACATTCATTTTTATTTATTCCTTGATTTCTCTTTCTTTTACCAGTTCTGTCAGTTTCCTAGCCAATAAAACAGAGGAGGCTTTCTGCATGGTTGCACACAGAGGTAATGAAAGTCTGTGATGGAGATAGCTAGAGGACCCAACCACGTGTCACTGTCCACATGGGAGGATTTCAGGGAGAGCTTCAAAGCAGAAATAACGGATGATGTATCTTTCATAAATAAACAACAGCAAATGTAGACTGCAGCTACTGTGCTAATTATTAACTGTGTCTAATGTAATTAAAAATGTAGCCAATTACGTGCTTCATTCCAAAAAACTTAGTATGCTCCCTACATTAATAGAGATCCTCTTAGGCAGCATAAATGAAACTCATAATTAGTTCCAGTAGAGGGAATGCACGTGACGTCACCGTCAGCTGGAGCGACTGTGATTACGCCTCGCTGAGTGGCAAAAAGACTGAAAGTCAGCATTTGGTTTACAGTGTGAATGCAGCGAAAACACACAACCAGGCCCGGCACCAGAGGGGGGGTAGGGGGAGGCTTGTCCACGGACCCAATGGACATCGCTGTTCCGAGCTTGAGACGGACATACAGCTTGTCATTTTCTCACTCAAACCACTGCCACCTGCTGCTTCTGCTTTTTGAGGGAAAAGCTGCCCATACTGCTTGTCTAGGATCTGTAATTCTCCGTAAGAATTCGTAATAAAAGCATATTATTAACTAAAGGGAGCTAGCAAACGATCCAGTGTGTATCTGTATTTTTGCACTCGTCAAATGATTACATTTCCAACGTGTTTTCGCCTCGGTGAGCAATGTAGCCAATCACAGACATGTTTGTTGACTTCTACAACGCAGTTGGCCAATCACAGGTGTTGAACTTGGAATCCACTCACCGCTCGAGTGTTTGTCCGGGCGCTGAGTTCAGTTAACACGCGTGTCTCTATAAATGCAGACATTGTGAAAATAAGAGATTCATTGTATACAAGCTTCACTACGGAACTTTGTCAGATTGCGTTTATTGAATGAGTGACAGCTTTTAGTGATTATAAAGGGAGCGCTCTTTGCACGCTGTCTGGGCAATATAAATATAATTTATTTTTTATTAATAGGTCTATAATATATTACGAATTTTAATACAACTTTTGTTTTCCATTTGTGACAAGCGGCCACATACACGCTTCAATACATTGACCCATCCGTATGCGGGATTCACTCGAAAAATTTGATTACTGACAGTTATAAATAATCATGGCGAAATCAGGCTCATAAAAATGTCAGGAAAACACGATTCCTGGCTGCATGTTATTATTCATGGATCACTGAATCTGTGGTAAGTTGTAAGGAACACTATCGAGCCCAACCTTTAGTTTAAACTGATAATCGTTTGCTCTATAATCGTGTTTTCCTCTATTAACTGCAGTCACGCAGCAGCTCTTCTGCCACTCAGCCCCGGCTGAGGGGGCGTGTTCTGGCGGGAAAGTGACGTCGATGTATTTCCTCTATTGAGTGTGAGGTTAGCATGTTGCTATGCTAAAATACACAGCACATATACAACGATCAGGCAAAAGATGATGACCACTGACAGGTTAAGTGAATAACACTGATTATCTCTTCATCACAGCACTTGTTAGTGGGTGGGATATATTAGGCAGCAAGTGGACATTTTGTTCTCAAACTTGATGTATTAGAAGCAAGACAAATAAGCAAGCGTAATGATTTGAGTGAGTTTGACAAGGGCCAGATTGTGATGGCTAGACGACTGGGTCAGAGCATCTCTAAAACTGCAGCTCTTGTGGGGTGTTCCCGGTCTGCAGTGGTCAGTCTCTATCAAAAGTGCTCCAAGGAAGGAACAGCGGAGAACTGGCGACAGGATCATGGGCCGCCAAGGCTCATTGATGGACGTGGGGAGTGAAGGCTGGCCCGTGTGGTCCGATCAAACAGACGAGCTACTGGAGCTCAAATTGCTCAAGAAGTTAATACTGGTTCTGATAGAAAGGTGTCAGAATACACAGTCCAGTCAGTGTGCCCATGCTGACCCCTGTCCACCACTGAAAGCGTCCAAAGTGGGCATGTGAGCATCAGAACTGGACCACGGAGCAATGGTTTGGTGAATCTCATTTTCTTTTTCACCACATGGATGGCCGGGTGTGTGTGCGTCACTTACCTGGGGAACACATGGCACCAGGATGCACAGTGGGAAGAAGGCATGCCTGCGGAGGCAGTGTGATGCTTTGGGCAATGTTCTGCTGGGAAACCTTGAGTCCTGCCATCCATGTGGATGTTACTTTAACTTGTACCACCTACCTAAGAATTGATGCAGACCATGTACACCCTTTCATGGAAACTGTATTTCCTGGTGGCTGTGGCCTCTTCCAGCAGATAATGCGCTCTGCCACAAAGCAAAAATGGTTCAGGAATGGTTTGAGGAGCACAACAACAAGTTTGAGGTGTTGACTTGGCCTCCATATTCCCCAGATCTCAATCCGATCGAGCATCTGTGGGATGTGCTGAACAAACAAGTCCGATCCAAGGAGGCCCCACCTCGCAACTTACAGGATTAAAGGATCTGCTACTAACATCTTGGTGCCAGATACCACAGCACACCTTCAGGGGTCTAATGGAGTCCGTGCCTCGACAGGTCAGGGCTGTTTTGGCAGCAAAAGGGCGACCAACACAATATTAGGAAGGTGGTCATTATAGGAAGGTGGAAATATAAAAGCATACTATCCGACATGGAACTTCACGAGTGTCTGAATTAGAACGTTCGCAATGTGTTCCAATAGCGTTTTATGTTGGCATGTTGCTCTGCTAATAGCACAACAATCTAGTAAGCATATAAATATTGGATCAGATATAAAATATAACTACTGTGTACCTACATTGAATGAAATAAGTATAGTTTTTTGCATTTAACTAACTTTGAGGATTTCTTTCCTCAAAATATATACCTTATACCGAAATAGTCTCCATGAGATAAGCATGCCTATGATGCCTTAAAATACTTTCTAGGTAGGCAGCATCTTAAGGATTGGAGCACAGCGTGCAAATCTTACATCGTTTATCAAAATGTCACGACAAATCCGAGTTCAAGAAAACATCCCGTCAGTCGTGAAGCAATTGCGTTCCTCTGATCCGTTCACTGCACAGTGTACATCAATTTTACATGAATGTGTGTTTACAATCTTCAGCTTTGCAAATCCCAATAAGTCTCAGTTCTATTTGGAACAGAGAAGTTAATATATTCCTGAGTGGCTTTTATCATCAGCGCTCAAGTGTTTTGTCAAGATTTAATAAGGCAAGCGAGCGATTTTTCCTTCATTGTTTAATGTAGCTCATAATAAACATAGTTCCCAAGTCTTTCTTTTCCAATTATTAATAAATCAAGCAGATGAATGGCTCTAAAGTGCAAAGAAGAGACTTACGTGTAAACTTTGAGCACAAAGTCTTTCTCCTCTTTGAGTTCAGAGATGGTCTGGAGGACGTCGCTCATGGCTAGCACTGCGCATCCGTACGGCCGGCGGTACTGGACGTGAGGCGGTCCTTTCTTCGAGTCGTTTAACAGCATCCGCCCTGAGCGAAAATACATCATACATCCCAGTCAGAAATGTACATCTGCATAAACTATATGACGTTACAAATGTCATACAAAAATATAATTTTGTAAATCACAGTCCGTGCTACCAATTCGATTCAAAACGTTTCATGCAAAAAGTAAATATATATATTTATATAATAATAATTACAGATGCAAACGTGATATTGATATTAAAGTTAATATAGTTAATATTTTTAAGTTGATACTGTTATATTTCAGACACAAAAATGTCTGTTTTAGCTCAATTTGCCAACGAAAATATTACCTAAAAAGCTAGAGCAGCGATGTAGATGAGCAAAAAAAATCGGGTGAACCAATGAATTAATGACTCATTCATAAAGAGAGCCATTTACTTAATTCCTGAAGGAATCAGACGTTTAAATGAATCGAATGAATGAATGACTCAGCATGCTCTATTTTAACCGGGGGGGGGGGGGGGGGGGGGGGGGGTTGGCATAAATCCTCACATAGACCTATTATAATAATACTTTTAATTTGTACCTGTGCTCTTCCTACTTGTAGAATGCCAGTTCCCTTTAGAATTCCAGTTCCACTCACACCATGGCGGATTTGCTATGTAGTATATGGAGGAACTTGTGAGCGGAAAGACGGAACGCTTCTCAAGAGAGGAATCCTTTTAATTTTAATATTTAAAAATGTTTTTGTGCTGCAGGGCTGGCCCGTGGCATAGGCAGAATAGGCAAATGCTAGGGGTGCCACTTGTCCATAGGGGCGCCAAAATGGGTGATTTTTCCGGTTCTATTACTGCTACTTTTTAATTAATATTAATTCAAAATATTACCAAAAAAACATTAAACAAATCCCCAGACTCTTCCCAGACCACCGCATCAATCTCCTCCTGTCCAGCGAGTCCGATATTAAACGCGCAATCAGTTTAATGTTAAAAATATATATATATTTTATTTTAATAACCTAACGTTTTTACTCAGTTGTGCAATTGTAAGGGGACATATGGCATTTTTAAAATTTATTTTCTAAAATTAGTAATGATATTTATATACAGGTTTATCTAAAATAGCTAAAAAATAAAATAAAATGCACACTAAATATACACATTTCTTAAATTTTTTTATTAATGGTGAAAACATGAGCATGCATAGTTTAGCGGAGGATATACATACATGTATATATGTGTGTGTGTGTGTGTGTGTGTGTGTGTGTGTCCTTGCTTATATTACATTATGGGGACCAAATGTCCCCATAAGGATAGTAAAACCTGGGATTACCTACACTTTTCAAAAGACTTATAAAATATACAGAATGAGTTTTGTTGAGAAAGTAAAAATGCAGAATGTTTTGTGTATGTGTGTGTGTGTGTGTGTGTGTGTGTGTGTGTGTGTGTGTGTGTGTGTGTGTGTGTGTGTGTGTGTGTGTGTGTGTGTGTGTGTGTGTGTGTGTGTGTGTGATGGGTAGGTTTAGGGGCAGGCCAGTGTGAGGGGATAGAAAATACGGTTTGTACGGTATAAAAAGCATTACGTCTAGAGAGTCCCCACAAAGATAGTGAACCAGACGTGTGTGTGGACATAAAAATATATTTTGAAAACTTTTTGCTAACCAAACTCTTTTTAGTTATCATTGACATTGTTAAAAATGTGAAATTGTTTTTAAATGACGACAGTAAATGATGAGCGATCATTTGATGAATTGTTATTCATTTGGGTGAACTATCCCATTAATAAGAACACAAACTTAAAACACTTAAAACATTTAAATTATCTCAAGGCATTACTTACGCAATTATAATTCCAACTCGAAGTGGCATTTATTTTTTAAGGCTATTTAATTAATTTTATATGTGTCAACAGTGCCATGCAGGGTCTTCATTTTTTATGCAAATGAATCATCAAATCAAATCATATTTAGACTCATTACTTTGCGAAACTAATAGCAAAGATAACTGAAGTTTCCGTAATCCTCACAAATGAGGTTAAAATGGCCATTCAGTGTCATCTCCATTTTAAGGCTGTTCTTTGAGAGCAGCGGGATGTCGTGTCTCATTTGGGGGGGTTGAATTGTCTGTTCCAGCATCCAAACCGCCCGTCCCTCTTTAAAATGGAATGGAATGGAACTTGCAATGCCACACTTACGTAATGTAACCACTCTAGAGATGCAATTGCTGGCAGAAATGCAATGCCTTGTGGCAACTCGGGCACATTTGGCTCCGAATGAAGGAAATGGATAGAGGAAGAGGCAGAAAGGGAAAGATGCGAAATGAGATGGGATCCTCACCCGTCCTGATGACCTGGGACACAATGTACAGGTCTCTCTTCATGTCCTTGTTGCTTAGGTCCTGCGAGAATAAGAGAAGCATTTAATGTAGTGTCTTTTTTTCCCCTTTTTTTTCAAAAGTAGTATTTTCATATGAACTTTTGTATCATTTAGCCATTGCAAGAACAATGCTGTTGATTGCATGTGTTCCTACCGTAAAGAGTGCGCAGAGGCGGTCAACCTTCTCTGGGTTTTTTGGGCCACCATTTTTGTTGAGTTTCACCATAAACTTTTCACTGGAAGAATAAAAAGAAAAAGAAAAAAAATATTGTATAAAAGTTCACATGAGCAGGTTATGATTTGAAACGTTCATTACGTGGTTAAATGCAATGGATCTGAAATGGTTTTGTCAGACAGTTGTTTTCATTGCATTCGACAACAATGTACTAAAAACGGCATAGACACGACGACACTTTCGAAACGATCCCAGTTCACACCGATCAGCGGAAACTCTGTATTATTCATGCCAGGCCAGTAGATGCCGACGCCATTTTGTAAAGAAACAATAAGCGCCTATAGATTGAACACGTAATAGACCTTTTTCACATTTCCGCATTTTTAACCGGAAGTTAGTTAAGGACGTGCAAAGGCACTTCCTGTTACCGTAGTAGTAGCTAGCGGGAAATGCAAAAATGGGTGAGTCAAAAAACAGGAGTTTTTATTGCGTCCCGGGTTGTTCGTGTTGTACCCAAAAACAACCATACCTGTCTTTTCACTCATTTCCATCTGACCTGAAATCTGTGGCTTCATGCTGTTAGAAGAGAAGAAGGGCCGAATTTCTCTGTGAGAAAAGGCAGCACTTACTGTACGTCTGTAGCAGACACTTTGCCAAGGAGGATTACTCCGGTGGAACAACCATCAGTCGCCTTAAAAGTGGTGTTGTCCCAAGCATTTTCCCTTGGAACAATTTTACAGTACCACTCAAAAGGGAGTCTGTATTTTGAAAGGGTGAACAAAAGTCAGCTTGTCCCCTCCCAGGCGGACGACAACGGTGCAGCTGCTAAAATGGATCACGATTATGTGACACACCCACCCGCAGGTAAGGTTTAAATAACGTCTAAACATTACAGTTGTGTTATAAATATAAAATGTACACATCATTTGCAGGTTTTCTTGCCATATTGACGCTTTTTATTGTTAGTCTTTGCAAACCAATATGTTTTAAGTGGTTTAAAATGTGATACATCAGCATCCTCTAATGGTATTTTCGGTGTCTGCGAAATTTGTAGCCTGTGTTCAGTTTATTGGTCTTGGTGGAGGAATTTGCGTCAAAAAAGGCTCAGAGAAAACACTGCCGGTATACATTTTGCCGAGTATAAGCGCGAAGCGGAAGAACGCCTACACGTCAGTGACGTATTTCCGTTTTTTTGTGAAAAAGGTCTATATGCATGCAACACCCTTTCACAAATTCATGCTTTTGTAGTTTCACACGAGACGATAACAGTATCAAACGGAAACCCATTTTAAAAAGTTTGCATTTTCTGGCCACCAAAACGCCGCTGTCGTGTAAATGAACGGCCAGAACGCATAAAAAGTTTCCGTTTTTATTTTGAAAAGTGTGGTGTGAACCCAATTTTTCCTTAACTCATTCCCCGCCAAACACGGAACTTTCCGTCATTTGTCATTTTCCGTGTTTCCGTGTTTTTACTGTTATGTGGTAGGGGGCGCTATTACGCATCTTCTGAATGAGTACAGAATCTCCTGATCAAAACACACGTGAAGACGACACTATAAATCATTTTATAAATCAAAAGAGTCTAATGTTACAGAATGAAATGTGTGCCCAAGATGAGCTACAGGACCAGAGGCGGAAAGTAGAATTACAAGTAATTTTTTTCTTCTCAAGTATACGTACTTTATCTGTGTTCTTCTTTGAAAAACTTTTACTTCACAATATTTCAAAACATAATGGGCCTCAATCATGAAACTTTCGTAAATATATGAGCAATTAAAATGGACCTTTACGAAACCTCTGCTCCAGATTCACAAACGCTTCGTATACCACGGATTCGTTAGTTAAACGTGTGTATGTTAATGAATTCCAAACATGTGTAAAAAGGATGTGCGAGCACGCTTATTCATAATTTGCATATTCCCCGCCCATGTGTTACATGATAACTCTGTGGACTCTTCTGGACTTCTTTCTCAGGTTTGGCTCCAGGATTTTGCATAAATGTTGAAGAGACTAATTGGCCATAAGACTAGCAATAAATCTTAAATTACCGTGTGTCCACCAAAGCATGTTTTAGCCAGTTAAACTCTTCTGAAAACGGCCAGCTGGTGGCGCTTGAGAGCGCTTTGCAAGGGCAGCGTTTTTTCCAACTGAGATACTTTGGTAGCTATGATACAGAATATCCATGGCAGTAATGTGTTACTAGTATCTCATTTTGAAGAATATTACTGAATTTAGAAATGCAGTAAAAAGCAGTATTAACTTCTCTATTATTGTTGTTCGGTTCGTATACAAGTGGGATGATTGGTCGGTGTAGTTTTTGTCCCGCCCCTCCTCGACTGTGATTGGACGGCCTGGTAAAAATGCCAGTGAGGAGCGCTGCCTATTACCCAACGTTAAACAGTACAAACAAAACAATAAAGACTCAAGTAAAACTCAAGTAAAAGTAATTCAATTTTACTTGAGTACAAGTACTATATTTTTAATGTAATTACAAGTTAACAGTAAAAAAACACTACTTTTATTTATGAAATGTAGTCCAGTAAAAAGTATGACATTATGTGTTACGCTTTGGACTGCAGTGAAGTAAAAGTTTTCCAAAGAAAAACACTGATGTTTGAGAAGAAAGTAAAAATACTCCACTACTGTCCGCCTCTGTTCAGGACTGTGAAGCATTAGGGGTGTTGATGGACTCAATCTACACCATCTGTGTTTGACGTTTTCACAAAAATTTGATTTTCTCACATTTTTCTCCAAAATGTTCATATCCATATTATCCATATTTAAGTGTTGATAAAAAAGGAATGCAGCTAGAATAAAACATTTTATTTTATTAGGAACTTAACACATTCCACATGCAGATGAAAGGTTTCAAAGGACTGCGGATGAAAATTAGCTTTGAGCTAAATCCGGTACAATACATGAAATGGAAACATTTATGTCAAAAATTGTACATGGTCCTTTTTATAAATAAAGTAAAGTAAAGTAAAGAAATATAAAGCAGCAGTTGTGGCTCCTTGTGACAGTACGTCTTTCATATGACTTTAAGAAGCTGCACAGAGGACCCCGCACAGGGAAGACTTTGGGAAACACTGAGAGTGTTAATAAAGTGTGTTTCCAGTGGATGAAGTGACTGACTGCTGAAATCAGATCATAGGAAACAGAGCTGCACTCTTCCTGCCTGCTCCGATAGAGCCTAATGGAGTCTGCGGGACCAGAGAGACGCTTACAGTACATCTGTGTGTCTGAAAACAACACCTGGGCCATACATCCATCCATCGATCCTCTGTGTCCATCCATCCAATCTATCCTTTCATCCTCATCGTCCATCCATCCATCCATCCATCCATCCATCCATCCATCCATCCATCCATCCATCCATCCATCCATCCATCCATCCATCCATCCATCCATCCATCCATCCATCTATCTATCTATCTATCTATCTATCTATCTATCTATCTATCTATCTATCTATCTATCTATCTATCTATCTATCTATCTATCTATCTATCTATCTATCTATCTGACTGTGCTTCCATCCTTATCATCCATCCATCCATCCATCCATCCATCCATCCATCCATCCATCCATCCATCCATCCATCCATCCATCTATCCATCCATCCATCCACCCATCCATCCATCCATCATTAATAAATTGATATTTTTTTTATTTTATTTTTATTTGAGTCACTACTGATGTGTATAACCTCAGCCACAATAACTTTTCATAATAATAATAATAGATGGATAAATATGAGAAAATTAAATAAAATATTAATAAAAATATTCTTTATTGTTATAACATGAATTACATGAGCTAATTTACATGTTTATTTTGAATTAATACATTGTTAATAGTTTTTTTTTAATTATTATTAGGGCCACTTTAAATGTATATTTTTTTATTAAATAATATACAATTTAAAAAGTGGTTTATTTAAGTGTTTATTTATTTCAATATTTTTTATGAATTAATTGATAAACAATTCCTTCATTTTATTGAAAAGAACATAAAATATCCTCTTTTATATAGTGAATGAATGAATGAATGAATGAATGAATCTACATTTTTATTTCAGAAATATTAAAGCGATCCTTAATTTATTTATTTTGAGCAAAATAAGCAGCATGAACATTCTGCAAACTATCTCTTCTTGTGTTTCATGGAAGAAAGCAAGACAAATTGGATTTTGAACAACACGAGGTTGAGTAAATAACTGCAGAATTTAGATTTTTGGGCGAACTAAGCATTCTACCGATCAAATAAACATGATGTGTTTATTTGATGTTCAAATGTTCATCTATTCTCCATTCCAAGTGAAATATTGAAATGCAGACACAGTGGCATCATTGGAAAATAAAGTGAAGCCCTAATGACTGTCTGAGTGCCAGCAAACTCTGAAACATTATTTTTGAGATCTTAATTAGATGATTTCAAGCCAGTTCTCCTCGCTGAGAATTCTCCACTTGCCACATCCGATCCACAGGAACCCGTCCTCATGCATATCAAACACACAGCAACACGACCAAAACTCAGATCAAAACATCTCTAAGCCTAGCACAGAACAAATGTGTGGAATAGATTCAGTGTAGCGCGTCAATCGTCTAAAGACTATATATATATATATATATATATATATATATATATATATATATATATATATATATATATATATATATATATATATATATATATATATATATATATGTTTTAATTTTTAGACCACTTCTGTTATTAATGATTGATTACAGGATGTGAACAGAGTTTCATAAAGTATATATATATATATATATATATATATATATATATATATATATATATATATATATATAATAAATATATATATATATATATATATATATATATATATATATATATATATTTATATATATATATATGGATGTGAACAGAGTTTCATAAAGTATATATATATATATATATATATATATATATATATATATATATATATATATATTAGGGCTGGGCGATAAATCGATTTTATGAATTAATTCGAGTTTTTAGTTTACGACGATTTTTCTGAATGAAAATCGGTTTTCTCTTTCAAATCCGCCGACGCTCCCCTCTGAGCTCCCGTAATGGCTCAGCCCTCCCCGCGCGCGTTTGCCACAGAGGTACACAAACAACAAGGATCGCGTCTAACAACATACCGTGTCATTCGTAATTGCTTCAGTTTTTCACAGAACAATTAACAATACCCCGCTGCAAAGTGTGTTTGAAGTCTGAACGGAACCGCGGTAGGCGCTATACTCATTTAAAGCTGCGCTGACACGAACGCAGCGCGAGCTCACACACGGGCCAATCTCGTGACAGACACGATACACAGCGCTGGTGATCCAGTGAGAGACCGTTTAACTCAACACACCATCGCTACTGTGATCTAGTGGAAGCGGTCGGCGCAGAATTCTGTTATAAACCACAGATATCAGATCAAACAGAGCTGAGCGAAGGTCAGGGGTTTCAGTCACAAAACACCAACATTCACCATGATTTACTGTAGTAAAACCACATGGATTTAATGTTGTTGTTGTCATTATTTATCTCAGGATTCGTACAACCTTTTGAGATTGAAATTCAAGCACTTTCCAATGGTTTTCAAGAGCTTCACACTTATTTCCAGCACTTCAAAGCTCTTGATATCCGATTGTAATGTTATTTTTAATGTGATGGTTTGTAAAACTAAAAGTTTAAAGGGGTCTTGTGAAAGAAATAGTCGAATGTTTTTTTTAGTTTATTTTTTTTAAATGTGTAATCCATTTTGTAGCATTTTTATTTAAAAAAAGATATGAAATGCCCACCACTATAACCAGCAGAAGAGCACTTATTGATTTATTAGCGATTTTCACTCCCTAATGTATGGAAAGTACGAAGTCACAGTCTCAGGAAAAACTAAACTTTTCTTCAAATTGTGACTAAATTACAGTAAAGTAAAGAGCTCCTTTAATAATCACTGAAGCTGTCGATCAGTTCAGTGTGAGGCTATTGAAGAACAATGCTAATCTATATTTAATAAGAGCATTAGGCTACATTTAAATTTTCCCTATACTTTTTTTGCACATTACTGTTGTTAATAAAAGTTAATTTTATCTGCATATCAATTCATAAACCTTTAATATGTATACTGTATATTGCAAAAGATATGGTGCCCATTTATACTGTGGAATAGTCGGGGGTTATTCACATGCTGAAAGTTTTGCACCCCAGGTGGCACTTCTACCAAGCTGCAAATATTTAATTTTACCTAAACAAAATAAAGTTAAAACTTGTTTTGAACAATTTCTTTGTCATCTGCAGACTGATTTTAAGTAGGAGGGGAAAAAAATCGTTTTAAATCGTAAATCGAATTTTTGGTGAAAAAATCGGGGATTTTTTTTTTGGGCCATATCGCCCAGCCCTAATATATATATATATATATATATATATATATATATATATATATATAAACAATTGCCAACCCTACCTTTTAAAATAAATAAATACATATATTAGTGGTGATTGCCATAGGCAAAGCATCATGTGTTTCCTACAATGGCAACTTACATTAGGATTTTGTATTGAACATAACTCTGGATTACAATGTCATAGAGACAAGGTGGTGGGCTCATCTAACTCAATAACTTTCTTAGGATCATCAGGATCAACTTTCTCATGGAGCTACCAAGCCACACCCTAGCAACCATTTACAGCCCCCTAGCAACAAGTTCCATAGACTTGTATTGAAGTGCTATATAAACATGAGGGTGGGCTTGTTTGACTCACAATCAAAAATCACCTTGAGCATGTCCTAGCTACACCCTGGCACCCATTATCAAGAACCCTTGTAACCCAAATCCAATTAGAGATATCTTCAATTCTGCACGTTATAGAGGCATTGTGGTTGCTTTATATCATTTAAAAAGCAGCCTTTGGAGTATCATTATTGGCAGCTTTCAAACCACTCCCTAGCAACCAAAAAGAGTACCTTAGCAACCGTTTAATAAGACCAATATCTCCACTTCCGAACATGTTGTGGAGATGTGGGTTGGGTCTTTTGACTCATGAACTGGAGCGGCAACCTCCCGCAGCCTCTCTTGAATCTAATACGGAAGTGACTTAAACTAAAATTCATCAACTGGCCACATATTATATAAAGTCTTACATTTTTGCATAATTAAGGGCATGGCCACTTTGAGTGACAGGTGGATTGCTGTTTGTCTGCTGTCTGTTCCTCAGCTCCGCCCACTTTGCCCACTGTCAATTATGACAATAAAGTGAAGCCCTAATTAGCCCTAAAGTGAGCGATGGCACTGCCAAGATGGCAACGGCCGACTTTGAGGTTTCAAAAACACTCTTCAGAAACCTACGGGTGACGTCACGGACATTATGTCTATATATTTTTGTACAGTCTATGATTTCAACATGCTTTAAATGCTAGCAGCGAATAGCTACATGCTAACAGCAATTTTCTTAGGGTTATTACACGACAATAACAAGTCAAAATGTGCTACCATCATGCTAGCAAAATGCTAATCATGGTAATATAAAGTTAAGAAAATGTTAACTATGTTATCATCATGCTAATTGTGTTAGCATTTTGTAAGAAATGTGTTAGCAACATGGTAATCATGTTAGCATAATGCAAGCAACAAGCTAATCATGATTGCAGTGTAGTTACACACGGTTACAGTTTCTTCAAGAAAATGTACATGATAGCCTTACTGATTATTTTACAACAATAAATAAATACATAAATTACTTTTTTGTTTTTGTTTTGTTTTATTACATAAAGCTTGCCAATTCTTCCTGTAAATAACAAACTAGCTAAATAAATATTGTTATGTATTTAATTGTATAATTTTTTAGACATACTATTAATTGAAATAATGGAAGAATTAATAATAAATAAACCTTGCTAACTACTATTGTACAAAAAAACAAAATAAACTGCTAAAATATTCTAAAAAAAAACTGTTTTAAAACTGT